>NC_056737.1:1872695501-1872990501 GCF_019279795.1 Protopterus annectens
TATTTGAAGTTATAGATGTTATATAAACTAATATACCTGTGTGTGTGCATGTGTGTGTGAGTGTGTGTGTGTGTGTGTGTGTGTGTGTGTGTGTGTGTGTGTGTGTGTGTGTGTGTGTGTGTGTGTGTGTGTGTGTGTGTGTTTGTGTGAGATACACATATCCATATCTATATCAAACTGGGCAGGCAATGATGTGTAGCCTTAGCTCATAGAGTGACCAGGTCTGTTCTGTTCTTTTTAGCCCCTGGTACATCCCATCAAATGATGGACCCACCAGTTCCTCCTATCCTTTCTGACAGTATTGTTGATTACCCAGTTAGCTAATCAAACTTGAGATAACCTTGGTGGTAATCAGGGCTTTATCCATCTATATCACCATTTCCTTGTCTTCATTCTTATCATAGTCCTTCACTCTTAAAAGATATGAGACATTGGATTGGTTAGTACCTATACATGTAAATCAAGCATGCCCCACCCCCTATTCCCTTTGTGCGTCACAACATCTCCTTACCCGTCATGCTATGTGTACTCCCCAGAAAAAAAAACAAAAAAAAAAAACAACTTATCGCAATGTGTTTTGAAGCTTTGGCAACTGCATTTTGGTATATTTTAAAGACAAGTGTCTAAATGTGTGATGAGCCTTAGGAAATGTCACCATCTGATAATGATCTAGTTAGCACAGTAACTTTATTACACTACCTCTTCAGAAGTTGCAATACCTGATAAAAGAGGCCATTATAATTTACCCCAATGGTGTCTTTCCATGTCTCCTTCTTAATTTCCACATGCTAGATGCCCACTGCTGCACTGAATAAGTCTTACTTCATCTGCACTTCAGTCCTCCCCACCCTCATTTGCACCGCTACAGGCTAAATTATTTCAAGTTCTGAGTTCATCTTAAAGACTGCAAAGATACATGAAACTCATGGTATTGTTAATTCGTTATTATCCATTATAGACATGCATTTGTCCATGAACAGCCAGAATATGTTCCTTTCCCTCAGTGGTTTACCCCCAGAAATTATCCTTATCCCTTTGCACTAGTTCTTAATGATGAAAAGGAACAAAATAGGTAAAGAGGATACAGTTGTTAAATCAGTCTCCCTACTTTCACTTCTCTTGATTACCTGTTATTGACAAATTTGATTTTCAGTTCCCAATAAAGCAGTAAGATCTATTTCATGAAGTGTGCCCTATTCTCATTTCCTCTTAAACCCTTAATATAATTTCCCTTTCTACAAAATTGAAAGTTTTTGTATTACTATCAATGAGCATTATTCTTACATTTGCCCAACCACTGCTGTGCATTTTTTCTGTGAATTGCCCCAGCTTGAACCAAGCACTTTCTGCATTTTGTCCCTAAAAAACTTCCTTTGGTGTCATCTCACCATGACAGTATATTAGACCTGACTCTATGATCCAATCCCCTTTAATTAACTTAGCATTTGAGTTAAAGAAACAGGATGATGATTGCCCAGATCCAGTTTATCTTTAACAGATGTCAGGATGAGTACCACCCCTGCTCTAAGAGTCTGGCACTATCCCAAATTCCTGTATATCAGTAGTTATCTAACACAGCTATGCTCCTGAACCTCCTATCTCACTGTCTTAAGGACGTCACCCCTGCAATGTCCTAGCTTTCTCTTTTTCCTTTAGGGTCTAGCCTTCCTAACCATTTTCTACATATGCATACTTCTCAAAAAAATTTCATAGCCTTGCAAATGTCCAAGCCATCATTTATCAAATTTCCCTTATGCTTCACTGGGAAAGGCAGACACACACTCCGGCTTCCTTTCACTCATACATTAAAAGTCCTCATTTCCTTGCCTTGCGGCCCCACCAGAAATTACCTCTTCTCTTTCTTCCACTTTTTACTTGTGTCTAATTCTGCAACACTTGCATTCAAAAATCTATATTTTGAACCATCTTTGCTCAGCTTTCATTACAGGAACTCTGTCTTCTCCCAAATACTGCAAACTGTAAGGCATATAAACACCTGTTCTAGCCTCCCTCGACATCCTTCCTTCTTTCATCATTATGCTCGTTTTATGGCACATGTAAATGCATCTTACCACTGAGAGTTCTCTACTTCCCAGGCACTTGACTGGACTACACTAGACTTCTGGCTTCTTGAGAATGTTATTTGTGATCAGACACTTGAAAAACTCAGAAAACGTTCAATGAGTGTGTATGTTTGTCTGGTATGCCGCCTGTGTTGTAGCATACCAGCCTTGTACTTTATTTTCCTATTTTTCACTTTCTTTTAGGGGGGCATGAAGCAAAGCAGTCACTTGACTAGACTACATTAGGGCCATGGCACTTGCATAAAATACTGAGCTCTCTAGTCTGTGTACTTAAGTAGGAGTTCTAATCTCACTGCAGTCAACTGGGAGGTGTGTAAATGTCTATCCAGTCAGAAGAGCATAAGTGTATATCCTGCAGTTACCACTCCAATCCCATGGATTGCCAATATTTTGATCTGGTTGTTATTCATGGCATCTACCAGGAAAAGGCTACAACAATCCTATAGACTCTGGCATCATCTGGAACAAGACTGTGGATCACCAAACAGGTTCTGGCCTGCTTCTCATCTTAGGGTTGATGCTAATCTTTTCCTTCTGGTGAGAGAAGAAGCAAAGGATCATTGTATCTCAGCAGAGTGAGGCTGTGGTAAGGCCAGCACTAATAGTAGCCAGGCAGTAGCCATTCATGCAATTTCCCTCTTTTAATCATTCTTGACAAACTATTCTTTGTTTTCAGTAAACACCGCTTGATTTTTTTCTAATTTCAGAATATTTGCGTGAACATTTCATCCTTAAATTTTCAGTCTACTTATTAGTTCCCCCTCAAGTGTTTGGCAATGCCCTGTATAGACAGAGACACTTTGAGTGACATTTTCCCTGTAAATGCACAACTGAAATTTCACCAATACCTAGTTGAAGACCAGGACAACTAGTTTGCAGTGGCAAGCACTGTCCCCAGAGTTGCAAACTGGATACTCCTGCCATTGCTTTATGTAAGAATTGATAAGACTGTACTATACTGGAATCAACTGAAAATAATGAAATGAGACTGGAATAAAAGTCTTTATCTGTTGACTACCTAAACTTGTGCTAAACAGGTGCCAGTCTCTCCTTTATGGGCCAAGTCTTTTTTTGCACTTTTCAGAATGAAGTCTGCACATGATGTAGTTTGGTTAATAATGTTTTATTAGATGTTAACAATATCTGAAAACTGTCTTCAATAATAGAGCTGATAGCCAATAGCAGTCTGTATAAATTCTGGAATGCTAGATAATAATGCTGATAAATATATCCAAGGTTTCTGCATGTATATCCTGATTCTCCTGAATAATAGCAACTGAAACAATCTTTTCCTCCTGAATAGTATGGATATTTGACCTGACTTCTGCACTCAAGCTCAAGTGACTGTACTATAAAGACCTTTTTGCATATCAATCGAAAAGCTAACTACTGACTTCACTGACCATGTCTGAAGTATATTCTAATAATAACAAAGCCCTGTAATGTTTTACATGCCTCTTTATAGGTTCATAGGTGTGTACTAGGCTAATGGCCCTGGAGTCTTTACAAGCCTAGCCCATAGTATTACCCTGGCATCATGCCACTTGACCTTAGTTCCCAGTACCTCTGTCGATTAGAGCCACTGGAAGGATCCCTGGGGTGAAATTTCTATTTCCTATCCACTCATAAAGGTTTCTCTTGAACAGGGCCAGTGAGGTGCTCTGTTTGATATACATGGAAAGTCTATTCCATAGCATGGACAGTCTCTGGATTATGAACCTGTCCTTCCAACTTGCTCTGTTGATTGTGGTAATGAGGTAGAGGTCTCTGGAGCATGTGGTGTGGAGGGATTGGGATTTCTTTAGATGTAGCATTTTAACAGAGCTGGGTCAGACATGGCTTTGTAAGTCAAGCAGAGATCGCTTCTAAGTAGGTGATATGAGACAGAGAATAGTTGGAGTTTTTTTAATCTGTCCATATACAAGTGTTTAAGACCTAGGATCCTTTTTGTGAGGTACTTTTGCAGCCTCTCCAGTTGTTGCAGATGTCTAGTGAGGTACTTGTCAAATGGGGCATTGTACTTGATGACTGGCCTAATGAGGGAAGAGTAAAGGGAGACAATGACCTCTTTCTTCCTGAATGCAAAACCCTTAGTAATGAGATGTGCCACATAGAAGGACTTTCGGACCACAGTGACAATGTGGTGGTCAAAAGAGAGGTTTCTGTCATCCTGTGCTCCCAGATCTCTTATAATGCCTTCTGTGTTCAGTGGACTACCATCGATGTGGTAATTCATGGGAACTGGGGTTTTCCCAAAGGGGATGATGACACATTTTTTGGCATTGAGCTTAAGACCATGGTTCTGACACCAGTCGTTGGTCTCAGTGAGGCCTTTCTTTAGGATGTCAATACCACTTGGGGAGTTAATAATAGCTCCCAACTTGCAATCGTCTGCAAACTTTGTCACCAGAGTCCTTTCGTGTTGGCCTGGACTTCAGAGAAGTAGATACCAAACATGAAAGGACCCAGGATTGAACCCTGTGGGATTCCACTCATGACTGGTTGGCAGTCTGACTTGGAGTCAGCTACTTTCACACTGTGGGCTCTATCTGTGAGCCATTTTGCAACCCACCTAGTGATATATGGGTTGATGCCTAGCTTAGTGAGTTTTTCTATGATTCCTGAGTGGGGAATGGTAGCAAAGACCTTGGCTAGATCAAGGTAGGCTGTATGAACCACCTTGCCTTCATCAACAGCTCTGGTGACTGACTCAAAGAAGTCAACCAAGTTGAACAGGCATGATCTACCCTTCACAAAACCAAACTCTGTGGGATCCAGAGTTTGCAGATTCCCTATATCCTTGTTTATTACGTCCATGATGATGCGTTCCATACCTCTGCATATCAGACTCATCAGGCTAATAGGGCGATAGTTCACAGGGTCTGTAATGGCTCCTCCTTTGTGGAGCGGGATGACTGTAGCAGTGTGCCATTCAGTAGGGCTAAAGCCTGAGGGGAGGCTGTGGTTGAACAGGGCACACAGGTGAGGTGCCAGTTCACTCTGTAGTTCATGTAGAACACAGCCAGGGATATTGTCAGGTCCCATAGAAGCTGTATTTTTGGCCTTGGACAGTGCTGTTTTAACCTGTGGAGCAGTAATACTGGGAGCCTGGCAATCTACTGGTATTGTGATTAGTCCTTTGGGGGAGAGAGGGGTAAAGTTGACAATAAATCTGTTGACCAGTATATTGCAATATCTGTTGGCTTGGTATAGGAGGTACCATTGTGCAGTGGCTCAGAGCAAATCTGGGTATTGCCATGGAGATTCTTTACATAACTATAGAAGGTCTTGTGGTTGTCTTTACTTTACTATCTAGTGCAATCCTGTTTTCATAGCTAGCTTTAGAGGATTTGATGAGGGATCTCAACTTTTTGTTGAGGCTGATAAGGGAGTTTTTCCAGTCTTGGGACTTCACCTTATTCCCCATCAGTTTCCTACTTCTGTTGTAGAGTTTGTTTATGGCAGGGGACCCCCAGATTGGCTTCCTATTTTTGGAGGAGAGTGTCTTAGTTCTATTGGGTATGGCGATATCCATGCCTTTGTGTACATGTTCATACAGTGCATTGGTGTATGATTCGGTGATTATGCAACTATTCTTCATTTACATGGGTGCCGTGAAGTTAGCCACCTCTGTTTTTAGGAGCCCAAAGTTAGCTTTGGAGAAGTTTTTCATGGTTGTTACCTTTGCTGGGTGGGTGGGGTGGGGGATGGGAGAGATGTGTATTTCCAAGGTGATTAGTTTGTGGTCAGATCTAACAAGGGAGGAGTTGACTATTGGTATAGAGCAATGGTTTCCCATGTTAGTAATGACCAGGTCAAGAATGTTGCTACCTCTAGTGGGTGTAAGAACGAGCTTGTCTAGGGCACTGGAATTAATGAATTCAGGAAACGTTGGGCAAGTGTATTGGTACATGAGTAGTTTTCTCAGTTAATGGAGGGGTAGTTGAAATCTCCCAGTATGAGAGTGTTAGGTTGGATCCTACTATTCTCCAGGGTGCTTAAAAATGTGGAGTGTGAGTGCTGTAGTTACTGATAGACTGGACAAAAGTGTTATGGTAAATACAGTTGTCCTTGTTGAAGTTCTGAAGAAGTGTTCCAACTGAACACTGGTACATGTAGTCTGACTACTGATAAGGTTGCTTTGAATGAAACACTGCTCTCCTGAATAGTATGGATATTTGACCGGATTTCCATACTCAGGCTCGAGTGTTTGTACTGTAAAGACCCTTTTACATATCAGTCCAACAGCTAACTAGTAACTTCACTGACTGTGTCTGAAGTATATTCAAATAATACCAAAACCCTGTAATGTTTTACACACCTCTTTAGCATTGGCTTCCAAGCATTGTCTTGCATATGTTTCTTTAATTAGCATTCCATTGCAAGTACACATATATTTCCCTTGAGACAGGAGCATTCTGTTTTTCTGCACATCTTGTGCTTAACCAGCAAGATTATCTTTTTCTTTCCTATGAACTGTTTTTCCCTGAAATTGAATGCATACATGAAAAAAAGTCTGACACTATTTTTAGGCCTATTGTTCTGCCTTATGCCTAATGAGCCATATTATTCTACTTTTGCCTAAAAGCTACTTTAAAGTAAAAAAACGTCAGTCTAACAGTTTACATTTTCACTCCAACTGGCTAATCAATAAAAAAAGGTCTTGCCATGGATATGAACTTTCCCACTATATCCATTACCAGCTTGGTGTATATGGGCATCCTGAGACAATGTAGAAATTGCCTCATGTTTACTGTCAACCAGTTAATTCTCAAGCAAACTGATATGGTATGTGAGAGCTCTGTTTGCACAATTTCACTGGAGGCAAAGCTCTCACATAAAAGTATGCTTAATGTCAATAAAGCTGTAATTAGTACACATGCTGCATCCATTACACACAATTCAAAGCAGACATATAGACCCACATATGCTGACGCACATAAATGTAATCTTCCTAAAAGCCAACGACCTCGTATATGAGGTACACATATCAAATAACCCCAGCAGCTCCAAATGCACTTTTTTCAAAACAACACCCACATCAACACAAACAGCCACATCTCATGGAGCCTCTACTTCTAAGCCCATAATGCAAGCCATCACAAAATCCAACATTCTGGTCATTGGAAACTCCATCGTGAGACACACTGATGTCCATCTCACCAGGTTTACTAAGGAGAAAGTCACAATCAGTTGTTTATCAGGGACTAGGATATGCCACATTATGGATACACTCAGGTCATTGGACCTCAATTACCAGTATGACTCAGTCACAATCCATGTGGGTGTAAATGACCTGAGACGTATCTCCCCAGACTATATGAAGAGACACATTATGGAGCTCTTGGAATATGCATCCCAGTCTGGTATTAGCTTAGCATTGAGCAGCATTTTACCATCTCCAAGGATGATGTCACAATACAGACAAAACATGACTGACTTTAGTAACTGGCTTAGTTTCTGGTGTCATTCTAAGGAGGTACAATATTTGTCAGCATGGAAGGAGATCATCAACAGACCATGCTGTTTTTCCAGGAATGATCTGCACCTTCCCCTCTAGGCTTTTGAATATTAGCTAAACTGTTGTCTGCCCCCATTTTGCCTTTTTATGCAATGCCAAACTGAAAGAACTTCCATCATAGTAAATCAAAACAAAGAAAATCTAAAGGTATTGCTGCTAAATGCTAGGAGTCTAAACAAAAAACTCCACTCCCTAGAAGCTCTCTTCGCCCTATAGAATGCTGACATCTGTCCAGTCACTGAGACATGATTTAAAGCCATGGATAGCACACAGACAGTGGAAGGATATAATGCCTTCCACACATTTAGACCAGCTACTAGACAGACAGAGACTAAAGGTGGAGGTGTCTCTATTTACATAAAAAATACATATACCTCAAGGCTGGTCAAACAGGACAATGCACTTAAGCTGCTTCATATTCAAATCTCCAAAGGCAAAATCCAATACCACTTCCTTGCAAGCTATAGGTCCCCCTCTAAGACCCAAGAAACCTATACCATCTTTTTAAACTTATTGGAAACACTCACCATCCATCCCAATACAATATTCATGAGTGACTTTTTAATTACCTCACTATTAACTAGGAATCCTATATGACACCAAATGTACAAACACAGAGATTCCCGGATTTTGTAAATACAAATTCCCTGCACCAGATTGTCAGTACAATAACCAGAGGTGCAACCATACTGGATCTGGTCCTCACTAATATGGGGAGAGCACTGCACACTCCTTAATGTCTTCCCTGGTAAGGTAAGACCACAAAATTGTCTCATTTGAAGTAAAAATAAAACCTGGAACCCCAGTTACACCTATAATATTCTGGAACTACTCTAAGGCTTACTTCCTGCTGTTTAGTGATAACCTGTCAACATTTCATGCCCCCATAAACCCGAAGAACACTGCTACCTGTGCAGAACTGTTCATTGAAACACTATACAAGCATGCTAAAAGCTACATAGAGGCAGCTGTACATACCAGGAAGAAGTACAGAACTAACTCTGGAATAGACTGCCCATACATATCAAGCAGAGCGCCTCATTGGCCCTCTTCAAAAGGAACCTTGATGATTGGATGGGAGATAGGAAATTCACCCCGGGGATCATGTCAGTCGCCCTGCTAGACAGGGGTCTGGAGAAGTAAATATTGTGGGAAGAAATATCCAGGGAATTGTTATGGCTAGGCTTGCATAGGCCCTAGGGCCAATTGCCTAGTAGCAACCTATGAACCTATAAACCTACGAACTCAAAAAATAAAAAACCCTGGTGGAATCACAAAATCAACAGGCTGTATAAAAGAAGGAAGTAAATCATGGAAAATATTTGGAGTCGCAGCACCCAGCATGAAAAAAGCACTCTCATCAAACTAAACAAACAACTCGGAGGACAAGTAAAGTCTACCAAAGCAAGATGTTAGGTAAATTTGGCCTCCCAGGCCAAATACAACCACAAGGGATTCTTTAGCTATGTCCACAACCTCAAAGGCAATACACAATTGTGTGCAGAGCTCATTGCAAATGGATCCACCTATACTGAGCCAGAAGATATAGCAAACCTACTGGGCAATAAATTCAACTCCAACTTTCCCCCTCTCTCCCCCTTAAACTTTCCTCAAGAAATACCATCAAATATAACTCCCCCTGCTATGACTAGGGAACAGGTCCTTAATGCTCTCTCTAAGGCCAAGAACACTGCATCGATGGGCCCAGACAATATCACAGGATACCTTTTAAATAGCATGAAACGTGACCTATTAGTCCCTCTGGAATTGTTTTTAACTGTAGCCTGCAATAAGACTTCATGCTTCATGAATGGAGAATAGCAACAGTCATCCCTCTGCACAAAGGTGGACCACCTAAGAAACTGCAGAACCATAAGTCTCACTACTCTTATATGCAAATCCATGTAAAACATTATCAAGGAATGGATCAATAATGATATAGTAAACCTCCAGATACTGGACCCAACCCAGTTTGGTTTCATCAAGGGTAGGTCATGCCTCCTCAACCTGGTGGACTTTTTTGAGAAAGCCACCAAAACAATGGATGACGGCAATATGGTTCGCACTGCCTACCTTGACTGGCAAAGACATTTGACACAATATTCCACTTAGGAGGTTGGGTACAAACCCATATGTCATCCACTAGATAACCAATTGGCTCACAGATGTGACCCAGGAATTTAGAATCAGGGAGACTGCCTCTACAATGCCAGTCACAAGTGGAGTCCCTCTGGGATCAATCCTTGGACAGCTCCTTTTTCGTATTTAATTCTCTGAAGTCAAAGCCAATGTCCATGGTCTCTGGATGATTACATTTGCAGATGGCTGCAAATTAGAAGCTGTTATTGAATCCAACACTGACACAAATGTTCTCCAGGAAGGGCTGACACAGACAAACAACTGGTGTCAGAGGCATGGACTAAAACTAAATGCCAAGAACTGCATAATAGTATCCTTTGGGAAGTCATCCTTCCCTGTTAACTATCATATTGACACCCCTTAGAGTTGACCCAGTAGTCAGAGACTTAGGGACACACATAGACAGTAATCTAACCTTTGACCATCACATGTTTACAGTATTGAGGAAATCACTCTGTCTTGCAAAATTATAAACAAAGATATGACATCTAGGTCCAAACATGTCATTCTTCCACTGTATTCAGCATTCATCAGACCTACCATTGAGTACAATGTCCCCATGGGTATGTACCTAATCAGGCATATCCAGCAGTTGGAATTTCTGCAGAGGTTCCTCGGTAAAATAACAGAAGGTGTAAATAAAATGTCCTGTGCAGACCTCCTGAAGGCAGTATCCCTGTATTCTGTGTCTTACAGGCTGTTGAGGTGAGATCTATGCCTGGCATACAGGGCACTGTCAGATCCCACTCTGATGGACCTCCTGCATATCCACAAAACAAACAGCACCAGAATTACCCATTCTAAAGACTTAATCCTTGTCTGGGATATAATTAGGATCTGCTGGAGATACAGATATGTATCTCAGAGACTACCCCACCTCTGGAACAGGCTCCCCATGCATGTAAAGCAGAGTTCCTCCCTAACCTAATCAAGTGCAACTTGGACAATTGGATGGGCAATAGGAAATTCATCCCTGGTTTGTCACCTTTGTAATGGACAGAGGCATCCTGCAAATGTTTCATGTCCCAAACCACTGCTTACAGTTATCAAGGGCACCAGAATGTGTCTGAGATTCAGAATGCATGGCTAGGCTTAAAAAAATCAATTGTGATCATTAGGGTAGTAAACACCTATTGACCTATGAACCTATATAAGGAAATGACCTGTGAGAGGTCACAAGTACTACTTGTGATCAGACTTTATGGCAAATCCTTAAAATTTGCAACATCTGTGTGTCTGTTTCTCAAGTATGATCCCTGTGTTGTGAAAAATTGTCTTATATTTTTCTTTTTACACTTTGAGACTTTATGGGTGGGGGTGAAACTAAGCAGGCACTATACTAGACTACATTGGGACTTCTCCCTTTATATAAGTAAATGCACCGTGGTGACAATGAATAGGTGCAGCTGTGTCCTTTGTGCATACCGCAAAAAAGCATCTTTAGGCAATGTGCAAGAAAAGAGTAGGAGGGATGGGAGAAGCAGAACAGATTTTAAGTTACAAGATATTTTATTGTTAACAGTCTTGCGATTTATCTCAATAAGGACAGGCCATCTTAGATGGATTTTTAGTCATCCAGAGATGAGAAGACTACCAATGTTTCCTTGTAGTGTGTATTGCTTGTTACATAATAACTTTGTTAATAAAAACTGCTAACTGTGTATCAAGTACAATTTATTATCTGGAATTTAATCAATTGAGACAATCCAACAGGAGATTAGAGATGTTAGTTTTAACACTAACATGGGTGAACACAGGCAGTATTAAACAGAGTTTGTATTCAGGGCTTATCTCATTATGGATGTGATACATGTAGTGAGAAGGAAGTATTTCACAGTAAATATATGCAAACTGAATAAAGATAAATAACACCCACACCAGTTTACACACAGGTTCAAAACAATCCTTACCAGTTAGAAAATAACAACAGTGTGGAATATTTTCACAATGAGGGGAACTTAAATCACAAAGCAGATAAAAGTCTAGACATTGTGGGAATTCCTTAAAGTGACAGTGGAACACAAAGTATGAATGATAGCAGCATTATTTGTATTTTGTTGTTTTTTCACATATAATATTGAAAAGAATATGGCAGACTGGCCTTGAACTGTTTATGCTGTATATCAGAATACTATTTGATCCAAGGACTTTATATCAGAAAACTTTATGCAATATATTTTGCATTAGATAGCATGAATTTAAATAAATTGATATAGTCAAACATTTTCTTTCAGGAAAACACTTATGCTAAGTAGATTATTTGTGTTAGAAGGCAGTGGATATTTAGATTTGCACTTTATATATGTTAATTTCTGTATTTCAATATGCTGCTTAGAAAGACAAATTTGGCATACACGCAATAGAACATTAAGTAAATAACACAGTAGATAAGATCTCAAATTCTATAAAACAATGTTTGACAAGTCAAACTGTACATGCATGACATTAAAATGACAATTGCAAACACAGACCATTTGCAAAAGAAGACACTCCCTGGGGTTCAATAAACTATGTGCAGGAATAGTGCTATTACTGCATTGAGTGAACTGAGTCCATGTCCATACAGCCCTAACAGCAACGCGCCCTGCATATTCATGAAGGCATGCCACTAATAAGAGCTATATGGACACAAACAGTGAACGAGTGCAGGGGGTGTGTTCTGGCACTGCTTGCACAGTTAACATGCCCCCTGCACTCAGAAAGTGCTGTACAGTGCTTTCTAAAACTAGTGAGGCATAAAATTAGAGAATTTCTCTAATATTATGCCAGTATTTCAGTGCCCGTGGGCACTGAAATGAAATACATACTGGAGTAGGAAAGCAATGCAGGGGGTGTATGACAATTTCTGCGACACACCCCCGGATTGTAAAAGTGCCGTATGACACCTCGTAACCTACTAAATCAGGACATTTGGACAAAGGCACATATAATGGGGCAACAAAGCCCTAAAAATAGGGACACTTCTTAAATATTGCTCTCACAAACTTAGAAAGCTGATAGCAGACAGGTTATGCATTAGCATGAATCTCTGAAGGATAAAAGTCTGAAAGTCAAATGTATGCCATTATTTCCTGACTGCATTCCATGTGGACAAAGACACAATTAATGGGGGGTGAAGATGTAAAAATAGGGGCACTTCATAAATATTGCTCTTACAAACTTAGAAAGTTGATAGAAACCAGGTTATGCATTAGCATGAATTTCCAAAGGACAGAAGTCTGAAAGACAAATGTATGCCATTATTTCCTGACTGCAGTCCTCAATGACTTGTCAGAAAACTACAATACTCACTATATATGATAATAATATGATAATAATGTAATATTTTTTCCATGCTAAGAAATGTTTAAGCATAGCTGAGCGGGTCTCATGTTATGGCCCTCCACTTAGCATTGCTTAAACATCCCATAGGAGATAAATAAAAATATACAAATGAAAATCCCAAACTGAGATAATGTAATGGTTAGAGACCTGGTTTTACATGCAGGTGTTCATGGTTCTAGTACCAAAACAGGTAAGTTAGTTTTATATGGGAAAGTAGTGCTAAAATTATTTTTTTCAACATGAATTATGTAGTAACTGTTTTTGTCAACCAGGGCAGTGTAGCTGGTGTAAAATGGAAGTGTGAGTGCATCTATCATGTGAAATCACTCATGTATACACAAGTGCCCAATACAGTACAATTACACCCCTTGCTAATGTAATGAAAGCACATAGAGGGATGTCATGTAAAGTAAATCATATACACCTACTAAATTAAGTCATTATTCTGATAGTTTTTTAAAATGAAAAGTAAGCAATGGTTAGTAATGCTCAGCTATGCTGACCAGGTTTAAGAATCACTTAGACATGATTGCTAAGCAGCAGGTAGCTCAACTAAACAGATTTGTGTACTGTTAAGCAGTGCTCAGCAAGTACCCCCTTTAAGGACTGTTTAATTCAGCTTAGCGGATTTGAGTGTTGCTAAGCTGTGCTCAGCATTTTTGAAATGGTGCAAAAGAAAAGGAGAAAATATCAGTCCTGGCAAAACCACTCATGCTAGGAAACAGGATGAACTGTGACAAAGACCAAACAATTCCAGTACTGGAAAATAATGTGAAAATGTAGAAGTAATTAAAACTCGGATCTCCTCCAACTGAAATTTTATTAAGCGCTTTCATCTTGGTCAGTCCCAAGACTTCATCAGAATAAAAACACTTCTAAAAGTTACTGCTTAAATATACTAGATAATTGCTTAATTACACACTTAATTGAATGAATTAAACATTTAAAAAAAAAAACAAGCACTACTAAAAATCTGAACTTAACTGGTCAATGCCCTTAGTTTTAAAACAGGTGCTAATGAAAGAGTTTCATTCAAACCTGGTTCATAGAAGGAATTCAATGAAACTTGCCATTTTAATTCACTTAATTCAATATTCAGTTCCCACCAACCACCTCTTAATAATTCTTGAACCACTTTTTAATAAGGGTTTTAAATTTATACCAGGTTCTAGAATAAATATGCCAGAGACTATGACGGAAATTATGTTATACACAAGGAAATTAGGATTACATTTGATGTTTCACAAAAAGGGGGTTCATTGGAGGTAACAAATAAACAAGAATTATTTAGACGTAAGATCACATTCAATCCTCCCACCCAACCCATCATATCCACCTATGAAAATGTATGTCTTAAAGATACTTATTCTGTTTTATCTTCCTATAGGAGAAAGTTTTTTTAACCTTAATAGACACAAGACAGCTTTATTAAAAGAAGTAAGATCTGATGACACTATTAGAGTAATGAAACCCGATAAAGGTGACAGAATGGTGTTGTAGAAAATTTAGACTATAGTGCTAAAATGTTGGACATTTTTTATGATACTAATAAATACATGGAAGCTTCCTACAATGAAGTTATGGTAGCCCACAGGAAGGTGCAACTATTTTTGGAAGATTCCCCTTTTCAGGGAATTTCTGAAGATTTATTTAAGTTTCTTAAAACCAAACACCCCACCATCCCACAAGCTTTTGGAATCCCAAAAGTACATAAGGATGTACCTGGATCCACCTTATAGAGTTATTATTACATCACAAGTTAGTTCTACTTATCCTTTGGGAGTTTTTATTGACAGAGTTTTTAAACCAACTGTTTTGTCTATTGACTGTGTTTTAAGGGATTATTGGGACTATTTGTCCAGACTCAGACAAGAATTATATTCCCCATAAGTGTCATTCACTACAATGGATTTCATAGACTTATTTGCATGTATTCCTCACAAGGAAGGACTTGAATTGTTTTTAGAAGCTATACTACATTTTATGGATTTAAACAGTACTGTGATTAATTTTGTGGTAAGCATTATGGACATGATTCTGGACAACAATTACTTTATTTTAAGCAGATTAAAAGTGTAGCAATGGAGGCCAGTTATGCTCCATTAAATGCAAATATGGTAATATACGCCTGGGAGCAACAATTTGTGTTTTCGACTGAATATAAGGATAGATGAACTTTATATCTTTATTATTTGGATGATGTTTTCATCCTGTGGAAAGAACCCATTTCAGTTAACACAGACTTAGCTCGCTATTTAAATCATCTTCCCTCCTTTTTGAATTTTACCAGTAAAGGTTTTAGCACCTGTATTGAATTTTTGGATGTTAGCAGAAGAAAATATGTCATTATTAAGGGGAAGTTTTGTTCAACTATTTTACGAAAGGACACATTCTGTAATAGTTATTTAAATTTCACTACTCAGCATCCCTACAAAACTAGGAAGAATATTTTGAAAGCACAACTAGTGAGAGCAACAAGAATGTGTTCAGATTGAAATCTCTTGAGAAGAGAAATATTATTTATTATTAAATTATTCCTAGAGAGAGGTTATCCCAGAGATCTCATTTTTAATGTGAGCCATGAGGTGGCACAAGCCTGGGGCTCAAAGTTTAAACCTCTTTTAGAACAAATGTAGGGTTTAAAACTGATTTATTAACACAGGAATTTAATAGACGTATGGTGGTACCATTTGGTGAAGGTTCAAAAGAAGTGAAAGAAATAATGAAAAATTATTGGGTGATTTTTAAGAGCAACACTGATTGCACACAAACTTTGGGCGAGGAACCCAAATTCATTTATAGAATAAGTAAAAACCTGAAATTTATGTTTGAGCATAACACAATATTAGTTAACCCCTCTGAAAAGGGTACTACAAAGTGTGGGTGCTGCTCTTTCTGTAAATACATTTTGGATGAAAAATGCATTAGCTTACCTAATAGGATGAAATCTGTAGTGTTTATACCAGAGAATTGTTCAGCAAAAGAATTGGTGTACCTTGCAGTGTGTGATTCTTCTAAATATTTTTATGTTGGCAAAACTGAAAGACAGCTGAGAAAATGTATATGTGAACATGCCTATGCTATTGCTCAAAAAAATGATAAAAATGTCTTGTATAGACATTCTGTAAAATGTGTTGGTTTTAGAAGATTTAGATTTGACATATTAGAAGTGGTTCAAAAATAATTAAGAGGTGGTTGGTGGGAACTGAATATTGAATTAAGTGAATTAAAATGGCAATTTAATTTAACATAGACTGGGGCACCTGTTCCTTAGAATCCCCAACCACCCATATTAACCTGCATGCATTTACACAAATCATATCCACCCCTACCAGGATAGGTAAACCCAACCAAAAAGAAAGTATACTTGACTGGATACTCATAAACAGTCACCCCCAACTGTAGACCTCTGGTACCCTCCTTAATGGCCTAAGTGATCACCTTCTCACATATGTAATTAAGCACAAAACCATTAATTCCCAACAACCCTTACTCAGAAAGGTTAGAAACAATAAAAACTTTGACCCTGCCAAATTCCAACAAGAACTAAACTCATGTAATTGGTCTATTCTAAAACACCTCCCCTTAGAGGAAGCAGTAGCATACTTTAACAACAAATTCCTTGAGATCCTTGATTTGCATGCACCTGTTCGTTCAAAGATAACCAAGGCAAAAACTGCACCATGGCTTTCTATAGAGTCTAAACTCAAAATTACCCTTAGAAACAAAGCATGGGCTTTATGGCATTCTTCTAAAGACCCTCAAGATCACATTAAATACAGGCAATCCAGGAACGAAACCAAAAAATCAATTTTACAAGACAAAAAACAATACTATAATTTACAGACAGTAAATCAAAATAACCCTCAGAAGTTTTGGGCAGGTTTAAATAATCTACTACATCCTGGACAAACTTCAACCCCAATCCCTGCTGCTACTATTGATAAAACCCCTGAAGATGTTTCTGATAGTTTTAACCAATTCTTTACTGAGACAATTCAAGCCCTAGCTAGCCAACTACCTCCTAGCTCCCCTGGTCCTGAAAGTAGCACCCCTAGAAACCTACTTGCATTCAGCTTCCAACCAGTTGCCACTTCACTTATCTGTACCTTGATCAAAAAATTAAAACCCATTACACTTTCTGCTGATCAACTCCCTGCCGAGTACCTACAAAAATCAGCTGATGCTATTGCTTACCCCGTCTCAATACTAATCAATCGAACCATAGTAGAAGCTAAAATTCCCACCATCTGGAAAATATCCTATGTAATCCCACTTCACAAAGGAGGCAGCTCTACTGAATTCTCCAATTATAGGCCAATAGCTATACTCTCTCCACTTGCAAAGATTATGGAAAAATGTATTCAAAGACAACTCATGCACCACCTAATCCAAAATCGCCTTATGGCAGACACTCAGCATGGCTTCCGTCCTCATCACAGCACTACTTCAGCCCTCCTAGCCTTTACTAACACCATAAACCATAATCGCAACAATAATTATATATCCTCAGCCCTCTTTTTGGATCTTTCCAAGGCATTCGATATGGTTGATCACCAACTTTTAATCCACACCCTGCAAACATTCTGTCTAGATACTGGAGCCCTCCAATGGTTTCAATCCTACCTGAATGGTCGACAGCAGGCTGTCCTCTGGCAGAACAAACTCTCTAACCTTCTACCTAACACCCTCAGAGTACCACAAGGCTCTATACTAGGGCCCTTGCTGTTCTCCATCTTCATTAACGACCTTTATACTGTCATCCCAAAAGTCAGCTGTATCCAATATGCTGATGACTCTATTCTGATTTGCTCAGCCACATCTCCAGTAGATTTATGGTCAGCTACCCAGACCACCTTTAATACAATAGAAAACTGGCTTTCTGAACATCATCTGATCCTAAATCCCCAAAAAACTAAAATGCTGTTATTTTCACCAACACGTAGGTCTACCGCTTTCACCTTTACCATAAAACCAAATGATGGCACAATAATCTCCCCTGACCCATCTACAAAACTATTAGGTGTCATCATAGACAATAATCTCAAATCTGACCTACATGTTAACCAAACTATCAAAACCATCAATAAAAAACTAGGGTCACTTTACAGAATAAAAGCCTTCCTAACCCCTCCAGCTAAAATTGCCATAGCTCGCTCTCACCTTCTTTCAACCCTTCTGTATGCATCCCCTCTACTCTCTAATTTGAACAAGACTGTCCTTAACAAACTCTCAGTTTGCTACAACCACATTGCCAGGTTTGCCACTGGGCTGCCTTTTAGGACACATCATTGCATCAATCTAAATCAGCTTGGTTGGCTTGAACTACCTAGCCTAATCCAGTATAGCCAACTGATTATGGCCTATAAAATCCTCTATAATCCGGACAATACTCCTGCACTTAGAAATATTATCACCCCCTATAACAATCCTAGACCGCTTCAATCCTCTAACAAACTACTAATTCAGACTAGCAAAATTAATAACACAGCCGGTGAATCTCTCTTTGCAAACTCTGTAAGTAGATCCTGGAACTCTCTTCCAGCTGATATTACCTTACTTTCCACCTTAGGTCAATTTAAAACTAGACTCAAACAACATTTGTCACTTAACTGGCTATGTCAATGTATCAAGCCTGGCTGACTCGAATGTGTAAAAATCTGTTAACCAGTTTACTGTGTAATTTAATTTAATCCTGACTTGTGCTCAGGACTAACTGTAACCTGTGGAACTTGTTTAACTTGCTTACTTATGTAATCTCTGTAAATAGTCTGTTTGTAATATGTAATGCTGGTATTATGTAACGCTGTATCTGCTTACCCTTGGAGCTTTTCTCCCCGGGCCTCCGCTGAAAATGGACATGCATCCAGTCGGACTATCCCGGTCAACAAATGTAAAATAAAATAAAAAAAATAAAAATAAAAATTTTGTTGAATTCCTTCTATGAACCATGTTTGAATGAAACTCTTTCATCAACACCTGTTTTAAAACTAAGAGCAATCACCAGATAAGTTCAGATTTTTAGTAGTGCTTGTTTTTTAAAAATGTTTGATTCATTCACTTAAGTGTGTAATTAAGCAATTATCTAATATAGTTAAGTAGTAACTTTTAGAAGTGTTCTTATTCTGATGAAGTCTTGGGACTGACCGAGACAAAAGCACTTAATAAAATTTCTGTTGGAGGAGATCTGAGCTTGAATTATTTCTACATTTCCACATTATTTTCCAGTACTGGAATTGTTTGGCCTTTGTCACAGTTCATCCTGTTTCCTAGCATTTTTGAAATTGTCCAGTGATGGCAAAGTGCAGGAACATTGCCTTATTTAAACCATGCAGATAGGAATACGGCCATAACCTGTTTAGTTTGATTTCTACAGGAACATGTCTGGCATTAGAGAGGGAGCATGCTTTCAGGTGCAGAGCTGGAGCATTCTGGAGTCCAGGGTCATGGCTGGACTCCTTGTTGAAAACCATGATGAGAGATTGCTGCAGGGCCAGTATCAGGGCTCACAATGCAAAGTGAAGGCGTGGGCCTATTTTGCATGTGATCTCACCAGTGCTACTGGCATCCCCTGGACTGGTGATCAGGTATGGCACCACTATGATGACCTAAAGTGAAGGAAGGGGATGCTCTTGAGCCAGTGGGTCCAAGATGCATGAGCACAGAATGGTCTAGTAGTGAGTAAATATCACTATCAAGTAGTTTGTAGCAAATACTAGCCCGAGAATGTGATATACAGGTCTGCATAATGTTTGCTTTTCTCCCCTACTGCAGCAGAGAGGGCTATGAATGCAGAAGCCCATGCCAACAGACTGCTGAGGCTGTGCTGACACGCTGGTGAGTACAAATCCATTTTGCAATATATTGTTCAAATAGTTAAGATGCAGTACATTGCTTACTGCTAGTAGGTATACTATGTGAACTGAATAAATAAAAAAGTTTGACAGACTAATATGTATGTGCAATAAAGATTTCTACAAAAAACTGCTTTGTTTATCCTGATATGTTGTTGTAGACATATAGAATGCATACAGGTTCTTCACAGCAAATATGGCTATGACAACATACACTAAATTAGGTTGTTCTGTGAACCAGCTATAAGAAAAACTGAAGATGGTGGAGCTGTAAAACAATATATAACTGAAATGTGAAATATATATTGCACTAAGCTCAGAGCCCTGAATAGTAATGTGTAGAATTTCAAAGTGTGTTCCATCCAGCATTGCCTTGTGTTAAACTTTGCTTTCCAGATTGTAGTAATCCAAAGGATTAATGCACAGTACAATAACTGTCATGCATGCATCACATGATTAGAAGTCCAGACTGTCTAATCAAGAGACTATTTGGTAGAAACCAGTGAAACAAGAAACAACAGTTCCCCAGTAGCTCAGTGTGATGCAAAGTAGCTCAGTTGCTAATTTTGGACACCTGGACATGGCATGAATTCATGGAGTGTTACAAAGATATGTGCATACCTACACACAAGGAATCAGGAATAAATGTAAAAACAGTCAGGCAGTGTTAACAGATAGTTTCTCCACTGGTTGTACAGATAAGGAAATGTGGTAGTGGGTGTATGAAGGGTATACTAATAAACTGTGTACAACTGTTCAACTATCCCACCACATGCCTGCAAATGACAGCAGGATAGATACATACAACATGCATTCTTCCTGATACATGTCTCTCAAGTGTCACACTGTCATGGCTTGTGGTCACTGCTGCCAAAACCCCTGGACACAGATAAGAAACCAGTTGATGTATGCCAGTAGCACACTCACATGACAGCACTTCAGGGTACCCCTCCTATGCCAGATATGTAACCCTGACATGCCCCCTCTAGTCATGTACCCAGAGTTGTCACAGTTTGCCCCATACCATTCCAGGCTGAGAGTTTAATAAGTATGTTTGTGCTACAGAAGCTATGGGACATAGGCAGATGTAAAGTGAGGGCAGACCCATAGAGTATTGGGCAGTACTGTTGTGGAAAATAGAAGCATTAACAGTTGTTAATGGATGTTTGTCTCTCCCCCACTCATCTGGATCAATAAAATAATTCATCTACTAAGTGTATGTTTTACTCCAAACCTAATGTTGCGACTTGTGTTCTCTTATTGTTCACATATTTGATGGGTTGCATGTTTACATAACTTGTTCAAATACCATTGTTGATGGTTTGTTGCCATCAATGTTACTGGGCATGCTGTTACAATGCATACTGTTGTTGCATTTATGCATGTGTTCATTTTACTATGTAACTGTTCCAAATCTGTTTTATGGGGTTAATTGGAACACCCATGCATGCTGTTATAACTAATCTGGAAATGTGTTGTTCATGACTAATCAACATATTTTTAACACCTAAGCACCATAGCATCTTTGGGCAGGCAGATCCAAGTGGATCCGATTGTCTCACCTCATCTAGCTGTGGCAGCCCCAGCATGTCTGGGACCCAACCTGGGAATTCCTCGTCCGCTGGTCCTGCACCAACTTCGGGTGGAACCACCGCAGGGGAACGGGGCCCCCCCTGAGAGCGGGCATGGATAGGAGCCTGTCACCAGCAGTCAGTTCTGGGGTTAAGTGAGCAATGCCATCTGAGCCGAGTTGGGTTGGCAGCTGTGGCAGATTGATGGCTGCCTGGAATACCTCAAGGGGCAGGCTGCCCCTCCTGTCCAGCCCCCATCAATGCCACCTTTGGGGCTGTGAAGAAGCAGTGGTGACTGACCATGGGTGGGTACCTCAGTCCTGCTGTATCCATTTGGGGGCTCATGGGCTTTGGATTCTCAACCACCCTCCCTATCAAAGGTGTTTACCCCCTCATATGTCATATACTGCCCCTGCCTGCTGTTTTGTCTGTCTTGTCTGTATGCAAATGCAACCTATCCCACCCACCCTACCTCCCCAAACATACCTGCAGTCCTTCCCCAACATCCCACTCTCACCTTAAAAAAGGGGCATCTGTCCCACAAAAAGAAAAGTGTCCCATACATAAGTCTACATTTCACCCCCATGTACAGTGAAGCTAATCAATCAGCCCACAGATTACTCTGCAAATGTCTGTCACCAACACCCGTCCCTGTGGTGTGTGAGGCTGCAAATTCCAAATTATACACATGTAATTCAACAGCTGCTGCTGCTGAAGAAATGTAGAGCTATGGTCCTTTCTTACACCTGTCCTGCACATCCCTAGCAGCTTTTCATAATGTTTACCCCTCTGCTTACCCCCATTTCACCACTTTCCTATCATCCTTTTTTCTTTTCTTTAAAGAAAAGTAGCCCAGGTGTAAGCAGGAGTAAGTGGTGCTAAGTGAAGCTAAGAGTGTTTAACTGTCTCTTAGCAATGCTTAGCACCGTGCACAACCACACAAACACGCTTACAACTGCTTAAATGTGCCTTAATCACTCTGTCTCCATCAGCCCTTGTTCTGCTCGGCAACAAAATAACTAGCCCTGTCAAGTCTTGAACCCAGGATGCTGTGCATTATAAATACAGCAAAGTACAACTACACCATCTGAGCTGTGGGAATCTGTAATGCTTCTACAAACATATAATTCATTCTAGTTATTTAACATTAATGAAATAAGTAATCACATCTTAGTCTGGAACCCAGGACTCTGTGCACAGCAATCACAGCAACATACCTCTACACCATCAGAGCTATAGGAATTTGTAATGTTTTTATAATCATATCATACACAAAAGTAATTCAGCATAAGGGGGAATTATATATCCATAGTACTGTTATATACACACACACACACACACACACACACACACACACATATATATATATATATATATATATATATATATATATATATATATATATATTTTTTTTTTTTTCCCACACAGAGATATATAGACAGATAACCAACCTCATACTCCAACAAATCTGCAAAAATCCTGACAAAAAGGGGTGGATAAAGGGCAAACAATAGCGACATCTGTGAAATATGGCTGTCATACACGTAGAAGTCTGTTAGAGTGGCATAGTGTGCTTTAACATGCAATGCCGGACAGATTCCAAGTCAGAAACACAAATGAATGTCAAAATGTGCAGATGTCAATGCTCACATCACCAAAGTCATTTCTCAGAAACCCACAACTGTTGTGGCCAATAGACAAAACATATGAGCCACACATCAGGACAATGTCTAAACATCTGGACAGTGGAGAGGTATGACTACAGTCATGTAACAGAATGGAAGAACCCATGACAGCCACCAACCATGCCACCCAGCACCTTCTGAACCACAATAAGACCAACATAACACTAATCCAAATCATCTCTGGGCAATTACCCATGCATATCCAAATATATCATGCACTACAAGGATGGAACTGTAGGGAAAAGCAGATTGTGGTGCATAAATGTCCACCCACAACCATTTGCACCACAGTCACAGCAACATTCAGTACCCCAAATGAACTCTAGAATAGAACGACTGTTTGAGTGAACATATCCTGATTCCCAGTCACACAATACACTGACAGATACACACCCAACTCACAGTGTACTGGGAATCCTGGGGTGTTACAGAACCTTTCTCAGTCTGCCCCTACAAACATACACACCTGATAGACCACCAGCAGCCATAGCAGCATGCACAGTCAGATAGAAAAAGGATCTGTGACACTCACATCTGCTACTCTCCTACCCAGCCAAACAAACATCTACACACAACACTGCTACACAGTCTTGCCAGTCACTTCACAGTGGCCAGGCATATATAACTCTCCTATGTACAGATTTCCACAGAATGCCCCGGGTGTGAGACCATATTCATCATCACTGCTGCATACCGTTTCAAGGAGTCTGCTAAGTCAATGGGATGATACCTTGAGTGCAGTCAATAAATAATGCTATCACATACCTATGACCCTCTTACTGCAAGACATCTGGACAAAGCATGACATACTTAGGGAACAGGGGGCCAGAAAGAGGGACATAGCTCACATAATGGTGTTACAAACTGAAACAGATGACAGTGTCAGAGACTTTATTGTAACATAGCATCCCTGAAGGATATGAGGTCTGAAACACCAATGGATGTCAACAGTTACCTACTACAATTCTCACATTATCCCACTGCTTCCACAAAAACAGACTTTGTCTGAGAAATAGACCAAACATAATAGGTGAACTCTTGGGCAGTCCGTGGACATCAGGACAACTGAGAGGTACATCAGAGATGTATCACTGTCAGACATAAAGTCACACAGAAAATGCATGTCCAGATGAACCCTGTTAAACTAGCAACCCTCTATGTGTATAACAGTACTACTGATTTGCAATCTATACCCAATTCTGGAACTTTGTTCCCCATGTAGCTGGGCTGTCTCCACATCTCCTGTCCTGAGAGGTTTTCCCACCTACTGTCTATGAGGCTATAGCCTCCACACCTCCATAATGTCCTACACAAAGGCAAGGAAAAGAGGCAAGACACACATGAAGGGCATAATTATAGCACTGTGTTGCTATGGCATTGGCAAATGGAAAGACAACACAGTTGCTCTGGATGCAAGTAGCAAGTGGGAGACATGGATAGGTGCACAGGCCATCACCTGCTCATGAGCTGTACCTACAAAAGGCAAGCTGCTGCCTATGCAACACAGGTCTCAACCCTTCTACAAAAAGACAGACTGCGACTACACATACCTAAACATTTGCATTGTTGTGAGGGAACTCCTGAGCACTATAACAGATATGACAATCATGTAAGCAAATAATGGAATGCAGAAGGGGGATGCAATGATATCAAATGGGACATTAAAAAAGAGGCCGCAACAAGACCTGGTGGACTCACATGCTGCTGTCCAGCACCTATGGCCATTTCTGCTTGCCCTGCCTGCATTGACATGGAGCACATCTCTGGCCCCTGAGTCACCCTAGCAAAGGTCAGCTCATGTATGACTACTAATGGAGTCTCTGTTCTCCAATACTGAGTCTGTCATTGGTAGGGCAGCAGCTTGGGATGTTGTAATTATTCATATGACACCTGTGAATGCTACTCTGATACATATGCTTGTCTTACTAATGTAAGAGATGTACATAGGGTATGTGCATACTACATGACAGGTGCAGATGTGTGTGTCAAACTGCATGTGATATACTGAGCCTATACCTGACAACTGTCCACAGTTTTACAGAGTGAACCATGTCTGCCTCATATTTGTAGTCAATGCCTCAGACAGTTGTGTATTGTCTGGCACATCACTGACAACCCATTAAAGACTGAAGTCATAACAAATTAACATATATTTCATTGTCAGATGTCATATCCTGCAAAGTACACCTGTGAATGTGACACCGGCTTTGCTGACAAATAAGTGTGTTTCAGCTAGATTCATAAAGTAACACTATTTACTGGCCTTTGCCCACCACTGTTGTGTGCATTTGTGCAGATGCCTTGCTCTAACAGGAACTAGGTGTCTTACCATGACACCCATGTCAATGCAAGCATACCTTGCCCTGTAGGATGCTGACATTTGCGCAGTCACTGACACCTGAATTCTAGCTGTGGAGAGCACACCAACTTTGCCACGTCACTCTTCCTATCATATGTTTAGACCCCAAATGGAGGCCTGCAAAGCCACAGGAGGTGCAGTAGTGAATATTAGCATACACATACACACCTCTAGGCTGGCCATACAGTATGTTGCATGGGTGACATCCTGAGTGCAGTTAACAGTTGACAAAACACCTACTCAAATCATAGCTAGCTACAGGCCTCCAATCATGTCTATGGACACCCACCACACCTACTAGGACCTGCTGGAATCTGTCAGAATTCAATCATCTACCCTGATCCTGGGTGATTTCAAATACCCAACCATAGTGTGCCTGACCTATGCCACCTGAACATGAATGCACATAGATTCTTCAGCTTTGTCAATGGCAATGCAGTGGATCAGCTGGTCAGCACTCCTACGACAGGTGGGAATCTCATGTACCTGGTCCTAACCAACATGAATAGCCACTGTAGCACTCCTACAGTACCATCATTTTATATTATTTTATAGAGAATTGAGAAATAAGGTAAAAGGAATTGAAAGACCACCAAAAAAAGAGGAAGCAGATACATTTTGGAAAAGTATCTGTGAAGATCCTGTGGAACATAACAAAGATTCTAAATGGATAGAAGAAGTAAATAAAGAATAAGAAGTTTAAAGGCACATGATATGAAATGGGATGAAGTTACAGCCAGAGAGATTGAAACAAAGTTGAGAAAAGCCTCTAAATGGAAAACCCCAGGCCCAGATGTAATACATAACTTTTGACTTAAAGTATTAACTTCTAAGCATGAGGATTTAGCCATGAGTAAGAACTATTTATATGTGCACCCTGAATACACACCGCACTGGTTAACAACAGAAAAAAGAATGCTCTTACTTAAGAGTGAACCTGCAAGCTACCCTAAAAATTATAGACCAATAACTTGTCTTCCAATGACGTATAAACTATACACGGAAATTGACACTGAGAATTTATAGTCATTTAGAAGAAAACTCAATTATGGCAGTAGAACAGAAGGGCAATAAAAGAAAGACATATGGAACAAAGGATCATTTGTTTTTAAACAAAGTTATAGTAGAGAACTGTAAAAAGGGGAAGAAACTAAATATGGCATGGATAGACTACAAAAAAGCATTTGATAGTATCCCACATTCATGGATAAAAGAGTGCTTAAAAATGTATAAGATACACCCTACACTGATTGATTACATTACAGTAACCATGAAACAAGTGGCAGACCACTTTGCAATTAAGCCATGATAAAGGACATATTATTATCCCAGGGATAAAAAGTCAAAGGGGGATATTCCACGGTGACTTGTCACTGTTGCTATTCTGCCTTGCCATTAATCCATTAAGCTGTTTACTTTACAGCTTAGGCCATGGCTACAATTTGGCTCCTAGAAAGTAACAAATTCTAGTGACTTCTCATCTTCTCTTTGTCAGTGATTTAAAACTGTATAGCGCATCAGATGAGGAACTGAAAGCACAGCTGCAGATTGTCAAAACTTTTTCAGATGATATTGGAATGTCATTTGGTCTTGATAAATGTGCAAAAGCCACCTTTAAAAAAGGAAAACTGCAGCACCAGAAAAAACATCAGTTTGGGACAAGAATGTGGTATAAAAGAATTTGAGCAAGAGGGAGTGTATAAATACTTGGTAATTGATGAAGGATCTGCAATAAAATATGAACAAATGCGAATAAAACTCAGTAAGGATTGGTTTAGAAGACTTAAATTAATCCTGAAAACAGCATTGATATCTCGGAACAAGATCCAAGCTATAAATCAATTTGCTCTTTCCGTCCTAACTTATAGTTTTGGAGTGATTGACTGGCCCCAAAAAGTGTTGGATAGACTGGATATGCTCATGCTTCATGCTCACCAAATGATTTAAAAAATCAGTGTATACCAAGATTATATATTCCCTGTTCTGAAGGAGGGATGGGCCTGCTTGAAAATGATTACATGTATAGATCTGTAATCGTGGGACTCTACACATATCTACTGACCTCACAAGATCCAAATGTAGTGAACGTTATGAAATATGAGGAGAATAAATCTAAGATAACATCGCTGCTTAATTTAGCAGAAGCATATCGACATCAAGCAGGAATGGAAATCAAACCAGAAGTAGATAAAAACCAGGCAGCAACTGAATGTGCTAAAAACAAAAGAAAGAATATAAGGTGAAGGACCAAATGAGAAGGCAATCAAGAATGAATGCAGGAATGGTTAAGGAGAGGTAAATTCAATTTAAGAAATAAAATGTTAATATTGGCAGCTCGAGATTTTTATTTATTATTTATTATTTTATTTTACATTTGTTGACCGGGTTAGTCCAACTGGATACATATCCGTTTTCAGTGGAGGCCCGGGGAGAAAAGCTCCAAAGAACAGAGGTACATAAACACATGTGATAACAAAACTATAGTTAGTTAATAAGCTAACATAAGTAAGCAAATTAAAACAATAAGTGATACAAAATATAATCCAAAAGAGATAGAAGTTAGTCAGATGGATTGTCATGGCTACAGAGTGGACCCTTAAGGATTTGGGTTGTGTGGGGCTTGGGTAGGCCAGGTAGAGCCGGGGGCGTGCGCTATTAGTCGGGATTAGAGCATGGGCATAGCCACTGGGATTTTAGTAGAGTTCGGAGGTGAATTTTAAATTGGTCCAGAGTGGTCATTAGTCTTAGGTTGCTTGGGAGGGCATTCCAGGCTTTGCCAATGGAATTGGCATAAAGAGCTTCACCACCCGAGTTGTTAGATTTGATGGTCAATACTTGTATACATTTGGATGACCTAAGGGACGAAAGATTGGAGTAGGGGGTAAGTATGTTGTTCAGTGAGGGGGTTTTATCGGGATGTTTAATAATTTTGAATGCCTCAGTAAGTTGGTTGAGTTTAAGAATATTGGGCAGTTCTAGCCATCCCAGTGTCCATAGATTTAGGCAGTGATGGGTGCGGTAGGGCATTCCGGTAATGAATCTGGCTATGTGGTTATAGGTAGTGGATAGTTTATTGAGCTCTTTCTTGTGAAGGAAGGAGAATATCGGGGAGGCATAGAGGAGAGTGGAGAGGAGGTGAGTATGGGCGATGGTTAGTTTGGTGTACGGGGTTAAGAATTTCTTTATTCTATACATGGACCCAAGTTTCTTGTTGAGTGATTTAATGGTCTGGTTGACATGCATATCAAATCTAAGTTTGTGGTCTATTGTCACCCCGAGTAGTTTGGTGTGGGTGACAGGAAAGATTTTGTTACCATTATTAGAGGACACAGCAAAGGTTGGGATGTGGGTGTGAGGGGATTCTAATCCGTGTGTAGGAGCTGGAGTGGGGAAGAATAGAAGCAATTTGGTTTTGGTTGGATTAAGAAGGAGTTTTAAATCTGAGAACCATTTTTCAACTAAAGAAAAGCAGTTTTGGGTAGTAGCTTGGAGTTTGGTGAGAGAGTCATCGGAGCAGATTAGGGTGGAGTCATCCGCATATTGAATGCAGGTGGCTTTGGGAAGGATAGAGTGTAGACCATTAATGAAGAGGGAGAAAAGAAGGGGACCGAGAATAGATCCTTGGGGGACACCGATATTAGTGGGGAGTAGGTCTGAAATCCTGTTTTGCCACTGTACCGCCTGTTTTCTACCAGAGAGGTAGGCATTAAACCAACTTATAGTAGTTTTGCTAAGATTAAAGGTTTCCAGTGTGTGGAGCAGCTGTTTGTGGTTGACCATATCGAAGGCTTTCGATAGGTCTAGAAAGAGCGCAGAGGATATTAATTTGTTATTCCGGTTGAGGTTAATTGAATCAACAAAGGAGAGGAGAGCAGTGGTTGTGCTATGATGTGGGCGAAAGCCGTGTTGGGTGTTGGACAGGAGATTATTTTGGATGAGGTGGGTAATAAGTTGCTTGTGAATGCAGCGTTCCATAATTTTAGATAAGGGGGACAGTATTGCAATGGGTCTGTAATTAGATGTGTCAGTAGAGGACCCTCCTTTATGGAGAGGAATGATATAAGAGATTTTCCAGATTGAGGGAATAGAGGCTTCGGAGATAGACCGATTAATTAAGATTGATACAGGGTAGGCTATGGCATCAGCTGCTATTTGTAAATATTTGGCTGGGAGAAGGTCAGCCGCTAGGGTGGTTGGTTTAAGTTTTTTCAGGAGGGTACGAATGTAGTAGGTGGAGGTGGGTTGTAAGTTGAAGGCAGGTTGAGTTGGGTCATTGGTTGGGGTTGCAGCCAAGGGGGAAGAGGTAAGCTGGCTGGCGAGGGACTGGATGGTCTTAGTAAAAAAAGAATTAAAAGAGTTAGCTATTTCACGTGGATCTTTATCCATGAGTGTTTCAGGTGTGGGGGTGGAAGATTTACCTGGATGGAGGAGGTGGTTGAAACCAGCCCAGAATTTTTTAGGATTGTTTTGATGTTTGTCTTGGAGGTGACAGAAATATTGTTTTTTATCAGACATAACGGCTGCTTTGGTTGAATTTCTAAGCTGCAGAAACTTGATGCGGTCCAGAGGGGGTTTTGTGGTTCTCCATTTGTTCCAGGCCTGGTCTCTGAGTTTAATTTTAGTTTTAGTGTCTTTAGTTAGCCAAGGTGCGATATGTTCCTTAGTTCTAATGAGTCGCTTAGGAGCATGTGATTCTAGTATATTGAGGAAGGTATCATTAAAGTATGACACACTCTCTTCTAATGGTAGAGTATTTAGGATGGACCAGTTACATGCCTTGATGTCTGCAAGAAATTGGTCAGGGACAAAGTTCTTGCTGTTCCTAACAAGTCTGGTTAGGGGGGTGTATTTGGACATTTGTGTTTTATAATAAAGGTGATAAGGTGGTCGCTAAGGTCATTGGGGAGGGTCCCTACGGTATAGTTGGTAGGATCCTTGTTTGTAAGAATCCAGTCTATGATGCTCTCTTTTTGTTGTGCATGTCCAACTCTAGTAGGGGAAAGAATAAGTTGGGAGAATCCATGTAAGTTAATAGGGAGAGGATTTGGTTGAGAGGAGTATAGGGACCAGTCGATGTTAACATCTCCTAGAATTATCGTTTCTTGGGGATAGAAGGTGGTAAGCCAACTGAGAGTTTGTTCTAGGTTTTCAGCATTGTTGCCTGGAGGTAAATAGGTGACTATGAGATTAATACTTTTTTGGTTGTTTAGGCATAGCTTTAGGGCAATCAATTCCTGGTTATGAACTTTTGGAGGTTGGAGTGGATTCCTAGTGATGTTCAAGGAGTTCTTGAACATAACTGCAATTCCCCCACCCTTTCTAGTTATTCTATCTGCCCTAAGGATGTTATACCCAGGTGGGATGATTTCCTCATCCTTAGTGCTAGGTTTGAGCCATGTTTCAGAAAGACACATGATGTCAGGGGAATGGGTTGCAAGCAAAGCATGCAAGTTGTGTACTTTATTGTTGATGCTTCGTAGATTGAGGTGAAGCATACAGAGGGAGCCCACTAGGCTTCTGGCAATGTTCAGGGGGTTTGGGCCTAGGTCAATAGAAGGGCCTGGGTTGGGGTGGATATCACCATCTTTTGTTATGGATTTTTTTAAATAATCAAGTATTCTTTGGAGTTTGATTAGTAGTTTAAGATGTTCCCTTGTTGAGGATGTTTTCGGGTAACAGAGAGTAGGGTGGAAACTGTAAGAGTTCGCGTTAATAGAAGGGTAGTGAGAGGGATGAATGAGATTAGAGGTGTCGTGGGAGTACAGGGAGGTCTGGCCATTGGGGAGGTAGGCACATGCTGGATCTAGGGTATCGTATCATGTTAACAGATAGGGTAAGATAAGGAGTAATGTTGTGAGGGGGAAAGTACTAAAAGAGTTTCTATCCATGGCGAGGGGGGGGGGTTGATAAGTGGATTTAGCCGGGGGAACTACCTTGTTAAAATTGGTGTGTAGAAAAGCTAGGAGGTGGGAGGAGAGAGTGTCAATGGAAGAGTTAAGTGGGTGGGCGGATTAAGGGGGTAGGCTTTGTAGTGTAGTCAGGTAGAGAAATGGAGGGGAGTGGTACAGGGTGAGGGACAGTTGTGATTGGGTGGTGGTAAGGGGGATGGGCTTACTGACCTAATAAATGTAGAGGTAGTGGGGGCGGGTGGGAATAGGGGGCAGGGAGTGGCACGGAGCGAGCCCGAGCGTAGCAAGGCGGTTTGAGCGGGATTACACCACAGGGTTTACCTTGTTCTTAAAGGTAACCTCCTTTAACAGCAGGTAGCAAACTGTTTTTTTAAATATATAGTCCGAGCAGGTAGTAAACTGTTTTTTAAATATAAAGTCCGCTTTCTTAAAGTCCGCTTTTTAGTAAAATGTTTTTTTTTAAATATAAAGTCTGCTTTCTTTTGTTGCTGCCTAACACTAGACAGTAGAAAACACTGTTAGGTAGGTAAGTTCTTTACCTTAAGCAGCTGTTTAAGCTATAGGTTTTAAGGGATTACACCACCGGGTCTACCTTGTTCTTAAAGGTAACCTCCTTTAACAGCAGGTAGCAAACTGTTTTTTTAAATATAAAGTCCGAGCAGGTAGCAAACTGTTTTTTAAATATAAAGTCCGCTTTCTTAAAGTCCGTTTTCTTAGTAAAATGTTTTTTAAATATAAAGTCTGTTTTCTTTTGTTGCTGCCTAACACTAGACAGTAGAAAACACTGTTAGGTAGGTAAGTTCTTTACCTTAAGCAGCTGTTTAAGCTATAGGTTTTAAGGGATTACACCACCGGGTTTACCTTGTTCTTAAAGGTAACCTCCTTTAACAGCAGGTAGCAAACTGTTTTTTTAAATATAAAGTCCGAGCAGGTAGCAAACTGTTTTTTAAATATAAAGTCCGCTTTCTTAAAGTCCGCTTTCTTAGTAAAATGTTTTTTAAATATAAAGTCTGTTTTCTTTTGTTGCTGCCTAACACTAGACAGTAGAAAACACTGTTAGGTAGGTAAGTTCTTTACCTTAAGCAGCTGTTTAAGCTATAGGTTTTAAGGGATTACACCACCGGGTTTACCTTGTTCTTAAAGGTAACCTCCTTTAACAGCAGGTAGCAAACTGTTTTTAAATATAAAGTCCGAGCAGGTAGCAAACTGTTTTTAAATATAAAGTCCGCTTTCTTAAAGTCCGCTTTCTTAGTAAAATGTTTTTTAAATATAAAGTCTGTTTTCTTTTGTTGCTGCCTAACACTAGACAGTAGAAAACACTGTTAGGTAGGTAAGTTCTTTACCTTAAGCAGCTGTTTAAGCTATAGGTTTTAAGGGATTACACCACCGGGTTTACCTTGTTCTTAAAGGTAACCTCCTTTAACAGCAGGTAGCAAACTGTTTTTAAATATAAAGTCCGAGCAGGTAGCAAACTGTTTTTAAATATAAAGTCCGCTTTCTTAAAGTCCGCTTTCTTAGTAAAATGTTTTTTAAATATAAAGTCTGTTTTCTTTTGTTGCTGCCTAACACTAGACAGTAGAAAACACTGTTAGGTAGGTAAGTTCTTTACCTTAAGCAGCTGTTTAAGCTATAGGTTTTAAGGGATTACACCACCGGGTTTACCTTGTTCTTAAAGGTAACCTCCTTTAACAGCAGGTAGCAAACTGTTTTTAAATATAAAGTCCGAGCAGGTAGCAAACTGTTTTTAAATATAAAGTCCACTTTCTTAAAGTCCGCTTTCTTAGTAAAATGTTTTTTAAATATAAAGTCTGTTTTCTTTTGTTGCTGCCTAACACTAGACAGTAGAAAACACTGTTAGGTAGGTAAGTTCTTTACCTTAAGCAGCTGTTTAAGCTATAGGTTTTAAGGGATTACACCACCGGGTTTACCTTGTTCTTAAAGGTAACCTCCTTTAACAGCAGGTAGCAAACTGTTTTTTTAAATATAAAGTCTGAGCAGGTAGCAAACTGTTTTTTAAATATAAAGTCCGCTTTCTTAAAGTCCGCTTTCTTAGTAAAATGTTTTTTAAATATAAAGTCTGTTTTCTTTTGTTGCTGCCTAACACTAGACAGTAGAAAACACTGTTAGGTAGGTAAGTTCTTTACCTTAAGCAGCTGTTTAAGCTATAGGTTTTAAGGGATTACACCACCGGGTTTACCTTGTTCTTAAAGGTAACCTCCTTTAACAGCAGGTAGCAAACTTTTTTAAATATCAAGTCCGAGCAGGTAGCAAACTGTTTTTAAATATAAAGTCCGCTTTCTTAAAGTCCGCTTTCTTAGTAAAATGTTTCTTAAATATAAAGTCTGTTTTCTTTTGTTGCTGCCTAACACTAGACAGTAGAAAACACTGTTAGGTAGGTAAGTTCTTTACCTTAAGCAGCTGTTTAAGCTATAGGTTTTAAGGGATTACACCACCGGGTTTACCTTGTTCTTAAAGGTAACCTCCTTTAACAGCAGGTAGCAAACTGTTTTTTTAAATATAAAGTCCGAGCAGGTAGCAAACTGTTTTTTTAAATATAAAGTCCGCTTTCTTAAAGTCCGCTTTCTTAGTAAAATGTTTTTTAAATATAAAGTCTGTTTTCTTTTGTTGCTGCCTAACACTAGACAGTAGAAAACACTGTTAGGTAGGTAAGTTCTTTACCTTAAGCAGCTGTTTAAGCTATAGGTTTTAAGGGATTACACCACCGGGTTTACCTTGTTCTTAAAGGTAACCTCCTTTAACAGCAGGTAGCAAACTGTTTTTTTAAATATAAAGTCCGAGCAGGTAGCAAACAGTTTTTTTAAATATAAAGTCTGCTTTCTTAAAGTCCGCTTTCTTAGTAAAATGTTTTTTAAATATAAAGTCTGTTTTCTTTTGTTGCTGCCTAACACTAGACAGTAGAAAACACTGTTAGGTAGGTAAGTTCTTTACCTTAAGCAGCTGTTTAAGCTATAGGTTTTAAGGGATTACACCACCGGGTTTACCTTGTTCTTAAAGGTAACCTCCTTTAACAGCAGGTAGCAAACTGTTTTTAAATATAAAGTCCGAGCAGGTAGCAAACTGTTTTTTTAAATATAAAGTCCGCTTTCTTAAAGTCCGCTTTCTTAGTAAAATGTTTTTTAAATATAAAGTCTGTTTTCTTTTGTTGCTGCCTAACACTAGACAGTAGAAAACACTGTTAGGTAGGTAAGTTCTTTACCTTAAGCAGCTGTTTAAGCTATAGGTTTTAAGGGATTACACCACCGGGTTTACCTTGTTCTTAAAGGTAACCTCCTTTAACAGCAGGTAGCAAACTGTTTTTTTAAATATAAAGTCCGAGCAGGTAGCAAACTGTTTTTTAAATATAAAGTCCGCTTTCTTAAAGTCCGCTTTCTTAGTAAAATGTTTTTTAAATATAAAGTCTGTTTTCTTTTGTTGCTGCCTAACACTAGACAGTAGAAAACACTGTTAGGTAGGTAAGTTCTTTACCTTAAGCAGCTGTTTAAGCTATAGGTTTTAAGGGATTACACCACCGGGTTTACCTTGTTCTTAAAGGTAACCTCCTTTAACAGCAGGTAGCAAACTGTTTTTTTAAATATAAAGTCCGAGCAGGTAGCAAACTGTTTTTTTAAATATAAAGTCCGCTTTCTTAAAGTCCGCTTTCTTAGTAAAATGTTTTTTAAATATAAAGTCTGTTTTCTTTTGTTGCTGCCTAACACTAGACAGTAGAAAACACTGTTAGGTAGGTAAGTTCTTTACCTTAAGCAGCTGTTTAAGCTATAGGTTTTAAGGGATTACACCACCGGGTTTACCTTGTTCTTAAAGGTAACCTCCTTTAACAGCAGGTAGCAAACTGTTTTTTTAAATATAAAGTCCGAGCAGGTAGCAAACTGTTTTTTAAATATAAAGTCCGCTTTCTTAAAGTCCGCTTTCTTAGTAAAATGTTTTTTAAATATAAAGTCTGTTTTCTTTTGTTGCTGCCTAACACTAGACAGTAGAAAACACTGTTAGGTAGGTAAGTTCTTTACCTTAAGCAGCTGTTTAAGCTATAGGTTTTAAGGGATTACACCACCGGTTTACCTTGTTCTTAAAGGTAACCTCCTTTAACAGCAGGTAGCAAACTGTTTTTTTAAATATAAAGTCCGTGCAGGTAGCAAACTGTTTTTTAAATATAAAGTCCGCTTTCTTAAAGTCCGCTTTCTTAGTAAAATGTTTTTAAATATAAAGTCTGTTTTCTTTTGTTGCTGCCTAACACTAGACAGTAGAAAACACTGTTAGGTAGGTAAGTTCTTTACCTTAAGCAGCTGTTTAAGCTATAGGTTTTAAGGGATTACACCTCCGGGTTTACCTTGTTCTTAAAGGTAACCTCCTTTAACAGCAGGTAGCAAACTGTTTTTTTAAATATAAAGTCCGAGCAGGTAGCAAACTGTTTTTTAAATATAAAGTCTGCTTTCTTAAAGTCCGCTTTCTTAGTAAAATGTTTTTTAAATATAAAGTCTGTTTTCTTTTGTTGCTGCCTAACACTAGACAGTAGAAAACACTGTTAGGTAGGTAAGTTCTTTACCTTAAGCAGCTGTTTAAGCTATAAGTTTTAAGGGATTACACCACCGGGTTTACCTTGTTCTTAAAGGTAACCTCCTTTAACAGCAGGTAGCAAACTGTTTTTTTAAATATAAAGTCCGAGCAGGTAGCAAACTGTTTTTTAAATATAAAGTCCGCTTTCTTAAATTCCGCTTTCTTAGTAAAATGTTTTTTAAATATAAAGTCTGTTTTCTTTTGTTGCTGCCTAACACTAGACAGTAGAAAACACTGTTAGGTAGGTAAGTTCTTTACCTTAAGCAGCTGTTTAAGCTATAGGTTTTAAGGGATTACACCACCGGGTTTACCTTGTTCTTAAAGGTAACCTCCTTTAACAGCAGGTAGCAAACTGTTTTTTTAAATATAAAGTCCGAGCAGGTAGCAAACTGTTTTTTAAATATAAAGTCCGCTTTCTTAAAGTCCGCTTTCTTAGTAAAATGTTTTTTAAATATAAAGTCTGTTTTCTTTTGTTGCTGCCTAACACTAGACAGTAGAAAACACTGTTAGGTAGGTAAGTTCTTTAACTTAAGCAGCTGTTTAAGATATAGGTTTTAAAGGATTACACCACCGGGTTTACCTTGTTCTTAAAGGTAACCTCCTTTAACAGCAGGTAGCAAACTGTTTTTTTAAATATAAAGTCCGAGCAGGTAGCAAACTGTTTTTTTAAATATAAAGTCCGCTTTCTTAAAGTCCGCTTTCTTAGTAAAATGTTTTTTAAATATAAAGTCTGTTTTCTTTTGTTGCTGCCTAACACTAGACAGTAGAAAACACTGTTAGGTAGGTAAGTTCTTTACCTTAAGCAGCTGTTTAAGCTATAGGTTTTAAGGGATTACACCACCGGGTTTACCTTGTTCTTAAAGGTAACCTCCTTTAACAGCAGGTAGCAAACTGTTTTTTTAAATATAAAGTCCGTGCAGGTAGCAAACTGTTTTTTAAATATAAAGTCCGCTTTCTTAAAGTCCGCTTTCTTAGTAAAATGTTTTTTAAATATAAAGTCTGTTTTCTTTTGTTGCTGCCTAACACTAGACAGTAGAAAACACTGTTAGGTAGGTAAGTTCTTTACCTTAAGCAGCTGTTTAAGCTATAGGTTTTAAGGGATTACACCTCCGGGTTTACCTTGTTCTTAAAGGTAACCTCCTTTAACAGCAGGTAGCAAACTGTTTTTTTAAATATAAAGTCCGAGCAGGTAGCAAACAGTTTTTTTAAATATAAAGTCTGCTTTCTTAAAGTCCGCTTTCTTAGTAAAATGTTTTTTAAATATAAAGTCTGTTTTCTTTTGTTGCTGCCTAACACTAGACAGTAGAAAACACTGTTAGGTAGGTAAGTTCTTTACCTTAAGCAGCTGTTTAAGCTATAGGTTTTAAGGGATTACACCACCGGGTTTACCTTGTTCTTAAAGGTAACCTCCTTTAACAGCAGGTAGCAAACTGTTTTTTTAAATATAAAGTCCGAGCAGGTAGCAAACTGTTTTTTAAATATAAAGTCCGCTTTCTTAAAGTCCGCTTTCTTAGTAAAATGTTTTTTAAATATAAAGTCTGTTTTCTTTTGTTGCTGCCTAACACTAGACAGTAGAAAACACTGTTAGGTAGGTAAGTTCTTTACCTTAAGCAGCTGTTTAAGCTATAGGTTTTAAGGGATTACACCACCGGGTTTACCTTGTTCTTAAAGGTAACCTCCTTTAACAGCAGGTAGCAAACTGTTTTTTTAAATATAAAGTCCGAGCAGGTAGCAAACTGTTTTTTAAATATAAAGTCCGCTTTCTTAAAGTCCGCTTTCTTAGTAAAATGTTTTTTAAATATAAAGTCTGTTTTCTTTTGTTGCTGCCTAACACTAGACAGTAGAAAACACTGTTAGGTAGGTAAGTTCTTTACCTTAAGCAGCTGTTTAAGCTATAGGTTTTAAGGGATTACACCACCGGGTTTAGCTTGTTCTTAAAGGTAACCTCCTTTAACAGCAGGTAGCAAACTGTTTTTTTAAATATAAAGTCCGAGCAGGTAGCAAACTGTTTTTTAAATATAAAGTCCGCTTTCTTAAAGTCTGCTTTCTTAGTAAAATGTTTTTTAAATATAAAGTCTGTTTTCTTTTGTTGCTGCCTAACACTAGACAGTAGAAAACACTGTTAGGTAAGTTCTTTACCTTAAGCAGCTGTTTAAGCTATAGGTTTTAAAACGCAGATGCTTTAATCTTTTGTGTGCATTCGCACTAGGAGAGGGTCATCTCAGGACGGCAGCGATAGTTGGGTGCCACGCAGTGTAATTTTAGCTTGGGGGGCTGTCAAAGGTAGAAATATAGGAAAAAAAGAGTACAAACAGATGAGATTATTCTTATGCACAATTCTCAGATAAATTTGTCAATATGCACTAAACTACTGTGATGGTATTATTCATCTGCACAATTCTACAGTTGAATTTGTTAATAGGCAGTAAACTACTGTTGGCTAGACTAAGCAATTCTGCGACGCTGAAGCTGCGCCACTAGGCCTACAGTGTTCAACTTAGGATGAGCGTGCTCAACTAACAACACGCTCGCGATTAAGCAGTTCACTTAAGTAGAGTAATATACCTAACTAACATTTGTTCACTTAAAATCACAGTTAATCACAGTTACAGCAATGATTTGAGTCAGGGTGAGCGTGCTCTACGAGCGAACTCTCTAAATTACTACAATGTAGGCTAGAATCACAGTTAATCACAGTTCAGCAAAGTTTTGAGTCAGGGTGAGCGTGCTCTTATGAGCGAACTCTCTAAATTACTACAATGTGGGTTGCTCTACGAGCGAACTCTCTAAATTACTACAATGTAGGCTAAAATCATGGTTAATCACAGTTGCATAAAAGTTTTGAGTCAAGGTGAGCGTGCTCTATGAGTGAACTCTCTAAATTACTACAATGTAGCGATAATTGGGTGCCACGCGGTGTAATTTTAGCTTGGGGGGCTTAAGCAGCTGTTTAAGCTATAGGTTTTAAAACACAGATGCTTTAATCTTTTGTGTGCATATTAGTGATTTCTCCGTTGAAAAAAGGAGATGCAGCAAGGTAGGAATTAGTTTAACATACCCTATTACACGAAGAAGCGACCGTGGAGGTGTACAGGTCTAACCAGTACTGTTCCCTTAGCAGATGTCGAGGCGGAGATACCACAGGGGTGTAATGAAACCTCGCTGATGTCAGGGATTACACCACCGGGTTTACCTTGTTCTTAAAGGTAACCTCCTTTAACAGCAGGTAGCAAACTGTTTTTTTAAATATAAAGTCCGAGCAGGTAGCAAACTGTTTTTTAAATATAAAGTCCGCTTTCTTAAAGTCCGCTTTTTTAGTAAAATGTTTTTTAAATAAAAAGTCTGCTTTCTTTTGTTGCTGCCTAACACTAGACAGTAGAAAACACTGTTAGGTAGGTAAGTTCTTTACCTTAAGCAGCTGTTTAAGCTATAGGTTTTAAAACGCAGATGCTTTAATCTTTTGTGTGCATTCGCACTAGGAGAGGGTCATCTCAGGACGGCAGCGATAGTTGGGTGCCACGGGGTGTAATTTTAGCTTGGGGGGCTTAAGCAGCTGTTTAAGCTATAGGTTTTAAAACGCAGATGCTTTAATCTTTTGTGTGCATTCGCACTAGGAGAGGGTCATCTCAGGACGGCAGCGATAGTTGGGTGCCACGCGGTGTAATTTTAGCTTGGGGGGCTTAAGCAGCTGTTTAAGCTATAGGTTTTAAAACGCAGATGCTTTAATCTTTTGTGTGCATTCGCACTAGGAGAGGGTCATCTCAGGACGGCAGCGATAGTTGGGTGCCACGCGGTGTAATTTTAGCTTGGGGGGCCTATTACACGAAGAAGCGACCGTGGAGGTGTACAGGTCTAACCAGTACTGTTCCCTTAGCAGATGTCTGGGCTACATACATGCTGGTTTACAAAGTCCATTGAACATGTGGGAGAAACAGACATATTTAGGTTTTGTAAAATCGAATTGGAAATAGTCACACACCTTGTTGCTGGTTGCGACGCACTAATGGCAGAAGGACTGTATACTGAAAGGCATAATAATGTGGTGAGACTGTTACACTGGAGATTGTGCAAACATTATGGTATCAAAGTGGCTGAAAAACACTGGATACATGAGCCACAAAGAATCAAAGAAAATGATGAAGTTTATATCACATGGGATTACCCAATACCAACAGTTCAAAAGACAGATGCTAGAAAACCGGATATAGTGGTCCAAGAGAAGAAGACAAAAGTAGCATTGACCATTGAAATTGCCACACCCAGTGACTACAGTGTTTTGCATACAGAAAGACACAAAGTCATAAAATACCTGGATCTACAGGCAGAAACGAGAGCCACATGGGAGATACCTAGACAGTTCCAATAGTAGTAGAAGCAACGGGTCTTATAAAAAAGAATTTACAATCGTATTTATATATGTTACCAATTCATGTAACCCCATACGAATTGCAGAAGGAGTCATTACTGGGCACACTGCGGGTGCTGCGAAGAGCACTTTTGGCTGACATCAAAGAATGAAACAATACTAATTTCATGAACTTTAATCATACTTTGACTTAGGAATGGGGTCCATTCCTGTCATGGTATTAGAAACCCAAAAGATTTGGAGAAATTAAAAATGGCAGATGCCATCTCCCTTGGCAATATCTGACCACATAGCCATCACTGTTCAGGTCACTATCTTCCCTGCCCCTCACCCCACTTTACAGTGTCAAACAGAATGAACTGTATACAAATGACTAAAAATCCCCTCAGAGCAGGTAGAAGCTAGCTGTACAGCCAACATCCCATTTGTTGAAACTAGCAGCAGTGTCCAGGCCCACACCACAATACTATGTGGGCACTCACATAGCTGTATGGACTCAGTAGTACGTGACAGGACAGCATCATCTCCCTCAAGGTAAGGTAAATGCCTGTGGTGGACAGCAGCAATACACAAATACCATAATAGATGGAAACTATTGCTGGACGGGCCAAGAAGGAACAGGTGCCTCACTGGAAGGAATGTAACCTTGGTCTGTACAAGCAAATAAGGGCACAGGTGATGTACCCTAAGTCTGTCTTTGAATGCAAATTGGACACATCCACCAAGAGAAATCACTAGGCCTTCCACACATGTGTCTGCAATTCCAGAAGCAACACACAAATTTGCTTTGTAGTGGTGGTCAGTAACACCACATGCACATATGGCATAGATATAGGCAACCGGCCATACACAGGTGATGTGTAAACATCACCATCCTGTCCCCCAGTGGTACAACTGTGCATGTACAGCACCTGCCCCCCTCCCCTCATCATCACGAAGCAGGTCTGTAATGCTCTCTCAAAGGCAACACACAGAGGTCTCCATAAGCATGATACCAACCCTGGCTCCATCCCAAATTAACACAGGCATGGGCTCTCAGATCCATTCCAAACTGCAGTCAACCACAGCCTGAGCACCAGTGTCATCCCATCTGAAGAGAGGACAGCCACTGTCATCCCTATACACAAATGTGGAGCAACCACCAACTCAGCCAATATGATGCACATCAGCCTAACTAGCCTGCTCTGCAAGGGCATGGAAGGCAATAACAAGGATATTATGAGCAGGGACATTGGCAACATCAAAATGCCCGGGCCCACACACCATGGTATTGTTAAAGGGAGATCAAGCCTTTGAAACCTGATTGACCTCTCTGCAGTGGTCAACAAATACAGGGACAAAGGGAAGATGGTGAACAATGCCTACCTTCACCTTGCCCAGTCCTCTCACACAAATCCCCAGGCGGACAGGATACATAAGCCTACACAGCTAGGCACCAACCTGTAGGTTACCAGATGAGTAGGTAACTGGCTCAATGATAGTAGCCACTCAGTCAAAGTAGTAGAACCCACCTCTAATAGATTCATCCACAAAGGTGTACCCCAAGGATTGGTCTGGGTCCTCTACTGTTTGAGATATATGTATCTGAGGTACAGGACAATAGCAGTGGTCTGTGGCTGACCAGGTGTATGGATGCTTGCAAGCTGCCCACTGTCTTACATCCCCTACTGATGTGGCCATCTCCCAAAAGGCACTCATTCAATTACTGACCAGTACAAGAAGCATTACTGAAAATGGAATGCCAGAAGATCCATCACTCCCCCTACTGTGGCAGATGTCATTCACACTAAGTATGACAGTAATAATGTACTGAGCATACAATCAGGTGTGAGGTGACTTCTGCACTGAGGTTGGTAGCAACCTGACAGTTTCTCACCATGTGGGCACGATTGTAAAGAAGGCTGTCTACACGGCCCACCTCACAAATATGGGTATGTCATATGTAGGCCATATGTGGTTGTAAAGTGAGGGCAGACCTCTAGAGTACTGAGCAGTAATGTTGTAAAAATAGAGGTCTATGCAATTGTTAATGGACTTTTTTTCTCTCCCACCACCCCTGCTCTGCATCAGGAATTATTATTCATATATTACGGGTATGTTTTTACCAAATCTAATGTTAGGAGATGTGTTATATTATTGTTCATATAATTAATTGGTTGCATGTTAACATACCTTGTTCAAATACCATTGCTGGCAGCCTGTTGCCATCATTGTTACTGGTATGCTGTTACAATGCTTACTGTTGTTCCAGTTATGCATGTGTTCTGTTTGCTATGCAACAGTTTCACATCTATTGTTTTGGGTTAATTGAACACCCATGCATGCCTTTAAATCTAATACTGAAATGTTTCATTCATGACTAGCCAATATATCTTGGAAAAACCTCAACACCATAGCACATTTGGGAAGGCCGATCCCAGTGGATCCACCTGTTCCGCCCCATCTGGCCATGGCACTGGGCCCCAACATGTCTGGGACCCACCCTGGAACTTCATCTCCTGCAGGCCCTTCACCACCTGGATGCTGGTGAAGAAATTAGCCAATCATCTGCCATCAGATCTGGGGTATGGTGCGCAGTGTCATCCACTCTGAGTTGGTTTGACAACTGTGCCAGATGGTGGGCTGCCTGACATACCTTGAGTAACAGGCTGTCCCTCTTGTCCAGCCCCCAGCACAGCCACCATCGGGGCTGTGAAGATGCAATCGTGACTGCCTTCAGGTGGGGTTGTCAGTCCCACCATATTCATATGGAGGCTTCTGGGCCTCTGATTCCCAAACACCCTCCCCGTCCAAGGTGTTTACCCCCCACATGTGTCATACACTGCTTCTGTCTGCTGTCCTGTCTGTCTTGTCTGTCTCTCTGCCCAACCTACCTCCCCAGATATACCTACAATCCTTCACCAACATCCCACACTCACCTTAAAAAAGGGCATCTGTCCCAAACAAAAATATCGCCCAATACATAGCTGCCCATTTCGCACATGTCCACTGGACACATGTAATCCAGTCCAATTAGATTGACAACACACTTCTGTTGTCCTCATCCCTCTCTCTGGGGTTTGAGTATCCAAATTCACCTTCAAATTCCATACAAATGCACAACTGTTGCTGTATAAGAAATGGACAGCTATGGACCCTCCCTGCACCTGTCCTGCACATCCCTAGCTACCTTTCATATGAATTTTCCCTCTGCAGGCCCCATTTTTACCACTTTCCTATAACCCCTTTTTCTTTTCTTTTAAAGAAATTAGCACAGGTGTAAGTGTAAGAGGGAGTAAGCGAGTTTGCGTACTGCTAAGTGAAGCCAAAACATTTTAAGGATCTATACAGTTAACCATATGTTGACATCACTTAGTGTTGCGCTAACCTGCTTAAAGTCACTTAAAACTGCTTAAATCACTTTGTTTCCATCAGCCATGGTTCTGCCTAGCAACAAAAATAATCAGTGCTGCCAAGTCTCAAACCAAGCACCCTGTACACTATAGTCAGAGCAATGTACCACTACACCATTTGAGCTGTAGGAATTTCTGATGCTTTTTCAAACATATTATGCAGTAGAGTGATTCAACAGTAGGGAAAAAGATCTGTGGAATCCCTCAGGTTTTGTATATATATACATATACAGATATATATGTATGTATGGAGATATATATATATATATATATATATATATATATATATATATATATATATATATATATATATATATAAATATATATGGGTCTACTTCACAATGCTGAAATGTCAGAATGCCGACAACCATATGGCCGACACCATATGACCGACATCTGAAATCTCAACATTGTAAGTAGACCTTGTAAAAGGAAAATAACATTTCCTTTCAACTGCTAGCAGGGGGCTTCACCCCCCTGCACCCCCATGGAGGGCTCCACTCCCCACCCCCCATAACTTTAATATACCAACTCCAAGATTGCACTACAGTGCAGGAACGGAAATCTTTCCATTCCGCACTATAGTGAGATGCCGGTTCCGCATTGCCAGCATTCCGAATGTAAGTCATATAGTGTTGGCCATATGGTTGTCGGCATTCTGGAGTGTCGGCAATGTCAGGTAGAAATATATATATATATATATATATATATATATATATATATATATATATATATATATATATATATATATATATATATATATATATATATATATATATATATATATATATATATATATATATATAGATGTATGTATGTAAATGCATATGTACATAACATGTAGTGCAGTCATACCTTAGAACCATACCTCTCAACCTCTTAGTGCAAGACATCTGGGCAAAGGCTGTCAAAATGGGTCAATGGGCCAAACATAGGGATGTACTTTAAATATTGCCATTAGAAATGTAGACAGTTGCAGGAGTAACAGGGTTTGTTTCAGCATACATTTTCAGAAGGATATGAGGTCTGACACTGAAATGTATTTCATTATTTACAGGACTCCTCAGAACATCACAGTAATTTACTGGAGAAATATGAATAATTTGTGGAACACAGAGAAAATATGAGCAACAAACCTGGACATTCTGAAGCAATCCAGCCAGTTGACAGGTATGCTTAGAACCCCTTAGTGCAATGAATTTGGACCAAGCCTAACAAAGTGGGGGAGAAACCCATGAATATAGGGACATATCTAAAATACTTGAGTAGATAAGCTGAGACAGTTCGTGCAGTAACACTTTCTGTTCTAACATATATTGACTGAAATAGCACAAGTCCAACACTCCATTACTTCTCATTAGTTAGTGACTGAAATCCTCACATCATCCCACTGATTTGTCACAAATACACAACACTTATGGGGACCACAACAACGATATGAGCCAGACAACTGGACAGCCTACAAATATCTGGACATAACATGACATTAGGAAAACCACACTGAACTACTAAACATGTCACCAAGCACCTTCCAAAATGCAGTCAGACTGACAAAACACTAACCCAAATCCGCTATGGGGAATTACACATGCATTTGCAAATATGTCAGGCACTACATGGATGTAACAACAGTGAAAAACAGACACCGGTGTAGAAGTGCATACCCACAACCAATTTCACCACAGTCACAGTGACATACTGGGAAGCTGACTGAACACTAGAGTATAATGACTGTTTGAACAAACATATCATGTTTGCCAATCACACACTATCCATACATATACTGGTCCAATTCACAGTGTAGTAAGAATCCTGAGGTGGTACGGGGACATGTCTCAGTCTGCCCCTACAGACATATACAGCTGATAGACCACCAGAAACTGGAGCAGCATGCACAGTCAGATAGAAAAGGGACCATGACACTTACATCTACCCCCTCCCTATACAGCCCAACTAACATTTACACACTACACTGCTACACAATCCTGACAGTCTGTTAACAACCGCCAGACATACACAGACCTCTCATCTGTACAGGTTCCCACAGAATATCCAGGATTCATCCTCATATATATGGCCTCTACCTCATAACATGTCTGGCATTCTGCTACATCACTGGGATGATATCAGGAATGAACGCACTAAATGATGATATACCATACATATCAATCTCTTACTGCATGACATAATTGGGGGACAGAGGCCCACAAACAGGGGCATATTTGAAATATTGCTGTCAGAAAATGAAAAAGTTGTTGGTGTTACAGCATTTATTGTAATATATCTTATCTAAGGGATATGAGGTCAGGAACACAAATGAATGTTGGCATTTACTGACTGCAACTCCCAGAGTATGCTACTGATTTGCCAAGGACAAAAACAGTCTGAGGAACAGACCAAACATAGGAGTCAAACCTCTTGCCATTCTGCAGATACCCCTACCATTGAGAGTTATGTCAACCACATAACACTGTCAGACTTAATATCACACAATAAATCCATGTCCACGCAAACCCTGTTAAATTAGCATTAACTTAATGCAACTGTTTAACAGCAATACTCACATTTTGTTCCTAGGTCTGGAACTTCTCCCCCATTTTGCTGGGCTGTCTCCACATTTGTTGTTGTAAGAGGTATTTCCAACTACCCTCTGTGATGTTGTTGTTCACACACTTCCATGATGTCCCCCTCACAGGCAAGGAAAAGGGCCAATGCCCACATGAGGTACTCAATTATAGGAGTGTGCTGCCATGCCATTGGCTGTAGGAATAACAACACAGATGTTCTGCATGCAATTAGCAAGTGGGGGACATCAATTGGTGCACAGGCCATCAGCTGTTCATGAGCATTACCTACAAAAGATAAGCTGATGCCTATGCAAAACAGATGTATACCTGACATCTCTGAGAGAGACAGACAGACAGACAGACAAACAAACAAACAAAAACAAACCGAGGTTGGAAGCAAACCAACTATACTTGGAAATAAAAAAAGGTATGTCAATCAAGTAAGCATGTAATGGAATGTATGAGGGGGTATGTAATAATGGGAAATAGGAAGTTTAACAGATATGTCTCAACAAGACTTGCTCAACTAATATATTGCTGATCAGCACCTATGGCTATAGCACCTGGGTCTGTCTGCAGTGACATAGATCACAACTCATGCCCTTGAGTCACTCCAGGAAAGGATGGCTCACATATGACTGCTACTGGAATGTCTGTTGAACAATACTGACTGTGACACTGCTAGGGCAGCTAGTGGGATGTTGCAAATATCCATATGTTACTTGTGAATACAATTATGATACATGTTTGTCTCAGAAATCTAAGAGACCTATACAGTGTATGTGCATAGTAAACTACTGTCGCAGATGTGTGTGTTGAACTGCATGTGATATACTGAGCTCATACCATTCAACTATCAAGTGTTATGACCACTGACCATATGTGTCCCTCATATATGTAGTCATTTACTCATAGAGATGTGTTATGTCTGGCAAATCACTGGAAAATCTGTGAAGACTGCCATTAGAACACAATAGCATACATATGAGTGTCGGACATCCTCCAGGGTATTTATGTGAATGCAAAGCCTACTGTGCTATCATCTGACTTAAGTCTGTTACAGCAATATTAATAAAGTGTAACTAATTTTGGGCAATTGCCCCCAATTTATGTTTGTTGTCCTCCAGATGTCCTGCTCTAACAGGTTGAGCGGTATGACTGAGCAGTAAGAGTGTAAATACAGTGTGCTATACTGACATAGAACAGAAATGTATATCAGGTATTACCTGTGCACATGTATGTATGAGTAGGTGTACCTGGAAGCCTCATAACAACTGACATGGGACGCAAAATGTCAGGTAAGTAAGCTGTACATGTTGTACATGTGTGTAATCTTAGTTTGTGTGCATCCAACAGGCATACATTTCTAGAGCTACTTAGGTTCATAGGTTCATAGGTAGGCACTAGGCTATTGGCCCTAGGGCCTATATAAGCCTAGCCAAAAGGTACCCTGGCTTTCGCCACCCAAGAAAATTATTTTCCTGTGTCACTGTCGAGCAGAGCCACAGAAGTGATCCCTGGGGTGAATTTCCTATCTCCCTTCCAATCATCAAGATTTTTCTTGAAGAGTGCTAATGAGGAGCTTTTTTGATATAAATAGGTAGTTTGTTCCAGAGTATGGGAAGTCTCTGGGACAGGAATCTATCCCTCCAGCATGTTCTGTTTATTGTGGTGACAAGGTTTAGGTCCCTAGAGCATGTAGCTTGTAGGGATTGGGATTTCTTTAAGTGGAGCATGTCTAAAAGCTCTGGGTTTGACATAACTTTGTGTGTTAGGCAGAGATCGCCTCTGAGTAGGCGATATGCAATGAAGTAAAGCTGCAGTTTTTTGAGATGGTCTGCGTAGGGCATCTGTTTGAGGCTGGTAATTCTCTTTGTGAGATATTTCTGTGGCCTTTCCAGTTGTTGTAGATGTCTTGTGAGGTACATACCAAAAGGGGCATTGTACTCTATAATGGGTCTAATGAGTGACAGTAGGGAACAATGACCTCTTTTTTTCCTGGATGAGAAACCTTTTGTGATGAGGTGTGCCACATAGAAGGATTTCCTGACTACTGTGGAGATGTGATTATCAAAGGAGAGACTACTGTCCACCTGTGTTCCAAGGTCTCTTATCACACTTTCGGTGTTAGGTAGACTACTGCCTATGTGGTAGTTCATGGGTACAGAGTTTTTACCAAAAGGGATGACAATGCACTTTTTCACATTGAGCTTGAAGCCATGGCTTTGACACCAGGCATCTGTCTCAGTGAGGCCCTTTTGTAGGATGTCCACATCTTTTGGAGTTCTGATTATGGCTCCTAGTTTGCAGTCATCGGTGAACTTCATTAGCCAAAGACTTTCTGTGTTAGCCTGTACTTCAGAGAAGTAGATACCAAACAGGAGAGGACCCAGGACTGAACCCTGTGGTACTCCACATGTCACTGGTCTGAAGTTGGATTTGGAGTCTGCTACTTTCACAGTGTGGGTTCTGTCAGTGAGCAGTTGGCAACCCATCTTGTAACATAGGGATTTATACCTAGTTTAGTGAGTTTTTCTATAATTCCAGAGTGGGGGATGGTGTCAAAAGCCTTGGCGAGATCTAGATAGGCTGTGTGAACCACCTTACCCTCATCTACACCTTTGGTGACTGCTTCAAAGAAGTCTGTCTAGTTTACGAGACATGATCTGCCTTTTACAAACCCGAACTGGGTGGGGTCCTGAGTTTGGAGATTACCAATGTCATTGTTTATAAGTTCCATAATGATATGTTCCATAGCCTTGCAGACCAGGCTCATTAAGCTAATGGGGCAGTGGTTTCTGGGGTCCGTGGTGGCTCCCCCTTTGTGGAGTGGGATAACTGTCACTGTGTGCCATTCAGTGGGCACATAGCCTGAGGTGAGGCTATGATTGAACATGGTACTTAGGTAGGGTTCTGTAGTTCATGTAGAACACAGCCTGGGATGTTGTCAGGTCCCATGGATGCTGTGTTCTTGGCTTTGGATAGTGTGTTTTTTACCTGTGCAGCAGTGATTACAGGAACTTTGCATTCTTCTGGTATAGAGATGGACCCTTTAGGGGATGACAGGGGGTAACTTGTTGTTGCATTACTGTGACACAGACATGGGTACTAGAATAAGGATGATTATCAGATGGAAAATAGAGGGTTGTCCAACTGTGTTATAACCTTGTGTCCATGCCCACTATAAACAGCGATATGAGCACCTACATAGCTGTATGGAATCAGCAATACCTGATTCATAAAACCTGCCTTCACCAAGGTAGAATAATCCCCTTTGCTGGACAGCAGCAATATGCAAACCACATAATCCGTTGCTATATTGGCTGTACAGGGCCAAGTAGGAGCAGGCACCAACTTGGAAACAAGTCAACCTGTATCTGAAAAGCATATGGGGTCACAGGTGAATTACTGTAAGGCTAACTATGAGTACATATTGGACACATCCACCAAGGCCAATCACAAGGCTGGCTTTACACATCTCTTCAGTATCAGAGGCAACAATCCTACCTACCCTGTACTGGTGGTCAATTACACCACATACACACACACAGAATATCTATAGCCAACACAATGAGAACAGGTTAATGGAAAACATCACCCTCCCATCCCACCATCAATATAGGTGGATATGCACAGCACCTGCAGCCCTCCCCTCATCATCAGGGAGCAGGTCCATAATGCCTAATCAAAGGCAACAAATGTAAGTCTCCATGGGAGCTGATAACATCCCTGTCTGAATCCTATAATGAACATAGGCATATGCCCCCAGCCCCATTACACACTGTACACAAGCAAAACCTGAACACCATTGACAGCCCATCTGCAAGGAAGATAGCCACTGTCATCACTCTACACAAATGTTAATGATGAATGGTGGATTATGCAATTTACTGGCCCTCAATGGGGGGAACATGACACATCAGCACCAGGAGTGCAATGCAAGCTGATACTGTGCTCATAGATGACAGGGGCATGATGTGGTCATAAGTGGCGGCTAATGCTAGTCAAGGTTGATGTGCAGGTTATGTAAATAATGTTGACCAATGTATGAGGTTCTGTGATGTGTTTCCCTGTTTATGTCCTCCAGGTGACATGCAGCATGCAAGGCAGCCAGCCTACACTGCAGCTGAAACTGTGGCCATTACCGAGATAATACTCAACCACCATGGGGTGCTGTTTGGCCTTGGCCAACAGAATCTGCAGGAGTGGACTGCCTTGTGGGACAAGCTTGTCCACAGAGTAAACAACCAAGGCCACCATGGATGCACATACCATCAGATCAGGCATCGGGTGACTGGCCAGATATGCCATGCCTGGCAAAGGGCTGCTGTCATTGCCAGGGACTGTTCTACCACAGGTGGGGGTCCTGCTATGCAAGACCCTCTTACACAGATGGAAGAGCTTCTTGCCAACATTGGGGCAGCCACCACACACCAGCAAAGCCGACACACATAAGTCATGGAGTTGGGTGGCACCCAGATAACAGGCGAGGAGCATCCAGGTAAGATCCAGTGCACATCAATTTAATAATGTAGCAGTCATAATGGCTTTTGTAGAGTATTTAGATGTATACATCAGGTCAAACTGCATTTGTGGATGGGGTTTTGTAATGCACACAAGTGCACTTCTGTGGTGAAGGACAGCAAATTGTGTAGTATCAGAGCTTGTACTGTACATGTGCAGAAAAGTAGCATTCATCCTGTACCAATGCCACATGTGAGTCTGCTGACAATACCTCTTCCCGAAGACTACATAGGTACCTCTGGTCTGGATGTGGGATAGCAGCCTGAAGCTGGTGAGTATGGTATTGTCCTGCTGTTGCTCAACACCACCCCAGGCATGTTAAGGTCATGCATTTTACCATGCATGCCACTGTTACTCTTAGCCATATTGCGAAATGTGCATTTTCACTTGTGGTGGGGTTAACTGCATTGCATCAGAGTGGTCATCACAGGGGCCTATTTGCAGGAGGTTTAACATATCCATAGCATACCTCACAACCTGTCAGCGCATAAAATCTGTACAAAGACTGACAAAATGGGGGGACAAAGGGGCAAAACAAGGGACATATTTGAAAAGTAGTCTTATACAGTGCATATAAAAACTGTACAGATCCCTGTTAAAATGCCAGGTATTTCTGACATACAAAAATGAGAGCACAATAAAACTTTTCACAACTCTTCCGACCTTTAATGTGACATAACCTGTACAATTCAATAGATAAACAAACCTGTTATGGGAACAAGTATGCAAAATAAAACACATGCAATAAGCTAGATGTATAAGCGTGCACAGCCTGAAGTTAATACTTTGTTGAAGCAGCTTTTGATGTAATTACAGCATTATGCCTTCTTGGGTACACACCTGACATCAATTACAGAGACTCTTTGATTAACAATGAATAATGGTCAGCTGTCCTACTAGGCTTTTCCAGCCATTTACTCAGTTGCCTGCTACAGCAGCAGCCATGGTTCGCATTAAGCTTACAAAGCTTCAAACAGATCTCATTGTGAAAAGGCATCAGCCCGGAGAAGGGTACAAAAACATTTCCACAGCATTACATATACCATAGAACATGGTGAAGATAGCCATCAAAAGGTTGAGAAGATATGGGACAGCAGTAACATTGCAAATAAGTGGACATCCCTCCAAATTTGATTAGAAGACAAGACCGAAACTGGTCAGGGAGTCTGCCAGGATACCTACAGCAACATTTAAGGAGTTGCAGAAATCTCTGGCAAGTACTGTTGGTGTACTACATGTAACGACAGTCTCCTGTAGTCTCCATATGTCTTTCCTGTGGGGTAGGGTTGGAAGATGGTACCATTTTCTCACACTGAAAAACATCCAGGCCTGGCTAAATTCTGAAAAACAATACATCAAGTCTTCCAAAAACATGTGGGAAAATGTGTTAGGTCTAATGAGACCAAGGTTGAACTTTTTGGCCACAATTCCAAAAGATTTGTTTAGTGCAATAACAACACTGCAGATCACCAAAAGAACACCATCGCCATGGTGAAGCATGGTGATGGCAGTGTCCTGTTTTGGGGTAGCTGTTCATAAGCTGAAACTGAGGCTTTAGCCAAGTTGGAGGGGATTATGAACAGTTCCAAAAAGCAGCCCCTTTTGGGCCAAATTCTTCAGCTGTCTGCTAGATAGCTGTAGATGGAGAGGAATTCCACCTTTCCACACAACAATGACCCAGCCATACATCCAAATCAACAAAAGAATGGCTTCACTAGAAGACATTCAATGTTTTGGACTGAACAAAGAATAAAGGCAGCAACCACCACTAAATATAGAATCCAACATTTTTATTCTGACATATAAAATAAAAATGAAGTAAAAGACTATGAACACTGACAAATGTGATGAGCACTTTCGTGCGAATGCCCTTCATCAGATAGTTTGTTAAAAATACAGGATCCACATTTATAAAACATATTAACCAATCATAGGTCAGTAATTCACGCCTCTTCTTTAGGGCTGGCTTTATAGGGATGACTTCATTAAGGCCTGGTGGCCGATAGGCCATAAGTTCTATAATCCATTGGGATTCCTGGTATTCAGTTTCATTAACCAGGTCTCCACCTCTAATGCCTTTCTGTATGCGCTGAATAACCATGAACTTAAAGCCATGGCCCTCATTCTTAGAGACTTGCTGCTATAAAGCATTATGTTCATTCTGTATTCTAATAGATAAGTGATTTAATATCCTATTCTTCAGCATGCAGTTCATCTTCCCTACATAAAAAAACATTTGCATGATTGACACATGGCCAAGTATATCACATTCATGGTCCTACAATTTGCATAAACATTAAACTTGTAAACCTTCCCCATAACTGGATGTACAAACATTGTGTCTTGGTTGATATATGAAGAAGCCTTGCAAGTTCTGCAGGGTCTAGTTCCTTTATGTCTGGATACAACCTGATGTTCCTTCTTTCCTTCAAGACATAAGAGGTCCTTGAGGTTCTTATTCCTCCTGAACCCAAAGGATGGCATCTCACCTACAACTTTTTTCATTTTCTCATCTGATTTTCCAATTCTGTCGTACTATATCACAGACACCATTAATATTATTGCTATATGTGAACATCAACCTCACTTTTTCCTCATGTGTTCAAGTATTGACTTCACCCAGCTCATGCTCCCTACCCCGAGTAAACCATGGATGCATCTTATCTTTCCTCTGCCCTTTATTATTCTGAATAACTTTCACCACCTTGTCTTGTTATATCCCCTACCTACAAGGTTGTGTTCTAATTGCATAACCTCTTTCTCAAACATATTATCTTCTGTGCATAACCTAGAGATCCTACCCAATTGTCCTATAACTATATTATCAAATGTGAACCTAGGATGCATGCTGTCCTTTGTCAGTATGCAACTACAACTCTTCCTATAGAGGGAAGTCTTAAAACCCATATCATCTTGTAAAATCCTTGCATCAAAAAAAAATCCAATTCTGTTCTAGAGTATCTCACAGTAACCTTTAAAAATTCATAGCAGACTCTAAATATTTTATGAACTCCATGAGTTCTTCTTCGTCCCCCACCCACAACAACAAAATGTTGTCCACAAAATGCTTGTAAAAACACAGTTTTGCCTTCCTTTAATGATGTTGTTCTAATACATTAAGTTTTTCCCACTATGCTAACACCAAATTCGCATATGTGTTAGCACAAGAATGCCCATGGCTATCCCTTGTATTGGATGATAAAACATCTCTTGGCAAGAGAAAACATTATTCTCCAAAACTAATGTTAAGAGGTCAGCTATTAACTTCCTCTTTTCAGCATCAAACAGTTGTAACTCACTGAGCAGATGCAATATGGCTTGTATGCCATAATCATTGCTTATAACTGTAAACAGATTTCTTACATCTAAAGTCACCGTAATATATGCTTGGTTACAATTCTGTCTGACACAGTCATTCAATGCTGTTAAAAAATGCCCAGTGTCTATCAGAATTCCTGTTAAACATGGTAGAGTGGATCTCAGTATACATTCCAGGAAATCTGTAGGATGGCCTGAAGGGGGCTGTGCACAAGAGATGCCCTCGCAATCTGACAGAGTTGGAGGGCTTTTCAAGGAAAAGTGTATAAATATTAACAAGACAAGATGTGCCATGCTGATAGACACCTTCCCAAGAGGACTGAATGCTGTAATTAAATCAAAAGGTGCTTCAACAGAGTATTAGTTTAAGGGTGTGCACACTCATGCAACCAGCCTATTGTATGTATTTCATTTACTATGTTACCTCTAACCGATGTGTATGTTCTTCAATTGGATTGCACAGGTTATAGGTCACATTAAAGGTGGGAAATGTTATGACATGATTTCTGTGGTCTCATGTTATATATCACAAAAACCTGGCATGTTAGCAGGACTGTGTAAACTTATTATTTCCACTGTAAGCTTAGAAAGTTGTTTGGATAACCAGCTTTGTTTTCACATACATTTACTGCAGGTTATGAAGTCTGCAACTCAAATTATGTCATTAATTAGTGGTGCCAATCCACAGATCATCCCAGTAATGTATCAAACAAACACAGGATTTATGAGGGACAGCCCAAAAGTATGAGCCACACATCTAAACATTCAGCACATCTCTGTACAGTTAAGAGGTATGTTCTGTAGGAATTGCCACTGTGCTACACAGGTGAACAGCAATAATGTGTACATGGGTGCAGTGTGTGCTAGGTGAAGGGCCATCACCTACTAACACTACTCACGTATCTCAGAGGTATATATTAGTAGTGACATTAAATGGAAAAAGCTGAACTGCATGATGTTGAGGGTCTGTTCAGAGTGTGTATGTTGTGGTCTGACTGTGTGTCATGAATGTCACTAGTTGGCTAGTGTAAGGTCTGTGTAATGCCTTTGTGCCATCTCACCTGTATGTGTCTGTGTGTGTGTGTCCATGTGCCTGTGTGTGTGTGTGTGTGTGTGTGTGTGTGTGTGTGTGTGTGTGTGTGTGTGTGTGTGTGTGTGTGTGTGTATGTGTACTAGCAAACCTTATAGTGGAGGTATTAATTTACATATGTTATCTTCCCGTCACAGGTGGACATGCTGCTGTGGTCCCTCCCACTCAGAATCTGATGTAAGTGTCTCTGCAAACTTTGACCATGATGGTGGTCCTAGTGAGGCACAGGTGGGGTTGTCAAGGGCTGAATCTGTGCCATCGGTTGGCATCCTACAGTCATCCACAATGTCCCCGCACATAGTCACAATGCCCACTCATACCCTGTTCCCAGAAGCCACAGATAATGGACAGTTGGTGGGTGGTGGCATGGAACAGGCTAGTGTGGTGACTATGACAAGTGTGAGATTAGACACTAGCTATATCCAGAGTGCAGGTGAGGTCCCACATAGGCGGGCGGACAGGGTTGCTCAAAGGAGGACTGCTGCCCATTGAGCCACTGTCGCAAGTGCCACAGCAGATGCCACCAGACACATGTTTCAGGCTGTCATGGATGCATAGCTACGTAGTGAACACAACACCACACAAATGCTCAGGGTCTTGGATGCAACTCTTCCTGGCTTACATGACGACATACGTGACCTTGTTAAAGTCACACGTCAAAATACTGTGGTCATGAATACACGGTGGGGTGAGACCTTAGCAATCCTCGACCGTAGAATGTCTGTGCTGCAGCGTGTGGTGGGAGATGGACTTTGGCCACATGGATGTAGATCAGCACCAACATCAGCTGAGAGTCTATGTGGCTATTGCCAAGAGATGGTGAACTGTACACCCTGCCATGTACAGTCCACAGCTGTCCAACATACTCCTGTGTAAGACAGCCACATGGGGTGACTGTGCGCATACAAACACGCACACACATCACCATCACAGCCAGGTCACCTCCAGACACACCCACACACCACCTCTGCATGCCCCATTCATAGAAAACCACTCCAAACACCCACACACACATGATGTAAACCATATGCCCAGCCTAGATCTCTGCCAAACCCACACAACACCCTCTGCATATGATGATACCTGTGCCACATCCCTCTCATCCATACAACCAATGCAGGCACATGCTAATATGGCTCTGATGCACAGGATGAATTAAGTACAGTTTAGCTATGTAGTGCTGTGTAAGATGCTGTCAGATGGCATTTGTAATGGGTACACTTCAGAGTGTGTGTAGCTTTTCAGCCATGATGCATTATTGGTGTTAGTAATGTTGACTGAATGTAGTCTCACATGCTGTATTCTGTTTGTGTTCTAGGTGTCTGTGTGTCAGCAGGAGGTGGCCATGCAGAAATTGGCAACGAGGGGTATGGCAGAGTTGTAACATATCTATCATGTCAGAGCCAAGGTACAGCTTTATATGTACACATTTACTAGGTCTGTGTAACAATTATTGCATGTGCCACAGAGCTCATAGGGCTAAGTCTATGGTGGTTGACGTCAGCAGCCCTTGTGAAGTGGACAATAGTAAGTGTAGTGGGTAGAACACACTTCAGATTGGTAAAATCCACACCCACAGAGGATACTGTGTTGACCAAACACACAAGGAATACTGTTCTTACACACACAGTCACACACACAGTCACACACACACACACACACACACACACACACACACACACACACACACACACACACACACACACACACACACACAAACACACACACACACACACACACACACACACACGTGCATACAGGATCACAGTTGCCATTGTTGGGTTTAGAACCCCTACCCATCTAGTTAGTGGTACTACAGTGTTGTGCGGTTATCACAGGTGGCACAAAACTAACAGTGTGATGACTGTTCCAAGGTACCAGTAAAGTGAATAACATCACATGCCCTTGTGAGGTATGGCAATGGGGTGTGTACTAGGTGGAGAAGGACTCATTCAACTGCCATCTACGAGTCTACACACTCACAAACACTGCTATAGCACAACAATGCACACAGAATTGCCATTACTGACATTAGCAACTCTGCCTATCTTGTTATTCATTACATCAAAAACTAGGTATGCTCTACCGTCAAAATCAGTATCTTACTAGTTCCTCCAAATCCACTCTCGCTTCCTCCTTTCTTCTCTCTTCTCTTATTGACTAATCTTCAGTCCTCTCTAAAAGCCAGCTTTCCTCCTGTTATAACAAAATTGCCAATTTAAGCTAATAGCCATAGTCCTCCACCCACCACTGTTTCCTCTCCAAAAACTAAATTGGCTCGAACTACCTAATCATCTTAACTATATACAGCTGACTTTGGCTCATAAGCTTATTTTCAACCTCTTTGTCCCTCTCTGTCTTCTGCCTTCAAAATGCACCTTCCAAATAGAGTCTTAAGGTCCAACAATCAAAACCTACTAGAGTCCATAAACCAAGTTGGACTCCTCCTACCTCTAAAAACTACCTATTCAAAAATCTCTTTCTCATCTTAGGTCCCAATGGGATTGTTCTTGCTCCACCCCTCATAAATATATGTCATCCTACCTCCTGTATGCATTCAGGCTCAACTTTACCTAACAAAGCTTGTTTCCTTCTGAATAATTACACTGTAATGTAATGTTGTGCTCCTTCTCCAACACAACTCTGCTATGTTATCACCTTATTGTCTCATCACATTAATATTCATTTATTGTATTTTTGAATACTTCTTGACTTTTGAACTAAATACTTGTATAATTTAATAATAGTTAGCTATCTTGTGAATGTAACTCAGTTTTTATGTGCTGGAGTTTTCCCAGCCCCATTGAAAACGGGTTCTTTTGGCCCAATGGACTATCCTGGTAAACCAACTGCAAATAAATAAATAAATAAATAAATAACTGTTGCACATGGCATGGGGCTTATAGGGCAGATTAGTGTCCACAAAGACCTCTACAGTGGGTGTGAACAGTAGCCTTTGTAAAGTGGACCTTGGGATGTGTACAGGGTGTACTATGTCCTAAAATTGTAAGCCAAGACCATCCAATGGATATAGTTCTCACTCAAACACACACACACATACATAGTGAATAACATCACCAGCCCTTGTAAAGTATGGCAATGGTAGGTATACTGGGTGAGAAAAGCCTCAAACTACTTTCACCCACATGTTTATACACTCATAAACACTTTCATACACATTAATGCACACACACACACGTTTGCCAGTACTGAGATCCATAGGTTCATAGGTGTGTACTAGGTGAATGGTCATGGAGCCTTTACAAGCTTAGCCCATGGGAATACCCTGACATTGTGCCACCTGACGATAATCCCCAATGTGTCTAATGAGTATAGCCACTGGAGTGATCCCCAGGGTGGGATTTCTATTCCCCATCCACTCATCCAAATGTTTCTAGAAGAGGGCCAGTAAGGTGCTCTGCTTGACATGTATCTAAAGTCTATTCCATAGCATGGGCAGTCTCTGGGTTATGAACCTGTGACTCCAACATGTCCTATTGATTATGGAAATGGAGTTGAGGTCTCTGGGGGATGTGATGTGTAAGGATTGGGTTCTTTAGATGTAGCATTCCTGACAGAGCTGGGTCAGACATGGTTTTGTAAGTCAGGTAGAGACCACCTCAAAGTAGGCACTATGCGACAGAGAATAGTTGGAGTTATTGGAGTCTGTCCATATAGGGAAAGTGTTTAAGGCCTAGGATCATCTTTGTGGAGTACATTTGAAGCTGCTCCAGTTGTTGCAGGTGTCCAGTGTACTCACTGATTGGCCTAATTAGGGGGGGGAGTAGAGGGAGACAGTGACCTCTTACTTCCTGGATGCAACACCCTTAGTAATGAGATTTGCCACATAGAAGGCCTTTCTGAACACAGTGGCACTGTGGTGGTCAACAGAGAGCTCGCTGTCAACCTGTGTTCCCAGTTCTTTTATAATGACTTCAGTGTTCAGTGGACTACCACCAATGTGGTAATTCATGGGAATCATGCTGTTCCCAAAGGAGATGGCACCTTTTCTGGCATTGAGCTAAAGTCCAGGGATCTGACACCAGTCATAGGCCTCAGTGAGACCTTTGTGCAGAATGTCAACATCACGTGGGGAGGTAATAGCACCCACCTTGCAGTTGTCTATGAACATTGTCAGCCAGAGTCCCTTCGTGTTGGGCTGGGCTTCAGAGATGTAGATCCCGACTATGAGGAGACCCAGGACCAAACCCTGTGGAACTTCAGTCATGACCAGTCTGCAGTCTGAGATGGAGTCTGCTGCTTTCACACCATGGGTTCTATTTGTGAGCCAGTTTGCAAGCCACCTAGTGATATAGGAGTTGCTGCCTAGCTGAGTGTATTTGTCTCTGATTCCTGAGTGGGGATGGTATCCAAGGATTAGAAGGTCCACCTATCTTGTTATTTATTCCATACTGTTACATAGTTATTGCATGTGACACAGAGCTCATAGGGCTGCAGAGTGTCTACAGCTACCTCTACAGTGGATGACAACAATGGGCCTTGTAAAGTGGGCATTGGGGTGTGTACTGAGTGAGCAACAGCAAAAAATTGCAAAGCCTAGCCTCCAATGGATATTGTTCTCACACAAACACACCCCCACCCACACACAAGATACTGTTCTCACACACACTTACCATGACTGAGATTAAAACTTCTACCTATCTAGTTACTGCTACTACAGTGTTATGCATTTATCACATGTGCCACAGAGTTTATAGGGTGAAGAGTGTCCCAAGGTACTTCTAAGATGAGGAACATCACTGGCCCTTGTAAAGTATAGTAATGAGTGATGTACTGGGTGTGAGAGGCCACAAAATACTTTAACCTATGCATATCCACACTTACACAAACAAATACACTCACACACACATTTGCCATGTCTGAGATTAAAACTCCTGTCTAATTAGTTATTTGTAGTAGAGTGTTATACAATTATCACACACACTACAGAGCTTGAAGGGCTGTGAGCTGTGCAAAGGTACTTCTAAGGTGACTGACAGCAGGACTGCTAAAGTGGAGCAAGTGGAAGTGTACTGAGTGCAAACGGGCTCAACATCTTTAATCTACTGACACACACATGCACACACACACACGCACACACACGCACACACACGCACACACATGCACACACACACACACACACACACACACACACACACACACACACACACACACACACACACACACACACACACACACACTTTTACATTTGCCAGGACTGAGAGTAGAACCCCTACCTATTTATTTGTATTATAGTGTTATGCAATTATTGCATGTGTCACAGAGTTTGTAGGGCTGTAGGCTGCTCAAAAGTACTTCTAAAGTGACTGACATCAGCAGGACTGCTAAAGTAGGGCAATGGAAAGTGTACTGGGTGTGAACATGGTCAATATCTTTAACCTATAGACACACACACACACACACACACACACACACACACACACACACACACACACACACACACACACACACAGATACTTTTACATTTGCCAGGACTGAGATTAGACCCCTCCTTAAATAGTTATTTGTGCTATAGTGTTATGCAGTTATCACATGTGCAGTAGAGCTTATGGAGCTGAGGCCAGTCCAAGGTACCTCTAAGAAGGATGACACAAGATATTGTTAAGTAGGGCAATGGGAAGTGTACTGGCTGTGAATGAGCTCAAAATCTTTAATGTCCAGGCACACGCACACAAAACACACTTTTACATTTGCCAAGACTGAGATTAGAACCCCTACCTAACTAATTATTTGTACTACAATGGTATGCAACTACCGCAAGCGCCACAGTAATTGTAGGGAGGTAGGCTGCCCAAAGGTATTTCTAAGGTGACTGACATCAGCAGGACTGCTAAAGTAGGGTAATAGGAAGTGTACTGAGTGTGAACAAGTTCAAAACCTTTTACCTACAGACACTCACAATTTTATATTTATCAAGGCTGAGATTAGAACCACTACCTAGCTATTTGTATTATAGTGTTACACAATTATCGCACATACCACAGAGCTTGTAAGGCTGTAGGCTGCCCAAAGGTAGTTCTAAGGTGACTGACATCAGCAGGACTGCTAAAGTAAGGGCAATGGCAAGTGTACTGGGTATGAACAGGCTCAAAACCCTTTATCCTACAAACACAGTCACACTTTTGCATTTGCCAGGGCTGAGATTAGAACCCCTACCTAAATAGTTGCTTGTACTATAGTGTTATGCAGCTATAGCAAACTACAGAGCTTACAGGAAAAAGGCCAGTTCAACAGTACTTCTACATTGAATGACATCAGTAGATCTTGTGAAGTAGGGCAATGGGAGGTGTACTGGGTGATAATGAACTAAAACACTTATTCCTACACACACATACAGACCCCCCCATACACACACACACATCCCATCTCACACACACGCACACACACACACACACACACACACACACACACACACACACACACACACACACACACACACACACACCACTATTACATATGCTGGGACTGTGATTAGAACCCCTATATATCTAGTTATTTGCATGATAGTATTACATGGGTCTATATTATAAGCTCAACCACTTAGCTTGTTGAACGCCGAAATGTCGACAGTTAAAAAGCAAAAGCTTAAAATTGCAAATGGCCACCTTCGCAAATTTTTTCATTGGGAAATAATTCACTTGCCCGTTATCGGGAATTTGCCCTTTCCCCAATGTAGAGTGATCTCGGAGTTGGTATATTTAGTTAGGGGTCTGTGGGGGGCACAACCCCCCACATTGGGGGGTGTGGGGGGTGAAGCTCTCCCCACTTTGTTAGGGTTTGGATGTTTTATTTTAATTTGCGATGGCCAAGCTAATTTTTTTCTGAAGAAAAAATTCATGTAAGTGGCTGTTCGCGATTTTAAGCTTTCACCGTTTAGCTGTTGATGTTTCGGCATTCAATAAGCTAAGCGGATGAGATTCTAATATAGACACTGTTACATAGTGATCATATGCGCTATAGAGCTTACAGGACAGAAGTCAATCCAAAGGTACTTCTAAGGTGAATGACATTAACAGATGTAAAGTAGGGAATGGGAAGTGTATTGAGTAAGGCATCATAATAATTAGACCTACACACACACACACACACACACACACACACACACACACACACACACACACACAAAGGTATGTGATGTGTTATTCCAACACCCACCTCAGTACCATCAGACAATGAATCGCATCTTCATGCTGGCACATGTCAGTGGTTACAACTGGTATGCAACAGTCTGCAGCAGGACATCACTCTATGCCATTCAGGGTATCCTTGTGTATGACTCACTCTGTGTGTGTGTGTGTGTGTGTGTGTGTGTGTGTGTGTGTGTGTGTGTGTGTGTGTGTGTGTGTGTGTGTATGTGTGCATGTGTGTGTGTGTGTTTCTGTGTGTATGTATCTCACACTATCGATGTCGGTCTCTCTCTTCCCCATGTCTATGTTTCTGTATGATTGACATATTGTAATATTTTGCCCATATATTTGTGTGGATCACACACAACAGGTACAGATATACCACATATGTGCCACCTACAGCTGGCTGTGGGTAATCCTGTCTGATGGGTGTGTGAGGGGACAGTTAGGTTTACATAGCTGTTTGTATGCAAATACATTTGCATAATACAGAGATATATATAGTCCAATGTGGTTTCAGACATGGGCTTCACTTCTCTAAGTGTAGGAGCATGCTCATTATGACCTTCTATAGTAACTGTGGGAATCCATTCCAGGGATAGTTGTACTCCAGTCTGGGGTGTTGTGTGCTACAGCCATACCTTGCAACCTGTTTGTGCTAGATATGGGGAGATAGGCTGCCAATATAGGGAAACAATGGGCCAAACATATAGGGGTGCTGTAACTATTGCGCTTATTAATGTATGAGTTGATTGAATTACAGGGTTTGTTTTAACAGACATTTTCTGACATATGTAATGTTTGACACTGTACTGTAGTCTGTCATTACCTACTGACAGATATAATTGGATCATCACAGTTATTTACCAGAGAAATACAAGATGTATGATCCATGGACCTATATTATGAGGTAAAGGCTAGACATTCTTGCACAATCCGGCCATTTGGGAGGTGTGGTTACAGCCAATTGACTGATGAAGCAGTGTAAAATGTCCAGTGCCTTTGTGATATAATGGCTAGTGATCTCCTGGTTGTATAGTATTCTTCTTACCTGAAATGTCATATCCTGGTGTGGCCATACCTGTCAACTGTACAGATTCTCACAGATTATCCAGATTCATGCCTCATATATTTGGTTGGTTTCCCTCAACATTGTGGTTTTCTAGCACATTTTTTGCAAATTACTCAGGGTTGCAGTCGTCAGGGAATACTGACAGAACATTAGAGTTTCAGACTTCACACCCTTCATGACATCCATGCTACTACACACCCCTTCTGTTATTCTATCTACTTTCTAACGTTATGAGAGCAATATTTCAAATGTGCCCCTATAGTTGGGCCTTTATCCCACCATTATGAATGGCTTTGTCCAGATTTCTTCCTCTACGAGGTTGACAGGTATGCTACTAGCATTTAGCAACATGGCCTTACATTTGCATTTTGTTGACTGTGTTATGTTGGTAGTATGGACCCCATGACATTCCCTACAAAGGCACTATAGGTGAGGCATGGGCCTTTGCCAGGGGCCTGTAGGCCATGTGAGACTGATGCAGGCCATCTGTAGCAAGGCAGTGCATTCTGTCACTCATATGGTCCCAGGATGCCAGGCAGTGGACCCCTCCTGGGGTGGCAATGGTAAGTGCACTGCTGTGCTACTACATACTATACCTCTCTACATATGTGAGCCAGATATCTGGACAATGCCATGAGTAATTGGGTGACAAAGGCCTAAATATACGGACCAGTGTAACTATTGGCCTTACACACCTGGAAGGATGATACAATAACAGATTTTGCATTAGCATGCATTTTTCTATTGGGTATGAAGTCTGAGACACTACAATACATCAATATTTTCTGACTTTAGACTTTTGTGGTTGCCAGTGATTTGCCAGACAACCATTATTTCAGAATAAAGACACTACAAATATGATGCAGACCTTTGTACATTCTGCAAAAGGTCTGTACAGTTGTAAGGTATGGTAGGCACTATGTAGGTTACTCCAACCTGTGTACTGTTCAAATGTGTGGCCCTATGTACATGACCTGTCCAGCTTCCTGGCATAATGGATATTGACATCTGGACGGTGTGTACAACTCCCACCATAGGTGTATCTGGCATGCAAGATAGATGGCACTGCATTTTGTGGAACATGACCATGTCTACCACAGTACTGTACCTAGGCCACTAGGATACAACAGCCATTAGAATATGCTGGCCACATGCTGACAGTATTCCCCACACATATGCATAGCTCATTGACCCCTGCATATTGTGGACATGGAACACATTATCATGTTGATTGGGACAGCCCTGGCAAGGTGTGCTCTGCTGCTATTACCCTACAAACTTACATGTTACTGCATTTCTATGTGAATATGGATGGGGGGCATCTGTCAACAGTAAACATCTGTACAGACTGTGATGATATTAGCTTTACATTTTGGTTCCATTTAGCATAGTATTCTGTCCTGTCTTGGAGAATAGAGGCATATCACTAGAGACCACAGGTTAGATTGTAATGCCATACAATTAAGTTTCAGACATCTTATCTGTCTGAGTCTTACTGCAAATGCAAGGCCTGCTGTGATATCAATGTGTAAGTCTGTAGGGGGGTATTCCATCATTGTCACCATCTGTGTGATTTTGACAGACATTCCTTTATGGTATTTTATGGTTGACTTGTTGTGTAAGTCTGGGGGTGAGTATGGGATCCCCACAGTGACATCCATGCATGTGACCTATGACCCCCCTTTGGTGCCCCCCCCACATATACTGCAGTAGGATTTGTCACCTTAAATGATACTGTATAGTGTGGGGAAGCCAGTATTCTGCAGACATTTCCTGGTGTCCCACATAGCTGTCTGTTGTCTGCTGCTGTCCCAGTAGGCCACCCCATTCCAATGCATGCATGCAGCATTACCATAGATATGGTACCAAAACATAGTAATCCATTCATCTACCATTAAGAAGACTGACTTACCTTGTGCCTGAGGCAATTGTGATGCTGGTGCCTGAGGGCTGACTATGTTGGATGCACACAGTACACTGCCTATACATGGTAAGTTACAGGTAGTGTGATGTGTGTTTCATCCATTTTACTGTGTGTGTGAGTCAGAGAGAGATGTCAGTCCGTGGGTCCCTGCAGTGTCAGTATGTGTACTATGCATTGCTTCTTTGCCAATGACTGGGCATACTGGGCAAGTCTCCATCTGCCTACAGGAGCCAGCTCAGGGGCTTACTCTTCCGAATCCCTGTCTCTGTGGGGACCTTGGCAATGGTGGGGGGCTGTGTGGCCCTTCACAGTGCTGTCCCTACTGCAGCTCTTTTCCCAGGATCATATTGTGTAGCATGGCACATACTATGAACATGTGTGTACATGTGGCTGGAGAGTACTGCAAGGCTCCACCAGATATGTCAAGGCAGTGGAACCGTGACTTGAGCATTCCAAATACACACTCTATAATGATCCTGGTTTGTGCATGTGCCTCACTATGGAGTTTTTGAGTGGGTGTGTGTGCATTCCTAATTGGTGCCATCATCCACGGCTCCAGTGCATAGCCAGCATCTCCCACCAGATGGCCATACAGGATGCCCCCACTGGTAAATGCCTGGTACAGCTGTGACGAATGCCATATTTGGGTGTTGTGATAGCTTCCAGGGCTGCCAGCACACACTTTCATGATAATGCCCTGGGCATTGCACACTACATGGCAGTTGATGGAGGGGAAGCCCTTGCGGTTTATGTAGACCCTACCCTGTTCATGTGGTGGTGCTTTGATGTGGATGTGCATGCAGTCTATCACAGCCAGTACATCCAGGTATTCTGCTACATGGTGGAAGAGATGCATATTGGTGGTCCTCTCCTCATGGGTGTTGGGGAAGTAAATGTGCTCACCGGCATGTGGTAGGATGCCATCCAGGAACTGGTGGAGTACTCTGGATGCAGATGCCTGTGAGACCCCCATGATGTCCCCAGTAAGTCTTTGGAAAGTACCTGTAACTAGTATTCTTAAGGCTACACGTATCTTGGTATCCACTGGGATGGGTTCCCATCTGTTGGCTTCTGGGTCTGAGTTGAGGCCATCACAGCTCAGTGATTTGCTGCAATATGTCTCTGTCCACCCTGTAGCACTCTACTATCTCCAGATCATGTAGCCCCTGGTAAATTACCCTGGGTCTGAACACTCTTCTCCTCCTCCTCAGTCTGTGGCAGTTGTCAGCATTATCCTCCTCACCACCCTCAGCCTCTAGCACATATTGATGGAGCAAAGCAATGGCAGCCCCTAGCATGTTTTTGGTTAAAATTTCCCCGTATGTGTACACCAATTGTGCAAACTTTGTGGGAAAAAAACAGACTGTAAGGTGTTTGCATAGTTTATACTGTTGTACTGAAGATGCTGCCTGTATGAGTGCCTGAATATAATGCATTCCTCCTGCCACCTATGTTATTTGTACTTGATTGGTTGTATTCTGCTATTTCCCTTTTTTTTTCTTTGTTCCTCTTCCCATTTCCACCACTTTTAAGCCCCAAGGCATACCGCACAAACACAGTGCCCAAATGTAAACAGTTCTGCTATTTCCATTTTTTTGTTTGTTTGTTTTACATCCAGTGCACACCATGCAAACCCATTTAGCTAAGGTAAGCAATGAGAAATGGCCCTCCCCTGGACACGAACATACTCTTCATTTCCTGGAATAAGTCAATACAGCCTCAGACACATCCCCTTGCTTAGCTGTGCTTAGCTAAGCTTACCTGGGAGCCGTGGAGCTCCAATGTGCTTACACCAAGCATGACACACACCCTTTTCATGTCTGCTGCTCCTCCTGCTTACACCACTGCCTTATAGCACCTACACAGTTAGGTGAAGTTTGGTACTTTGCTTCTTTTTCTGATTCGATAAATATCCCTCATTAGCATAATCCACTGCCTTAGTGCCTAGTTACAGCACTACCCCAGATCCTTTCTCCTTAGCAACCACTGTTCCTTGCTATTGTTTTGATTCCACATGCCATAGACTATAATGGCAAAATGCAGATTTTACTTAAAATTGCCTTTTCACATTTTTTTTTATTTTCGGCACGGTCCTATTTGCATGCTGGTGCCCTATGCCTAAACAGCCAAGATCGGCAGAAAAAAAAATTAAAACTTTTAGTTTTATAATTTTGCAACACTTTTCCATGGCAATGGCCAAATATATGGCCAAAGGATTAGAATACATGCTTTAGTTTGAGCTGTCATGCCTTCGTTTTGATTTTTGCAGAAATGTATTTGGCTAGTAGCTGAATACATTTCTGCATGCTACACTATTCTGCCATGGATGCCTGCCTGCTTACTGGATCACTAATTGACCTCATTTGCATGGTTTTCACCAGCATATGAGGTCAATAGCATAATCCAGTTGTGTCCGTGGCAGAATAGTTTTGCCAGGCTCATGCACGTCCCCAGGCTTGTTTACTGGATTGCTCGGCAGCCATATTCCGTGCAGGAATGGCTACACTATTCCTGCATGGAAATTTTACCTTTTTGAATCCCAGTGGTTAATTTAATGTAGTGCTTTGAAGTCAGAAGATAAGCTATAAATCATCACTATAACCTGCACCTTTATATTCTTGAGATAGATAAGACAAATATAATTGCTTGTTTAATTTTTTTTTTTTGGTGTTCCCATTGTAAGCAAACTGTTGTGCTTATTATGTATATTATCATTAACTACTTTATTTTGTACAAAAACTGCCCAGGATCTCGGAATGAGGGAGGAGCTTTGAGAGTAGTCTAAATATTAACCTAGTACTGATCATGAAAACTAGTTCATCAACGCTTGTAATCCCAAATGGACACTTGTTCAGATAATATCTGGGTATACTAAAATCTACATTGCCACTCTACATATCTCTCCTTCTTTGACCTTAATACTTGTAGAAAAATGTACTACAGCATAAATATAATATAATAAAGTGCTTATACTTGGTGATCTGAATCTTGATTACCATAGACCATTTCAGTGAAAAGTAACATATAAATCATCTCTGAGAAATTACACTCAACTTGCCAATTACAATATATGGCAACATGTCCCTAACAACAGACATTTAACATTATGCATGCTGTTTTCATTCACTCCTTACCTTTGCTCAGACATATACGTCACACCTATTAGTCTTAGTTACCACAACTCAATAATATCCATATGAGAACTAAAACAAGAGCAGTCTTCCAATCTATGTAATCCTTAGAAATATCTCTAAATGTTCTGAAGATGTTTTACTAAAGAAACTGAAATAAACTGACTAGTCACTGCTTTATGCTTGCAGCTTACCTCATATTGTAGTTAATATATTTTTGAAATACCTGTGTGACATTCAAAACAAACTCTACTCCTTCACTACCAGAATACTCAAATCTAATAATGCTTCCTGGTTAATATCACAGATTTCTAAATGTATTAAATAAAGAGACAAAGTTTTGCACAACTGGAAGAGTGATCATTTCTAAATTCCAATAAGCATTATAACTATAAAGAGTTGTATAACAAACTAGAACTAGCATTAATAAAGCTTAATCAGATTTCTATAGTACCAGCAAGTATTCTCGCAAGGTGATGCCAAGTTAGTTTGGACCAATATAAAATGGTTGCAAACTACAAAATATTCAAAAGAACAGAAGTTCACATAAACTGGCTACCAAACAAAACATTGTGGGCAAATGGGCAACATAACCAGTTCTCTTAAACCCATCTTCAGTAAAGTCAACAACTTGCTCCATCTACCAATAGTGCCACATTACAGTTCATAATTAAAAAAAAAGTAAAGAACATATTAGCAAAATCGCACTTCAGTCTACTTTGTCTTGGAAAACATGCACCCAGGAATTCATTAATGTTACTTACACATCATGCTGGAGCTAACATGATCTTTCTCACTTGCATGATGAGCAGATTACTAATCAACTATGTAAGACACCATGCTGTCCTACATGTTGAGCAGGCTCAGCTTGAGCCACAACACAGACCTCATCCACACTGACGTAAGGCAGGGCTAGTGTGCATACTGTAAACAAAGGAATGTGCAGAAACCAGATAGGCCAATGTGGAATAGATATTTGCAAGAGGAAGCTTTGCAAAACAAATTTGCAAAAAGATTAATGCAGTTGTGCAATACATTGAGTGCAGTAATAGACATGTGAGAACTTCACTGCCGTTGTCATATACATTAAGAAAGAAAAGATAAGCAGTAAATGTTCAGAAGGAAAACTGTGTTGTTTGGAAAGATGTGCAAGTTACAAAGTTTACAACTTCCCATGGGTGATACATGTCTACGTATCAGTGCTAGAATAATGGTAAAGCACAGATGTAAGTGTGCGGACAAATAGAGAAAATGAAGGAACACCTCAACATACTGCTATACAAGTACTGGTAGTGAATACAATAGCAATTGTGTTGTTACATGCATGTTGTGAAGGGTAGGAAGTGAGATAGAGAACACATTCAAATCATTATGCGGTGCAATCCACAAGAATGTGCAACAGAAACAGAACTGTTACTTTGAACATAAATAAATAGAAAATTTATTTGTACTAAGTATTGTAACAGAGTTGTAACATATGACAGATAAAATGTATGCACATGAGAGATGTGGGACCTGTCAAAGAAAACTGTTCTAAGATGGAAGTCCTGGCAGTCACAAGTCATATTATGACAGTCCATTAACATCAGTTGTATTTGTATGTATGTCAGTAAATGCCTATAGACATGATTACAAATGTGATAGTGTGACATCTCCTCAGATTTACCTCATAGAACAAATAATCATGTGTGCCTAATGTCATTATTGTGCAAGGCCAGCTGCTATATGCACTGATTCATTCTTTTATGTGCATTAACACTTTGTACAGCAATTACTGGATGGACATCACCCACCCATCAAAAATAAAATAACAAATATCTTAACACAGGTTCTATAACACTTTGTGATTACGTCATGCATCTGTTGAAAAAGACATTCTTGCCTGTTACCACTATATTGTCAAAAAAATAAAAATAAAAAGAACGCACCACTGAATTCAAACATATGGATGTACATCAAAATCCTCTTCACCTGTGCACTAACTGATGTTTTTTACTTGTAAGTCCAGGGGAGTAGTCATTAATATTGTGTTTTTTAAAAGACAAAAGACTGAAGCTTTTGAAATTTTAGTGATTATTTGAGTTTGTATATGCTTAATTGATTATTTAATTGTATGCTGATTTTTACTGTTTACTTTTCGCATTATATCAAGTTTTAGTGTTTTAATAGATTATGAATAAGTCCTTCCTGGATGAAAGCGGAAAATAAAGTGTGGTTACGCTAATCTCTGACAGTTTCCTCCCTTTGTTATATAGTGCTGTTTTGGTGTTTTGTTGATTTTTTTTTTTACCACCATCAGTCGGGAATGTTTATAGCAATGTTTAAATCTTTTTGGAACACAGTGATGATCTGTTCTTTGAAACTGGCCATCTTTCTGATTTTGCTGGTGAAAGTGAAGTGAAACAAGTTTTTCTTGCTTTAGAAAAATATCTTAAAAGATATAGAACTTTGGCACTCGAGAATAAATATTTTGAGAGGTTTAATTCTTGGGATTGTTCCCATAGGTCTCCATTGTTTTAAGTGGCCCAATGGGGTCACAGTCAAAGATCCTTTTGTTTGGAACTTTGGTGGGATATTTTAATAAAATTGGGCTTGATTTCCTGTGCCTGTTAATTCAGCAGAACAAAGTGTTAATGTAAGATATTAAGAAGAAAGTGGTTCAATTGGACTTGGATGCTCAAAGGTATTTGACCACTTTCTCTGAACGTAACTCTGACTATCTTGATGTTATACGTTCAGTAGAATGGTTTGACTAAATCATTACTTCCCATAATGCTAAAAAGATAAATAGAGACAATTTGGCTTACAGCAATAAAACTGTCTTTTTGCATTTTGATCCAACTTCCTGTAAGAATAAGAACAGGAACAGAAATTTGGTTATTGCCACTTTAACCAGTGCTAGTCTATCAAATTCCATCAATAGAGGTGTGACTATAGGATGATGAAGTATTCCAGCCAATCTGAATTCAACAGAAGTTACTTCTAGTGGAAATGATACTTGGCAAGCAGTGGCAGCAGGAGGCAGCTCTAATGAGTTTTCTGAGTTGCCTTTATATTCACCGAGTGAATTAAACAAAGAAGGAGTACCTTTGGGGGCCAGACCCAAAGAATTCCAGCAAACAAAGAGAAGTGCTTTCCACAACAACGGCAGCAATTATGGGGTAGTCACGAGATGAAAAAAGAGAATGACTTCCATAACCAATTAAGGTACTGTTTTAAGATATTTAGTTTGTCCAGCAAAGAGTTTACTTCTATACAAATAAAAATACTGAAACAAGGGTTACATTTTATTCCTACAAGAAGGGCTGACATCAGCAGGACATTGTTATATGTGAAAGAATATATACAGAAGTTAAATCTTAGTTTTATTTTAAAAGACATAAACCTTTCTAAAAGTGTATTTGTTAAATCTTCAGTATATAATCCTGCTCTTATTAATAATCTTGATGTTTTTGAAAAGTTTTTTGAAAAATACATTAGAAATGTGTTAAATAAGAGGTCAAAAGTTAATTTTTGTAATCTTAACAAGGAAGAGATTATTGTTCTTAGGGAGTTATGTACAATAAAAGATGTAAGGTTTATGAAGGCCGATAAAGACGGGGGCCTTGTTATTATGTATCAAACTAAATACATTAAGCAAATAGAGAAAATGTTGATTAACACTGATGAGTATCTCAAAGTTACCGTGAGAGAAGTTTATAATTGTTATAAATATATACATAGTTTCTCATATGATAGTTTAATGGATGGTTCTGTTGGTATGGATATGTATCAGTTTTTGTTTATTGAAAAACCTTTGTTGGGTATCCTGTTTGAGATACCCAAAATACACAAGGATGTTTTTCACCCACTTTTTCTGCCTATTGTTTCTGCTTCAGAGTATGTCACTGAAGGGCTCTCTCTATTTGTTGACTCAGTTTTGAACCCCATTGTCCAAAGTTTATCCTCTTGTATTCAAGTTTCCTGGGATTTTTTGAATAAACATAGAAGATTTTTCTCCAGTTATTAATTTTCTAAAGACAAGAGTGTGTTTTGACTGTGGATGTTAATTATCTTTTTACATGTTTCCCACATGACTTGGGCATTGAGTATGTGAGAAATGATTTAAATGTTTTTTCTAAGTTGACTAAATCTGAAATTAGTTTGTGCTGTACTCTTATTGATATTTTATTGAATAATAATTTTATGTTTACTAATAATGTTTATAAACAAATCAGAGGGGCAGCCATGGTTCCGCAGCCACCTTGTTTATGATAGTTTGGTGTTAGAGTGGTGGGAACATAACACAATGGCTCCCTTTTTTTCTTAATTTAATCTTGTATTTTTTCACACATTTTGTAGTTGATTTATTTTTTATATTAGAAGGTACACAACAGAATTAATTTAATTTTCTTGAAGCTTTAAACACGTATTCTATTTTTTTTTAAGTTTGTATTGGGACAATGAGGGTTGGTTGTAAACGTTCTGGATGTACAACTACCATGGAATGATGCTAAGGGAATGGTGGATAGTAAGATTTATAGGAAAGATATTTTTAGCAATAATTAGTTACATTTTAATAGCAACCACCTGTGTTTTATGAAAAATAACATACCAAAGGGCCAATTTATTAGGGCTTCAAGATTAATGACAGATAATGATGAGTTTGAGAAAGAGTTATCTTTCATTACATCTTTATTTTTGAATAGGGGCTATGATCTTGATTTTTTTGATGGTTAAAGCTAAGGAAGTCATGGACAAAAGAGAGAACAATTATCTTCCTATTTTATTAAAACCTTTATTTAAATCATGTGGCAACAATGCTACTTTTGATATCAGTTGCTCATTAGATATGTTGGCTGATGGTAATAGCATTAAAACTATTATTATAGATAATTGAAAGGTATTAGAAGGTACTTTTGAACTTATTTTAGGTATTGGTCCTGGTCCTAAATTTATATATATGAATAATTTTAGTTTGAAGACATTATTGGGCAATGACAGTACCAAGATGGTTATATGTCCCTTTAGTGTAAATAAAGAGAAAGGTATGCATTAATGTGGGAATTGCTCAGTGTGTAGATATATTTTAGAGTGACATTTTTGAGTTTGGCTCATATTGATTGTACTTTTCCTATTTCAGGGGTTTTTAGTTGTAAATCCAAGGGAGTAGTTTATGATGGTAAATACTCAGGTTGTAGCGCTTACTTTATAGGCATGACCAGCAGGTGTTAAGAAACAAGAATTAAAGAACATCTTTATGCAAACAAAAACCAAAAAGAAACTAATGCTATATACAAATATTCTCAAGTCTGTTCTGTATTTAAGAATTTTTTTGTTACTATCATAGAGTCCATTCCCTTAGACAGAAGAGGGGGAGATTTCAAAAATAAATTAGAACAAAAAGAAACATTGTGGCAACTTAAGCTTGGACAAGATAAGTTACCTGGTTTAAATGGTGTCATTAATATTAAGTGTTTTTTAAATGGCAAAGGACTGAATCTTTTGAAATGTTAGTGATTATTTAATTTTGTATATGCTTAATTGATTAATTATTTAATTGTATGCTGATTTTTATTGGTTACATTTGGCTTTATATACTTCATGTTTTAGTGTTTTAATTGACTCTGAATAAGTCCTTTCTGGAGGAAAGTGGAAAATAAAGTGTGATAATGCTAATCTTTGAGAGTTACCTTCCTTCATTGTATAGTGCTGTTTGGTGGGGTTTTTTTGGTTTTGAAGGTTTTTTTTGTGTGTGATTTTGCTGGACTTGCTCATAAGGAAGTACAGCAATTATTGGATGGACATCACCCACCAATCAAAAAAAAGTTACAGATATCTTAACACAGGTTCTATAACACTTTGTGACTGCTACGTAGCATGTTACACATCTGTTGAAAAATACATTCTTTCCTCTTACCACTATATTGTGAATAAAATAAAAGGCACACACCACTGAATTCAAACATATGGATGTACATCAAAATCCTCTTGACCTATGCATTAACTGATAATGCTACAAAATAATTAATATCTCATTTGTCAGGGAAAAAAACACTTGAAAGGATAATTTGAACATTGTATTAGAATATATATGGCTTCCATCAAAGAGAGCACAAAAGTTGGCATTTCACTCTCCAATTGTATTTATTCTAAATGATAATGTAATAGCCAAGCTTACTTGTCAGCCTTCTCTTAATCACTCTGTGGTTACACATTGCCAGACTTGAACATCTGCAAAGATTACCTGTTAACATTCTTTTAACCACATTGTAGTTACACCTTGCCAGACTTAAACACCTGCCTATTTAAGTGCATAATCCATAGAACTGTGTATCAACCACAGATGCCCCAGATCAAATCACTTCACCAATGTCATAAGTCCCACCGTTATAGAGATTACATCAGCAGTGTTTTGGAATGGGTATGGCTCTCTTAACATGTAGTATGAGGACTTAAAATCCTTTTGCCATATCGGTGTTCACACAAGTTTGTGTCAGCCATATCACTATGTGTTGACCAAGCTAGATGTATCTGTCAGTATTGTCTTGCATACATACATACATTACTTATCCATTGCCAAATTAGGAAACATGCCTGTCTAGACAGCAGTCAATTATCTGCTGATGCCCCAGAAAAAGGCATAAGTAAAGGTGCCAGAAAGAACATACTTGAAGGGGTGACTTCAGTGTTGGGTACAAAGCCATATGGCTCATCTTAAAGGGAGGTTTCAGGAATCAAAATCTTGTAGTCATGCAAGTATTACCCAAGGTAGAATTATCCACATCACATTTTTTGATTAAGCCATTCCAACCTATTTTTAATTATCTGTAATATAACTGCAGCAGTTAGACATTGGTGGATTTGGACACCTGCCCATCGACGTCCACACTCAGAGTGCATGTGTTAAGTGTTCCTACCACAGGAGAGGTCATTGTAGAAGTGTCAGAAATCACACATTTGAAGGGATGACTGTAGCAGTGTATTTGAATGGTTATGCCTCCCATATAATGTTGTTTATGAGCTCAAAATCTTTCAGATATGTAAGTGTTAACATAAGTATCAGTTTCCATATTAACATCTGTTGAGTAAGCCAGCCCTGTCTGCACTATTCTCTTATATACAAACAGTACTTAGACATTGCCATATGCGAACGTCTGCCTAAGCCCACATTCTATAGAACCATGTATTACCACAGGAGAAATCTTATAAGTGTGAGACAGCACACGTTTGAAGAAATGACTTCATCATTGTGTGACAAGGCAGATTTTAATGCAAGATTTGGAGGGTCTATATTACATCAGCAAACGCTTAAAAAAGCAAACACTGATTGATTGAACTTATGTAAGCGAAAGCTTACAATTTCGAACTGTCAGATCAGCGATTTTTTCCTAGGGAAACACAAAACACATACACACAACACAAGCACACCAAACAAACATAAATCCACACACATACACCTAAAATCTGACACCTAACCCTACACTAAACTATGCACACACCACTAACTATCCACTTACCTTAATCCAAACCCTAAGGTCCATCACTATCGCACACTCACCTCATCCGCTACCTAACCCTAACTCACCTAAACCTGCCCTAACCCTCACGTCCACACAATCACACATATACTTAACCCGCATCCTAACCCTAACTCACCTAACCCACCCTAACACTCGCATCCACACAATAACACACTTACCTGAATCCAACCCGTAACTTTCCACCACAGCACTGAAAATACCGAAGCAACAGAAACGGACAACCAAATTCTTTCCCTAGGAAAAAAATTCGGGTTTCTGTTGCTTCAATATTTTGAACATTTGCTTAAATAAGTTTGATCAATCAGCGTTTGCTTTTTTAAGTGTTTGCTGATCTAATATAGATCCGATTTGGAGGAGCTCTCTCCCTGTGTAAATATTTTCAGTTAGTAGAAGTGTATATATCACATCTGCTGGATAAGCCATTCCTACCTTTCACTATTATGAGACATACTGGATTCAAACAACTGCCTATGTCCACAGACTAGAGAACTGTGCATTTACCACTCATGTTACAGGAAAAATCTTACTACAAATGTGAGACATTTAAATTGATGATTTCATCACTGCGTGTCAAGGCAGATATTTGGACTAAAAGGGAGTGAAAGGATTGGGGGATACCCTCTCCCTAGGTAAATGTTTCCCCTGAGAGGAAGTGCACACATCAGATCTGTTGGGTAAGCCAGTTCTACTTGTCACTATAGTCAGGCGCACTCACACTATTTAGTCATTGCTGGATTTTAAACACCTGATTAAGTCCACAATCTAGAGAGGTGGATATTTGCTGCTCACAACACAGTTAAAGTCTTATTATAAATGTCAAACAACACATAGTTGCACTTTACATAACACATGCTTGGTAGAATGGGCAATGTGGTCTGACAGACAGACAAAATATCTGTGTGTTGATCGAAACTCATCATACTGTAACAATAACTCATACATCACGTAAGTCACATTAAGTGTTTTGTTGTAAATGATATGTGTGCATGTATGTGTGTGTGTGTGTGTGTGTGTGTGTGTGTGTGTGTGTGTGTGTGTGTGTGTGTGTGTGTGTGTGTGTGTGTGTGTGTGTGTGTGTGTGTGTGTGTGTGTGTGTGTGCAGAGTCATCAATCACTAAAACATTTCAAATCAGAAGCTAGTTAATGAATACTCAGTATATTAGATTTTCTTGACTAGTTCATGTAGGTGTACATGGAGTAGATGAGCTGAGTATTGAACAGTTATATGGTAGGTGATAGTCACAGATATCAACCACTGGAGGACCACCCATGCACTCCTTACTGTTTATCTCAAGAGCATCATATGGAAGTCTTGTGTGTTTTTGTGGATCATTGACAAGTTTTTGTGATGTATGTACAATATGCAAGGTGACTACAAACCATACATGCAAAACATACACACTGCCTTTATCAATCATGCTTTTCAAGTATGCTTGTAATTCTGCCACTTCATTGGAATATATCTCATTCCATCCAGTACAGCTCTTTTCATTGTATACCTTTAACTCCTTGTGGGTGTAGCTTGAGCCTTTAAAAATGAAATTATCACCTTACAGTTTTAACAAATACAATGACAGAGGTCAAATATCAATAAAATTCTGTTTGCTATCATGTAAGCTTCAAGATAAAATATTCTGATACCTTGTAGGTAGCATGTTTTTTGAATTATTAATGCAAATATGAACAAGCAATATTTTATGCCTAGAGGTGTAGTAGGATGTAACTGCAGAAATGCACGGAAGTGAGCTCGGCTGTAATGAGATACTTTGAAGGGTAATATGTGTCAGTGCCACAGTCATTTGCAGTATGAGTTAGGTAGACTGTATTACAATGAAATCCTCATAACTTGACTACAATAATCCAAAAAAAACAAATACAAGTAATAGAAACCACTGACATTGCTTCTAGTCTTCCACAATTGCTTACTGAAGCACATTGCTGCCAAGCTGCTTAGCATGGTTGTTGACAATCTTTTTGTGGATGTATAACTATTTTTATTATTTTTTAACTTAGAATGATGAGTAGAAGTGGTCTTTCCTGCTCAATGACATATATCATGCTAAGGAAGAGTACAGGCATATAGATAGTTCAGTTTCTGAGGTATTTCTGCTCATTATGTGTGTTGTATTAATCTTTTGTTTGCCACCATTGAAACTTCTGTCATGCTGTTTACATTGCAGAGTTCAAAACAGAGAGAAAGCAAGATTGGGGTACTAAAGTAATTAAATAATAAGCAGAGTAATAGTGGGGGAGTTGAATATGTAGCCAGAACTTCACCAGCTAAAATTTTACAGGAAAGAAATATTTAAATAATGTTATGTATAGTGCGAGATTTAAACATCTGCCAATCTTACTTGACATTCTCTAGATCTTAGCACTATCCAAGCACACCACAGAGGAAATCATGTTGCAGACAGCAGAAATCGCATAGGTGAAGGGACAATGAGAAAAGTATAAAGCAAGGAACTATATGTGTGTAAGACTTCAATGCAGTTATGAGAATTGAAGTATCCTATATGATGAAGCCTATTATGCATATCATAATATCTATATCCTCACAGTATAGTGGGACTAAGTGCTGTTGTGCAAGGAACACCATACAAATGCATCTAAAGGCAAAACTCATAATTTTTGCCATAGGATGTGGTGTCATTTTCCATTACTTCATATTGCTAATTAATACCAAACATTATTGAGGACAAAAATAGAAAGTTTGGTTAATTAACCATTTCTAGCCAAGTGTGTGGTGTGTTAATCTTTAGTGTGTCACCAGTGAAACTTCTCTCATGCTGTTTACAGCATAGTGTTCAAAATAGGGAGTAAGCAGGGGCAAGACAGTGGTAGACAAATTAAGGAATAAGCAGAATAAGGGTGGGCAAGTTACAAATGCTTCTACTACTCCACCAGACAAAATGTTATATAAAAGAAGAATTTAACTAATGTTGTACATAATGCGGGATTTGAGCACCTGTCATTGTTAATCAGCATTCTTTAAACCTGAGCATTATCTAAGCATACCACAAGGTAGGTCATATCTCTGTTAGCAAAACCTGCACAGTTTTAAGGCTAATGAGAAAAGTATTAAGCGGAGGACAATGTGTGCATCAGGATTCATATTAGTACTGAGAACTAAAACATCCCACATGTAAATTAAACCTTGATGTCTGTTATACATATAATAATGACTGTATTCTCATCGTGCTATCATTATTGCTTTCTGTCACATGGTGGGGCTAAGCAAACTATTGCAGGAGCACCTTATGAATGCATCTGAAGTTAAAAACTCATCTGTTGTTGCCATAGTACATGAGGCATTAGTTACATTTATATAACTGTGGGCAAATATAGGTAGCAGTGTGATGCAGTTCCATGCTTCTGGCAAATGCTGAGAACAGTGCTTGAGATTTCTGTTTATGGGTGATTAATGGCCATGTTCATATATATATATATTCATATGTTAGTACTAGGTTAATTGCCCTTGTGGGCCATTTTAAGCCTAGCCAATTACCCCACATGAGAATCAAACCCTGCACCTTGTGTTTGCCAGGTAAACACCTTAACCATTATGCAATCCTCCCACCATTACATGTGTGTTGTGTGTAAATCAATTTTTTGATTGAATTAACAAAATGGTATTGATAAGTCAATATTGAAAATGAGGAGTAAGCAGAGCATAGGGCACAGGAGGAATTATTATGGAATGTGCAGGATGGTGGGAGGAAAGCACCATAACTATCCACTTCTTTACAAGTTAACACTGTATTCATCCAAAAAAATTAAAAAATTTAAATAGTCCCATCATAAAGGATGTGTGACAAAACTTAGTAAAGTGAAACACATTAGAAAAAAATCAAGTGTGTCATATACACATGTATCAGAAGTAGAGAGCTATGGGGCAAACCTTTGTGGGACAGGTGTCCTTTACTCTTTTTTATTTTTTTATTTATTTAGTTTTTATTTTTGGTGAAAGATGAATGCTGGGGAAGGTTGTTAGGAATGGGAGGGTAAGATATGTACGATAGGTAAGTTAGCAGGCACAGACATACACAATGCACAAGACAGACAGGGATAATGATGGACACAAGAAGCTGGGGACACCATGATTGGGGATAGGCATGATACTTTGGAGGCACATTCCTGACCATCATGAATTCAGTGGGAATCTAGTCCTCATCCTCTGAATTATCATCCCTGTCTCCTGCAGTGTTGGATGAGGCAGTAATTTGACTATTCATTCCAGGATTCTTTTGATCTAACTGATACAGACAGTGAGACTGCTGTCCATGATCTCCTCTACCAGCACTGTCTGCTCTTGTTGGGTGACATAGGTGCCATTTCCTCTGGCGCTACTACCACTGGGTACCAGTGCACCAGCCCTATGGGCATAGCTACATAAGGCAGGTGGTATAGGTAGTACAGGGGATGTGGAGGCAATGCTGCCAGATTGTGACCCAGAAGTGCTATGTGTCTGTGCTGCCAGTGGTCATGCAGACACAGCCACCTGTAGAGGGATCATGGTCTGAGCCCCTGTGACTGGTATAAATCCCCATGCTAGTGGTAATTTTGCAAAAAAATAAAAATAAAAAAAGAAGATTCAGGGTGGGGGAAAAGACAAAACAGAAAAATATTACTAATGTCATGTAACTGTAATATTAACCAGATAATGCATAATCCCACATAACTCTACTAAATTTATCACATCCACATATAAGTGTGAAACTACTATTTGTGTTAAAGTTTAAATATTTTCATTATTATACTCATTCTGCAAATATTATGAATATAGGACAGCAGCTTCATGCATTGCAAGTCATTAAATGTATATATGAACTGAGTACATTGTTATTCTAAGTTATTCATAGCAGAATTATAATTATTAAGTAATACAGAAAAGTTACTGCTGCTTGTATTTGAACCAACAGACATGTATGTATAATGAAACATTGGCTAATATAATGTTACAAGAGGTGTTCACTAGGTGCGTACAATTTGCATATGTTTAGTATGCCTACTCATATACTACTGTGTCAAACAATTATGGACTGATGTCCAGAGAATGCATAAACTGTCTCTACAATCTTCCCCATTATTAAATGGGAATCAGTCATACCTGAGCCAATACTTACCCAATGTATCTTGTTACACCTATATTGAAATATCAAATATTGTAAGTGTCAGGATGGATTTTCTCTAGTAGAATCATTTCAGACATTACAACTGATGAAATGGATTTCTTTTATTCAGACCAGAAACACAATTATGCTGCAAGATAGATATGGCAGATAATACCAATTTGTTCTTAAACAAACAAAATTGAGTTTTTGAGTGACTCAGTTAGAAACATGAATAATATGTCTCTGTAGTTTGGTCTCCATTTGCTACAGGCCTTATATTGAATAAAACGTTGTTTATGTAACTATTTGAATGAAGTCTTGAAGAATTGCAGAGTATGTGTGACATATGCTGACCAGCTATCTCTAATAATAATCACATGTTTCTACTATTAATTTACAATGTGAAATATGATTGGAAGGAATGTTGCAAAGCATCTTGGTGCATGTATTTATTTATGTAGTTCTGTTATGTTAGCTTTGTTTACGGTTATTATTAGTATAGTTTAGATGTGTTGCCATCTGTTTGTTTTTGCAAACTTCTTTCTGTAGCTACTTTCCATATCTTAATGGTTTTATACTAATGATGTGGTGATGATGAGAAGAACAAACTTCTTAACATTTGGCAGAGATGCCAAGAGCTTAGGCGATGCGGTAGCAAAGCATTCCTTCATTGAAAGATCGACAGGCTGACCAGAGAAAGCAGTGATAAAAACATGAAAGATAAATGGGATCCCACATTTTCAAACTAGGCACAATTAATAGACCCCGAATCTTCTTTGGTAACGGTGATGGTAAGAGCAGCATGGCATTGCCTCACAAAGGGATGCATCTTTAAAAAAGAGAACTGCAGTTCAGGTGCTAACGTCAATATTTTGTTATAGAGGCATGGACCGTGAGTCTAAGTTTTCAAAAAGAATTTCTCTTTGAGATAAAAAGTTAAATAATGGTAAATGTTAAAGTATGGTAACATAGTCCCTTCCAGGCAGAAAGAATGTCCATTTTCATAAAGGATGCCCACGCCTCCAGGTTAGTAGTACAACACGAGGCCTCGGAGACCATCCATGTGCAACTATCAGTGAACAAAGCTGCTTTTCAGATCATAGCCTGCTATAGATCACCTACCTTGTCTCAGGAGCCCCACTCAGCATTCCTGAGAACAGTGGAAAACACAAAGGTCATGCCTAACACCATGATATTGGGAGATTTCAACTACCCAAACATTGACTGGGATAACTACTCGAGTACAAACTCCTTTCCCCAATGCTTCCTAGAGTTTATAAACTCAAACACCCTGGAACAGCTGGTCACCACACCCACAAGAGGTGACAACATACTGGACCTGATCATCACCAACATGGGGGATCAGTGCTCCACACCAGAGGTAAACCCCTCGCTGGTAAGATCAGATCATAAACTAATCACACTGGACATCCACATCCCGACCCCACCCCAAGTCAAGGAAACTGCTGTGAAAAACTTTTCAAAAGCCAACTTCACACTTCTCAAGACCGAAGTGGAAAGTTTCATAGACCCCTTGCTAAAGGATAATGCTGCCCAAACCGCAGAATCTTTTACAAGTGCATTCTATGAGCATCTACAGGGATGCATGGATTGAGCCATCCCAATTAAAACCAAAACTTACTCCTCCAAAAAAAGGAAACCAGTCTGGTGGTCCCCAGCCATAAATAAGCTTTACAACAGAAGGAGGAAACTATTACATGATAGAGCTAAATCCCAAAAAGGAAAGGCATCACTGATCAATATTAGCAAGAAACTACGATCCCTCATAAAATCATCCAAGGCCAGTTTCGAAAGAAAAATTGCCAAGGACTCTAAAGATAACCACAAAGCCTTCTTTAGCTATGTCAAAAATCTAGGTGGTAACTTTCAGATATGCTCTGAGCCAGTGAAAATGGCAAAAAATTCACTGAACCAACTGACATTGTCAACATCCTGGCTGACAAGTTCAGTGCAAACTTTACCTCCCCCCTCACCCCCAAAAGGGCCCGTGTCCATCCCAGAAGAATGCAGAGCCCCAGACATCATGGACATGCAGGTAAAAACAGCCCTCTCCAAAGCTAAGAACACAGCATCAATGGGACTGGATGGTGTCCCAGGCTGCGTCGTACACGAACTCCAAAAGGAACTAAACCCTCACCTAAATTCACTGCTCATTCTCAGCCTTACCACAGGCTATGTACCCAAAGAATGGCATACAGCAACAGTCATCCTGCTCCACAAAGGTGGTGCCACAACAGAACCCGGGAACTATCGTCCTATAAGCCTGACTAGCCTGGTCGGCAAAACTATGGAGTGAATCATCATGAAACTCATAAACAGAGAAATTGGGAAACTCCAGACACTAGACCCTACCCGATTTGACTTTGTTAAAGGCAGCTCCTGCCTCCTAAACCTAGTTGACTTCTTTGAAACAGTTACCAAGGCCATAGATGAATGAAAGGTAGTCCACTCAGCCTACCTGGACCTCACTAAGGCCTTTGACACCATTCCACACTTTGGCATCATAGATAAGCTCACCGGCTTGAACATTAACCCTTATGTCATGAGATAGGTGGCCAACTGGCTCACAGATAGAACACACATGGTCAGAGTTGCGGGTGCCATGTCCGATTCTAAACCAGTTACAAGTGGCATCCCACAGGGCTCGGTCCTGGGACCCCTTCTGTTTGGTATATACTTCTCTGAGGTACAGGCAAGCACGGGAGGACTATGGCTGACCAAGTTCACAGATGACTGCAAACTGGGAACCATAATCGACTCACCGGCTGACACAGACATCCTCCAGAAGGGTCTCACAGAGACAGATACCTGGTCTCAAAACCATGGCCTCAAGCTGAATGCCAAAAAATGCATAGTCATCCCCTTTGGGAAAAACAAAGTGCCCACGAATTATCACATAGGTGGTAATCCACTAAGTACAGAAGATGTCATTAGGGTCCTGGGGACCCAGGTAGATAGCAATCTCTCCTTCGATAATCACTTTGCCAAAGTGGTTAGAAATTCCTTCTATGTAGCCCACCTAATCATGAAAGGGTTCACCTCTAGATCAAGAGAGGTCATTGTGCCCCTCTACTCATCACTCATTAGGCCCATAATAGAGTACAATGCCCCATTTGGAATGTACCTTACTCGACACCTGCAACAGCTGGAAAGACCACAGAAGTACCTCACCAAGAGGATCATGGGCCTCAAAGAGATGCCCTATGCAGCTCATCTAAAAAAACTCCAGCTTTACTCGGTTGCTTACCGCCTGCTCAGAGGTGATCTCTGCCTGACGAATAAGGCCATGTCCAACCCGGAATTAATGGACATGCTCCACCTCAAGAAAATCAAATCTCTTAGAGCCACATGCTCCAGTGAACTAAACCTCAGCACAACAATAAACAGGACATGCTGGAGGGATAGATTTCTGTCTCAGAGACTTCCCTCACTCTGGAATAGAATCCCAATTTATGTTAGGCAGAGCCCCTCGCTGACTCTCTTCAAGAGAAATCTTGACGAGTGGATGGGAAATGGTAGGTTTACCCCTGGGATCACTTCAGTGGCCCTGCTAGACAGAGGCCCAGGAAAATAATTTAAAGGGGAGGCAAAAGCTAACACATTCTGGCTAGGCTTAAAAATGCCCTTGGGCAGATAGCCTAGTACCTACCTATGAACCTATAAAAAAATTCACAAATTTGTTTTTAACTGTCCTGCAGACAGGAAGTAATAAGGTGCAATCAGGCTGAGGAATGTGAATTCTCAGACTACTCAAAAGCCGTTGTTTAAAACTCAGGACTCTTTGCTATTGCAGCTATTATGGCAAAGGAAACAATTTGAAGTTTTACTTTTTTTGCAATACAGAGATTAACCATTAACCAGTTAAACATCTTTAAGCATTAACGCATGTGCGAGTTTGCTACAATGGCATAGCGGGCTAAAGTCGTGACTACTACCAGGATGACCTTGGTTCAATTAGGTTCTCAGATTACTGAGAGAGTGGCAGGGAGAGATTGGCATTCTTATCCCAGTGGGAGGATGGTACATGATTGTCTCTAGATGATGATCCCTGGTGGAGGACATGGGCATCACCAGAAAAGGCATGGTCAGCAGGTTGAATTGGGATTGGCTGAGCTGTTACAGAGGTGGTATGATACATTGCTAGCCCACATTGCAGACCCACCTAGGAACTATATTATGTTGCCATAAAGGAGAGGGGGAATATGTAGGCCAAGTAAGACCCCCTCTGGATGGAAGTTCAGTTTTGCTAAGCCTCATTGCCTTTAATCTGTGACCATCCCCAGCAATTACTGGGATAGGTCCAGGGGAGCATGGAGTTGCCTGTAGACCAACAGCAGATGGGAGTCAAGAGCTGGAATCATAAACATGATGGAAGGGTGGGAAAACTGAAAAAAAAAAGTAGAGCATACATGAGTTCTTCAAGCGATCCTTGTCATTTTGAGTTGCCCAAGGAAGATGGATGAAATATGTTGTAATTTAAAATAGATATTCGACCTGCCAATGTACTTCAGTGATTCTACTCCCAGATAAATTAAGGCTGAACTGTTTCTGGATAGTTAAACAAATAGTCCATTCTACACTCCTTTTTGAAAGAGATGTACTGTGTGCCATAAATCCTAATTGAACAGATGCAGGCAAAATGTAAAGAACTTTTTGCTGATTTTCAGCCATAAATCATAAAGCTTCCAATAAGAAAGATTTGTTCTAAAATTCAGACAAAGAAATGTTTGTAGTACCCAGAGAATGGCTGCATTTTGAAGCAAGGGAGAAAAGGAGTGAAGAGAAGAAAAGAGAGTTTTGCATCTAAAATTGACTTTAATTTTAATATCCTTTACTTTCTTTTCACATGTTCTATGTGAAGAGACATTTTAAAACAGTCATATTTAGACAGGTTTTAATTCTACAAAATAAATGTTTAAGCTAACAAAAGTCTTTCCTTTTAGGTTTCCACAGCCATTTGCATGATATGATTTCCAGATTTGGGCAATGTACCAAATGTTGCTGCAGTTATAATTATTAGGAATGTTTCATGAGTTTAAAACAAATTAATCTCCTGGATCATTAAGTATGACATTACAGGATGTTAAATTTAATTCCTAGCATTTCTGCAAAGTTACAGTATGGATCATTATTTAGTGCTAATGTTATACTTTTGTCTTATAGGTTCATAGGTGGTTAATATGCTAATGACCACTAGGGTGTTTTTAAGTGTAGCCATGCATCCCAAATGTCTGACAAGTTCTGATACCCTTCATAAGTGTAAGCATGGGCCTGGGAGATGAACCATTTACAGGTTACCTGTGTTCATTAGAGACATAGGTGCCAAACCAGTGATGAATTTCTGGTTTCCCATCCAGTTGTCCAAGTTGCACTTGAATTGGGTTAGGGAGGAACTTTGCTTCACATGGATGGGGAGCCTGTTCCATAGAGTAGGTAGTCTCTGGGATACATACCTATCTCTCCAACAGGTCCTATTTATATCACAGGCAAGGTTTAAGTATTTAGAATGGGTAACTCTAGTGCTGTTTGTTTTGTGGATATGCAGGAGGGTCAATCAGAGTGGGGTTTGGCAATACCCTGTATGCCAAGCATAAATCCCCCTGCAAAAGCCTGTAGGAGACAGAATACAGGAATAGGGACTTGAGGTGATCTGTATAGCACATTTTACTTATGCCCTGTATTCTTTTAGTGAGGAATCTCTGTTGATGTTCTAATTGTTGGATATGCCAGGTTAGGTACATAGCAAAGGGGGCATTGTACTCAGTGATAGGTCTTATGAATGCAGAATACAGTGGAACAATGGCTTACTTGGACTTAGATGCCATACCTTTGTTTACAAGTTGCACAACATAGAATGATTTCCTCACCACTGTAGACACATGATGATCAAAGACTAGGTTACTATATGTATGTCCCTAAGTCCCTGACTACTGGGTCAGCTCTAAGGAGTGTGTTGTCAGTATGAGAGTTACGGGGTATGGATGACTTCTCAAAGGATACAATTATACATTTCTTGGCATTTACTTTTAGTCCATGATTCTGACACCAGTTGTTTGTGTCAGCCCCTCCTGAAGAACATTTGTGTCAGTGTGAGATTCAATGGCAGCCCCTAATTTGCAGTCATCTGCAAATTTAGTCAGCCAGAGACCACTGACATTGGCCTTGACTTCTGAGAAGTAAATGCCAAAAAAGAGCAGTCCAAGAACTGATCCCTGAAGGACTCCACTTGTGACTGGTCTCTTTGTAGAGGTGGGCTCCACAATTCTAACTTCCTGGCTCCTGTGTGTGAGCCTGTTGGCTATCCACTGGGTGACATACTGGTTTGTACCTAACCTCTTGAGTTTGTCAACAATGCCCAAGTGTGGCATTGTGATGAATGCCTTGGCCAGGTCAAGGTAGGCAGCGTGATTGATTTTGCCTTCATCCATTGCTTTGGTGACCTTCTCAAAGACGTCCACCAGGTTGAGTAGGAATGATCTGCCCTTGACGAAACCAAGCTTATGACATGATATCAAAGAGTGTAAAAGGTATGTCCAAACATGGGGAAAATCTGTCTTGTATAAAAACAAATGTGTTCTGATATTTTTTGCTGTAAATGGCATGTGCAGATTTGAGGACAACTAACTGTAAATGTGCTCAGGCATGCATACACTGGTATACAGAGACTGTTACCCCCAACCCCATGCATTGAAAAAGACAAACTAAGGTTTATGCAGTTATCTTTGAGTTTTATTTCATATAGCATTTTTAATGCTGAAGATTTCATGAAGAAAAAGTGAATTACCTCTACATGTTAATGGCTTTAAATGAACCACAGGCTTTACCTGCAAAAATACATGCACAAGATTGCTGAGTTATTGTTAACAAAAATTCAGACATATTTCAAATATGATTTGTTGATAAACATTGGCAGTGTGTAAAAATGTAGAGATTATAAATATAAAAAACAGGGGTGCAGATTGAATAAATCCTATACAGTTTTCTAGAACTGTGTGAGTGTCATGGTAGTGCACCATTTTGTATTCAGTAAACATCTCTTCATGCTGTGTAGAGTGGTGCAAACATGATAAACATTGTGACATGTTAATTACAGCATAAGCAGCTGAATTGTATGCTAATCAACCAATCCAAGATAGAGGAGCTATTCCATAAGCTGTAAAGCAACTGTGTAGTCTCAGTGCTGGTTTTCCCTGGGAATTCCAAAACCTATTGGAATACAGCCACAGAAACTAGGCTACATGGAAAGAATGCTGAAGGTTGTGGTTGCTCCTATTCATGTGTCTGTGCAGCAAGACAGAGTCTATGCTGCTGCTGTTAATAGACCCTGTCCAAGAAGGAGAAAGACCCTGTTTAACTTTTCACAATTTGCATGAGGTGTCAATGATAGAATGCTATAGGGTGGATACAGACACACTACAGGAACTCTGCAACCTCTGTTGTCTTCATCTGAGAGTAAGGACAAACTGAGGGGAGCCAATCCCAAAGGAGACTAAGGTATGTACAGCACTTAGAGAATTTTAGCTACAGGAACCTTCCAGAGACCAACAGGGGGCATGCTGGGGTGTCACAGGTATCACCATCCAGGATCCTCCATCAGTTCCTGAATGCTGTGCTACAACATGCCAGTGAGTACATTACCTTTTCTGCACACCTGAGGACAGAGACAGAACTATGCAGGACTTCTATGATTTAGCACACTACCCTGATGTCCTGAGTGTCATAGACTGCACACATGTAAAAATCAAAACACCACATGGGGAACATGGAAAGGAGTGCATAAATAGAAAGTGCTGCCACTCCATTAACTGCCATGTCATGTGTAATGCTAAGAGAATCATCCTGAATGTGTGTGCTGGCAACCCAACCACTTACCATGACTCACATATGTGGCACAGCTCTCAACTGTATGAGATGTTGACTACCAGGGATATCCCACAGGGTCATTTACTGGGGGATGCCAGTTATGCACTGGAAATGTGGTTGATGATGCCCATCTGAACTGCATGCACACCAACTAAAGTATGCTATAAGGAGGCACACACTCATGCAAGAAATATCATAGAGTGTGTGTTTGGGCTGTTGAAGTCACAGTTCCAGTGCCTAAATACATCTGGGGAGCCCTGCAGTACAATCCCTGTACATGTGCTGAAATATTCTCTGTCTATGCCATGCTTCATAACATTATCCTAAGAAAACAACTTCAGCAAGAACAACAAGGGAGGACCACACATCCCAGCAGCTCTGGCAAGGTCACCACCATCACATAGAGGTGAGGACCAGAAGGAGAACCAGTAGCTGTTGTGGTAGTGTGCAGACATAGGCATGCACAATATGCCTTCAAACTGGCCAAGAGGCAATGAATAGTACATGCACTCACTACCTAGGGGGATAAAACCTTCATCACATACACATACACACAGTAACATTGGTGCCAGGCAACATTCACAACCGTTACTTACCCATATAATGGCTATGTACTGCTAGCAGGATCAGCCCTGAACTAAAATGCTTGTACCTGCCAGATTTCCAAGGTAAGTGCTGAACCTGGAATAGAAAAATAAATGTCTAAGAATACAAAGGAATGGCATACCCTTACATACTGTTGCTTGGTGATATAAGTAAGTACGAGGTAAGCAATTTTTACAACAATGACATCAAGATGCAACAACAGTGACTTATGTGTATACATGTGCCTTCTATCAAATAATAGCCCTCATGTATCAGAGTCACACATTCATGCATTTAAAATGTACAGATTTTCATAGAACGTCCACAGTTTAGCCTCATACTTTTGTACTAGTAAATCATTAGAGTGAAGTTAGAAAACAATTACTCCCATTTCAGTTTCAGATAAGATATCCCTAACAAAAAAGCATAACATGGTAATGCAAAACCTTTTATTCTATTAACTGTCTAAATTTGTAAGACTAGAATTTTTAAAAACTCTATCCATTGTTGGGCCTTTGTCACACTTTCATTTCTGGCTTGGCCCAGCTTTGTTGGTTTACAAGGTTGGGAGGGATGTATGTACGCATTACAAAAACTGGCAAGAAGGCAATGCAATTTGTAAAAGAGCATAACAAACACAGATATATTAAGCACTAAGTCAGCTATGCACCATGAACATCAGACAAGACTTATGTAACCCTGAATCCAAAGGGTGGAAAACAAGTTATCATCATTTGCACAGGGTGTTGTGGGGGGGGGGCAGGATGCCTAGCCTGACACAAAAGGTAGTAAGTGCATGTGAGTAAGAAAGAGAAACAGGCAGACATTTGGATAAAGTATCAAATGGCTAATGAGACAGAATGAGCTGTAAGCTTCACGACTAACTCATGTAGCTGTTTTGTGTGTGTATGTGTGTGTCAGTATTGGTACTCCAGGTGAAATTGGTGCATGAGTGTCTGCAAGAACACACACAAGCTCTGTGTTATCTCTGCATCTAGTTATGTCAGACAGGTGTAAGCTGTGCTTAGTAGAGGTGACAGTTCATGGTAGTCATCCCCAACCATGAGAATTGGTTCTGATAGGAGTTGCACTGGCATGTCCATGCCTACTGTCAAATGGACTGCTGCCATCTCAATGTAACTAATGTCAGCTGGATGAGCTCACCTCACGAGTATGCGAAGGAGTACAACCCCATGATCTGCCACATCTGGATGTGGACACCTCAACCATTGACAGAGCAGTGGAAGTAGTGTCACTACAGGAGTGTGATTGGGCACAGTCACATCAACTAACATCAGATAATGTGGCTGACCTATATCCATGTGGATCCCATACCCCTCCCAGCAGATGCCCCATAACAGACACCGCCCATTCCAATGTGTCATTCATCCAATCCATTTAATCGGCAACATGGTGGAGGCATTCACAGATGTCAGCTTGTGTCATATCACCAACTCTTATCATTTCCTCAGAGGCCCTATTGGAACAAGCCTGCACATCCATGATAGCCCTAAACATATGTCGAGTGGCATGGAAAGACACAGCAGAATCAGGTAGACGATGGACAGCAGACCTCCTCCAAGCAACCCTGACAACTCTCCTGTGTGGCACCTTGCCTACACTTTGGCTATGGCCAGAGTCAACATGTACCGAAGCTGCAGGATCCTCAGTATCATGAACAAGTGTCTCTCCTCCCATTTGTCCAATATCTGAAGACTCACTGGAATGGATTTGAGTAGGGCTACTGGCTGTGTCTGATGGAATTGCAGGGGATGGCTGAATGTCAATCTCAGTGTCAGATTCAACCTCTGCACCCCCTGACTGTGCTTGTGTTTGGTCACCATCATCATCAGAGTCTGCAGATACTATGACATCAGGTGGTAAGAGTCCTCCACTTCCACTGTCAGGATCACCTGTGATAATAAGCAGCAGACACAGGAGGAAAGAAATTAATAGCAACACTACCACAGTGTAATATATGCTAATAAACTAACACTGGGACCACTATCACAGACACTACAGCAATACACACACAGTCCTGACACCCAACTCACACATACGGATAAATGCATATTTCTGTCAAATTCTCATCAGTACTAAAAAACAAAATGTTTGCCTTATCATGCAAAGATGACTACACACTTGCTATGGAGGATAGTCCTAGAAAAAGATAAGTGAAATGAAAGGACACAATCATCGCAATATACATTTAACTGTAACTTGGTTGACTGTCCACTCCAAGCCCATGTGTAATGAAGCAGAATATATTGTTAACTATATCAATATATAAATAGTACCCCCCAAAATATTAAACCAACGGAACTATTGCATTCAACATTTTACTACACAAGAAATCTTTAAAAATTGACATATGTAAGCCTACCGGAAAGTGCCATCTGGGACATAATTATCCTTCCAGAAACAGCAGCACCAACATCAATCACATGCTGTTGTACACTTTCCATTGAGCTCTCTGGATCCCTGACAGTGAACAGGAACTATTAATTTGGTGTCAGTGCTGGAACTGTAGCAGGCCGACCCAGTAGCCAGCTCTCCATGGGCCACTGCAGCTGTTCTCCTCTGGGCTAAGGAAATCATGTCTGTGGGCCTATGATGCACTCGATCATATGTCCTGCTGTACTCCCCAACAGCATTGATGTCATTCACTACCTGGTTCCAAATTTGCATTCTTACAGACATATCCTCATGCCCTCTCTCAAGCAGAAAGACTCTGTGTTGATTTAAGGCTTGGACAATGATGCCGTTCTCAGATTCACTGAAGGTGATTTATGGGGATTGGGACTCTTGGGTGCCTTAATCCTAGGTGACATAAAACAGAAATGGGATATTATACATAAATATCAGGTAAATAAAACTCCTGCTTAGATATAACACATATTATTAGTTTTTCACTATTACCACTTCAGTTATTGAAATATAAGAAAGGGTTATTTGGTTGTAACATATCAAAGTCACACACAAATTAATATTTGATCCAAAACAAGGGCTAACAATAACAAAGCAAACTTCAGTAAAATATTTTTGATAGTGGCAACACAGAAATGGAACTTGGCCCCCCTATCCCCAAAACAACAGGCAAGTGACATTTTGTACCAAAAAAGGAATAATACATCAGTCAATTATTAAAAGTACTTTGAAACAAACTATCCCAAAAACATGCGTACACATTTACCACAGAACAGTCATTGTTATGCAATTGCCAGTCACCCGTACCTTTGCCCAGCACTCCCCTAAAGGTGGCTATGGGTCCTCCTAGAAGGCTAACATGCCTGTGTCTTTAACAATGTAAGATATTTACATTTCACTGAATTAACATGAAAGAGTGTAACAAGAAAGAGTTGCAACAGTAACACTTGTGATACAAGTTAATAAGGCTGTGTATCCTAGAAAGTAAAATGTCCTGACAAAAATACCTATGCCATCAGTAAACTTCTAAGAAATAAAAGTTGTGTTTGCTAATATATATATATATATATATATATATATATATATATATATATATATATATATATTAGTATTTTTCAAAGTTACATGTGAGCAAATCCAGCATATAATTGAAAAATTCAAGCATAACTTATCAAGATCAGTCGCCATCTGTGCTGGTCAATCCAAAGTAATAGCAATCTTCTTCAGTGTTATTCACATACACAGCTCTCTTCACCTTTAGGCTCCCTAGTTACACAGATACCTTTTATAGTATAGATTTAGGTCTGTGAGCACGGTGAAGATGGAAATGAGGTATGAACTCATTAAAATTGCTGAATCCTAAATTCTTGGCTCCATGTAGGAAGTGTAAACATAGTGCAGGCACTCCTTCAGTGCTGGTTTCCAGTGGATTGCAAATGTGAATGATTACTGGTAGGGAGAAGGAAAATACAACAGCAATTCAGACTCCCTTACCTCTAGTTGGTGAGTCAGCTGGGTTACACTTACAAAGTGTAGAAGTAATTGTATTAAGTTTTTAAATGAAAGTAAACAACACATTTCTTAGTTTCTGTTCAGTAACATCCAGCCTACCTGTGTTTGTTGAAAACTGTACATTATTGTCATTTAATAGCCTCATACATTTTAAGGATGATGATACAACATGCTTTACAGACTGCATTCTCAGACTACTGTTGATTTAAGAGAGGAATGAACACCATAAAAAGATAAGACAGAGCTGCATTGCTGCAAACAATAGTCGTAACTGGTTGTGTGATCACTCATTGCACTACATCTGAAATTAACATGTACAAACAACTCAGAAGTGTACAAGGGCCATATGTCTTGTTAACACTGTGGGTGATTTGGGAGTTGCTTGTATGCACAATGATTTTCATTCCTGCTGCAAAGCTGTTTCTGAGGCAAAGAGTGATAAGAAACCTTTAATGTGTTTTGTAGGTGCATTGGTGTGAGAGTTCAAATCCAGAGTTGTGTAAGAATATTTCATGTGTACTAATATTTAATTTGTAATGTTGTTTTTATTTTTTTTGTCTTTATTTTTAATACCACTATTTGCACAACATCTGGCCTAGCACAAACATGGGAAACAGAAATATAAAACTGAAAACTGGTTGCAGGAAGGAAGGCACCAGACACAAAATGTAAGAACAAGCAGTTTAATCCAAAACGAAGTGCTTTTTGTCACAGTATTTACTGTGACTTCTTCAGATGTGACTTCTTCAGATAAAAACAACATTGAGAGCATGCCCTTAAGTAGTCAGTGAGCAGTAGTTAATTAGTTAGGTAATTAACCAATATTAGTTAATCAGTTCATTTCATTCTTCTTGACAACAAATTGAAAACTAGTGCTCATAGAAACTGCAGTTTCTAAAGACTACAAAAAGTGTCACAAACACATTTAGACACACCCACATGCAAAACTCAAACCCTAACCATACAGAAGAAATAATACTAAATGTTCATATATACCATAAAATACCTACAAAGGTTTTTGTACTATATAAGTACCAAATATCTAAAATACTAAAATGACATGGTAAACCCATGTTCATTCCTGCTATTGTTGATTTTTAAGATCTTATGTACAATTGATACATACTTTACATGAATTCTATACATAAAACCCTATCTAGTAAGGCTTTTTAATTTCAGAATACATACAACAGAACATCTTTCATTTAGACGTGGATACTGCCCTGCATTGGTGTTCAACTTCCATATTAATTCTAAATGTTCTAGCTCCAGTGAAACTGGACCCCCCAAGTTATCGGGTACAATTTGGTCTATTGCCCTTAACAAAAACCTGTGATCCATGTATCCGCAGATATGTTTAGCTAGGGCACTGTCTTTGCTCAATTTGCCAATGTGGTATAGATGTTCATATATTCTTTCCCACAATTTCCTATCTGTTTTCCCTATAATAGAATGCTGGACACATTTGGCATTGGGCTATGTATATGACCCCTTTAGACTGACAGTTTAATTTAAATCTGGTAGTGTATTGAGTGCCTTTGATCTTAAACTTCTGACCCACATCCATATGTTTACAGTACTTACACATACCACATTTATACATCCCACATCTACTGGCTAGTGTATTAGAGTTTCTTTCAACTAGATTTTTTAAACTGGCTCCTCTTTTGAAGGTAATTCTAGGTGTGTGAGCCTCTTTCTTTTCTCATCACATTTGCACATCACTTAACTTCATGCAAACCTGTTCTAATGGCCCACACACAAAGCAGACAGAGAACCTGCAGACATCATTCTTGATTTCAAAAAGGATACATTGTTGCATCTTTTTTTCCTTCAGGCAAGTGGTGCTGGGGCAGTTAGCAACCTTCCCTAACAACTTCAGGTTTAGAACACCTGCAGACAGGAAGCAGACAGTAGACAAATTCAAAACAGATACATTCTATCAAGTGTGCTGGCACTGCGCAAAGACGCCAATCAGCATAGCACAGCAGTGAACACACATAAGTTAATAACAAATATGAAAATATCCAGCTGTTTTATAACTGCTCCTGTGTCAGCAGGTATAAGTGTAGGGATATGATACAGATGATCATGGGTTCTAATACAGCAAATTCCAAATAATGTTACTGTTGTTCTAGTTTATTCTATATTAACATTCATATGAAAAAAATTATTGCACACTGCAAATTTTATACTTTGTACACTCAGTTTTAATAAAAACATAAAAATAATTAAACATAATTATAAATAACAGTACGTACGTATAGTGGTGGAGCTCATATGAATTATTTGTTTGACTAAGCGTATACTGACTGTTATGTTTCTGTAATTATAATTGTGTTCTCTGACCTTGGATGGCCTTCAGACATCCTTAATACTCATACACACATGAATGTATAAACCAGGGCCTTGCCAATTTGCACACATACATGGTCAACCCATCATTCTGTCATGTGTAATTATATATAATTCATGAGTATGTCTGAGAAGCACTTCTTCTGTGGCAAGGATGAAAAATCATTGCTGTGGAAGAAAATGTTTTGTTTCTTATGCACAGGTTTGAATCCCACATTGTAAAATGTGTAATAATTGGTGTGTATTGGTTTGTTATTGTTTATCGGTGTGTAAAGCCACACAAGATGTGTCAGGTCATAAATTGTATGCCCACTGTGCATGTCTGCAAAGTTAAATCTCCTAACAATTCCAGCAGCAAACAACCCTGAAACTAATGCCAAGTGTCAGATTAACCTTTAAGTTTCAAAAACTGCTTTTCAGTCTGTTTGGCACTGTTGCCCTCTGCTTAACATTGCACAAATGCAGTTGGCATCATTGTTCACATTTGGGCACTACCAGTAAATGCAATAATACTCATTGGCTGAAAATCACTTTGAACTATTGCTGTCTTCCCTGGTTGGACATGTCTAATGGTAGGAGGAAAGGTGCCCAATTTAGGCTGCAGAGATGGAGTGTTGAAGAGTCCAGAATCTTCAATGGACTCCTTGTAAAGTACCAAAGATGAAGGCTGCTACAGGAGGACTATACTGGCTCTCAGTGCAAGTCTGAGGCATGGAATAGTCTGACCAAGGCTGTCTCCATTGTGACTGGCATTCCACAGACTGGAAAACATTGTAGGCACCATTTTAATGACCTGAAAAGCTGCAAGAGGGATACATTCAACCAATGCCTGGATGGGTTCAGGACTGCTGTCATTCCACAGTTGTGTAGGTATACTGATAAATATAATTTATAATAGATAGATAGAAAGATGCATACAGGCAAGACTGGTATGCATAATGCTCTTTTATTGTTATGTTCTCTTTATTTGATAGCAAATCAAGAGATTATGATGACTATAGAGCCCCATGATGAATGTCTGGAGATACCGAGGGAAGCAAGGTGTATGTATCCAACAAGCCATAACTATTATTTTATCTAAAGTATTGCTCTTCTATACAGTAGTAGCAAATTAAGTATGCATATCCTAATTGTAAAAGCAAGCATGCAATCTTCAGTCTGTAGCACAAGCCAACTGTAAGAGTCAAGTGTAAAAATAGCAAATAAATATAAGTAAAATCCTTAAAAACATTACATAATTTAATTTCAACAGAATTGGCATTCATGCCCTGCTGTTAATTTAATCTGTATAATTTGAACAAACATATGTGCAATATATGCACATTGCAAGGATTACTTTGAACAATCATTACTTATAGTCTGCAGCTGTTAAGACATTTACTTCAATGTAAAAGTACAGATAACTACAAAATACTTTATTATTGTGATGCATTGTATGTCACATATGATGGTACTAATTATCTCTTTTTTCCTCTTACCCCAACCCTTATCTCTCTTTGTTATATTTCTATGTGTCTTTAAAACATTTCCATGTTATCCATTTCTAACAAATCATCAAATGCTTTACAGCACAGGGAAGTAGGCTAACCCCTGTGGCTCAGCCAGCCTCCACTCCACTGGCTCTTGCAACAACACCCAGCACATCTGGGACTCAACCTATCAGTACTGCCTCTACTGCCTCTGCATTACCTGAGCCCTCCACATCAGGTAGAACTATTCTGGTACCTCTAGGAGTACTGGCTGAGGTGGAAATTTTATCACCAGCCATGAATTGTAAGGCTTGGTGTGTAGGGTTGTGCACAGCACCACTAGTGCACACCTACACCAGGTGAATAGGGTGCTCTTTTTATAGTCCAGAGAGGAAGATGTCAAGCACTCCAACAGCCAGCAGAGTAAGGGGACAGTGATGACAATCCTGCAGGTGAGGACTTTATTCATTGCCCCCATGCTTGATGGGCGTAGGCATCTGCTGTCCACTCCCTAACCCCAATCATGGTGTCCCCAACCTTTTATGTCCTTCACTGTCCACGTGTCTTGTCATGTTTGCCCTGTTTGTTTGCATCTGCTTCCTCAGCTACCCTACTTGCCTGACTCAGAAATACCTACATCCCTTACCCGACATTCCTCTCTTACTGAAGTAAAACAAATGGGCACCTGTCACACATTAAAACCTTCCTATACATAGCTCTCCACTTTAGACACATATCTTCTTAACAAATTTAATTCAGTCCAATTGGATATACAACATGATTTCATTGTTGTCACCCATATTATCCTTGTTGAGGTGACAGTCCAAATTCCGCTAATATTCTGTACATATTTTCATTTTACACTGTTGAAAAATTGGATAGCTACGGTTCTTTCCTACCTCCCACCTGCCCATTCATATATTGCTTTCCATGTGTTCTTTCCATTGCTTGTCCCCCAATTTAACCACTTTCCTAGCTACTCCATTTTAACAGCTTTAATCTGGTCAAAAACTGGAATCATACATCACATGCATAAGTAAAAAAAAAAAAAAAAAAAAAGGAAAGAAAAGAAAAAACAGTGAAACCCTTCACTTTTTGTCCTCTGTGTTTGAAGAGAGTTTTGCATCATGCACCAATGCTGAGAAACAGTGAATGGCCCTTCCTTGGTGCAGTTACCTCTGTGCACTGCTGTTTAAATGTGCTGCACTAAGGTAACACACAGTGAATGTAGAATAAATAATTATGTCATTGTATTATGAATACATATTTAACACTAATCAGCAAAGGTAGGAGGATAGAAGCGAAGCAGATGTGTCAATAAAATAATTCAAAAGTTCTGCAACAATCCAAAAATCTTCAAGTGATATTCACAATGATATTCCAAGAATCACGAAACTGATATAATAAAAAGCTAAATGAATCTTTATTTCATGAGAATTGTGAATATCACTTGAAGATTTTTGGATTGTTGCAGAACTTTTGAATTATTTTATTGACACATCTGCTTCACTTCTATCCTCCTACCTTTGCTGATTATTTTATTTTTTATTCTTGGAAAGGAGCGTTTACCTGACCTGATAGCGGTTCACTCATTACATTACATATTTAGAACTATTAGATACAGCTGGGTTTGAGTCCTATATCATCTGGGCTTAAAAATAAATCTGCCAATGCATTTACCCAGTTGTCACAGAATCACTTAACAGCAGATGTGTTTCTTACACTCAGTAGTATCCACAATTTTAACAATGAAACAGAGGCTCACATTTGCTTGTCACTTAACTCCACACAAATGGGGAAATCAATATAACTATCTAGCTCACATGCACAAGCACTTTGCAATCAGTTGTGCAAACCAGCTCCTCTTAGCACAGTATGGAAATTGCACAATGGCATGAATTACTGATTTTACTTCCAAGTTAGTCTTCATCCCACGAAAGTACAGATAAAAGCACAAACAAAGGGAAGGCACTTTTAAGGAAAGAACACATATTTACACTATAGCCATGGGTTACCAACACCCATGCACTTGAAACCTGGTCTCTCAGTACTTGTTCCCAAATACATCAACTGCACTAAAGAAATAAATAAAAAAATGCTTTCTTATATAATATATACATCTTTATACTGACAATATACCTTTAGATTTTCCAGTATTGTAGTAATGTGGACAGCTGTTTGCATATAGTTTTCAAAGCTATCTTTTAAGATATACCTGTACATTGGGACCAGAACAGTAAATGCTAAACTTTGCACACTCATCAATCTAGTAACATGCAGATCTGTCGTATTTGACAATTGTACATGGCTGGCCATCCATTTCAGATGGACCTCCCAGTATCTTCTGTCAAATATCCAATGCTGATATCATCCACTATAAACTGTCCTGCAGCATTGTAAAAGTCAGACTTGTGCTGTGGCACTGGCATTAAATATCTGAGTTATCTAGTCAGTATATTTAGGTAGGGGTTCTAATCTCACTGTAGTCAACTGGAGTGCATGTGCATCTGCCTGTCTAATCAAAAGAGCATAGCTATATATCCTGCAGTCATAAGTACAATTTTTTGCAATACCAATATTTTGACAGTAGTACACGCCTACACATGCTTTTCATTCAGAACTCCCAACATCTTCTTTCTAACATCCACTGGTGATGTCATCCACCATAAATTGTCCTGCAGCATTACAAAAGTCAGACTTGTGCCATGGCGCTTGCCTTAAGTATTCAATTTTCTAGTTGGTGTACTTAGGTAGTGGTACTAATCTCACTGCAGTTAATTGGTGTGTCTGTGTGTGTGTGTGTGTGTGTGTGTGTGTGTGTGTGTGTGTGTGTGTGTGTGTGTGTGTGTGTGCATGTCTGTTTGTCAAGTCAGAAGAGCATAACTGTATCCTGCTGTCACCAGTACAATCCTATGGAGTACCAATATTTTGACAGTTGTATGCCTACACATCTATTTCATTCAGGCCTCCCAAATCTTCTTTCAAACATATAATTCTGATGTCATCCACTATAAATTGTCCTGCAGCAGTACAAAATTCAGACTTGTGCCATGGTGATTGTGTTAAATACTGAGTTTTCTAGTCAGTCTACTTAGGTAAGGGTTCTAATCTCACTACAGTCAACTGCTGTGTGCGAGTGAGTGCTTGTGTGTGTGTGTGTGTGTGTGTGTGTGTGTGTGTGTGTGTGTGTGTGTGTGTGTGTGTGTGTGTGTGTGTGTGTTTGTGACTCTGTCTAGTCAGAGCATACCTGTGTATCCTTCATTTTTCACTACAATCCCATAGAGTGCCAATATTTTGAAAGTTGTACATGCCTATGCATCTATTTAATGCAGGCCTCACAACATCAATTCTCAAACATCCAGTGGTGATGTCATCCATTATGAATTGTCCTGCAGGATTGCAAAAGTGAGACTTTTTCCACGGCACTTACATCAAGTACTGTACTATGTAAATAGGTAGATAGATAGTCTATTCTCCCTGTGGTCAATTGGTATGTCTGTGTTTCTGTTCATGTGGTTGATATTGAAAAAAACATTTTACACCAGCATGACAGACAGTGTTATTACCATTTTCTTCTCACCAGACACTGGTGATATCATCAGCTATACATTTTTGCTGGACACCTTAAAAGCCAGACTTGTGCTGTCAAGTTTGCATTAAGTACTGCATTCCCTAGTTGGTGTGCTTAGTGAGATAGGGATTCTGTTTTCACTACAGTCAACTTGTGTGTGTGTGTGTGTGTGTGTGTGTGTGTGTGTGTGTGTGTGTGTGTGTGTGTGTGTGTGTGTGTGTGTGTATGTGTGTATGTGTGTTTGTGTTCAGTTGGTTGACATTCAAGAAACCATTTTAAACCAGCATGTGTGACACTGATATTACCATCTTCTTCTCATCAGACACTACTGATGTCAACAGCTATAAAGTGTTGACAGACATTTTAAAAGCCAGTACTATGCTGTGTAAATAGGTAGGTAGAGTGATATTCTCACTTTGGTTATTTGGTATGTTGCTGTGTGTTCATTTGCTTGAAATTCAACACCAGCATATCAAACAGTAGTTTTACCATCTTCTTCTCACCAGACCCTGCTGATGTAACCAACTATAAAGTGTTGTTGGACACTATAAAAGCCAGACTTGTTTTACGAACTGTGCAGTGTAAACAGGTAAGTAGGGGGTCTAGTCTCACAACAATTAACTGTGGGTGTAGTCAAGAATCACTATGGTGACAATTTTAGAACAATATGTAAGTCCACAGCTATGTCAAGCCCTACTCTGAACATCTCGTTGTAGCATACAATGATGATGTCATCCTGTATAATATGCACTCTGATAGTATTCAAGACAAACTTGTGCTGTGGCAGTAACGCAAAACTAATGTGTTTGCAAACTAGTTTACCTACATATATAGGGTTCTAATCTAACAGCAGGTGACTTGCATGTATGTACATACACCTATCACTTTTGAGACAATTTTACACAGAGGATGTGACTCCACATCCATGTCCTACACTCCTCCCAACACGTTCTCCTCAGCATACAATAATGCTATCATAGTCCATAAAGTACAACATGACAATGTTACTGTGAGACATTTGTGTTGCTGCTACTGTGACATTGCATTGCATTCATATTCTACACCTACACAGGTATAATGTTCAAATCAGGCTCAGTAGATTGCTGAGTGTGTGTGGTTGATGGTACATTATGTGTATTGTATGATTTTTTGAATCATTCTTCATTGCACTGCCACTTGGAAAACCTTTCAAGTAGCCCCATGCATCAACCATCCTCCTTTTTCCACTGGCCACATGACATCCTTCCTGCAGAGGAGTGGAGGATCTCCTCATGTCAAATATGCATGAACGCATCATGAAGCAGAGTTCCTCCATGAGCCTCTGTAAGCCATCTCAAAACCCCTGCATGTCTGATTACTATTTATGTCATGGTGTGGTGCACCTGTCCTATATTGATAGTATGAGGATGTAATGCAATCAAGCAAGTATACATATATGCAGAAAATGTATTTATTTATCTGGAATTTGTTTACCGGGAAAGTCCAACTGGTTCATGAGAGGTTTACTATCAAAATCACAAATTACACAAAATAATCAATTTATGAGTGGCTCCCAACACCAATGATGGCAGAGGAAGTAGGTCAGTATGTCGAATGTCATGCCAAGTATTCAACTTCATCATTATTCAACATACTGTCTCCCCTGCACCTTCTACAACAGTAAATTCAATTCTGTTTGTAGCAGTACAAATGTGCTGCACAACATTGAACTTCACATTTTTGAAGGGGGGGGGCAAGTCCCCCTGTGCCCCGCACCTCCTGCAAATTATATATTCCAACTCCAAAATTGTACTACAGTGAGGAAAAGGATAAATTTCCCAGTCTGGATTGTACCACAATCTCTGTTTGCACATTGACCACATATCAGCAAATGCACAGTGGCATTCACTGTACTGGACACTTTCAAACATAAAGGTCAGCAATATGAGATTCTGCCAACTCTAATTTGACATCCCATGTTCGCTGAACCTTCTTTCTGTATTTTTCTAGTAGCCCATCATGAGATACGCATTTTCAGTGGATGCCTGGGGAGAAAAGCTCCAGATACATATGGTTAACAGAATGAAAAACTAGACAAACATAATAAAGTCATAACATTCAAACACAAATATGAAAACAACACATTAGTTTATCAGAATGAGAACTTAGACATAATAAAGTCTTAACATTCCAGCACAAAATTTGAAAAACCACACATTAGTTTGTCAGAATAAAACTCAACAGACATTTTTTTCAGTTAGGGCATGCTAGATTTTATTGCCTGTTAGAATTCCTGCATAGACAGTAATTGCAGTCGGGGGTAGTCTCATTCATTGATATTCTGTTACTGCCTATTTAAGTGGTACATTTTGGAATATTTCTACTTAAAACCTGAGCTTTGGCCAGCCTGCACCTGTCACCCTTGGGATTCTGGATACTGCATATTTTAAGTGGTACATTTTGGAATATTTTCTGCTTAAAACCTGAGCTTTGGCCGGCTAAGATCTAGCTGTATTCAACTGGATGTATAAGAGAATTTAAGTACCTTTTATCTGCCATAAACAAACTCAACAACAGAAGAAAGAAACTGTTGCAAAAAAAAGAGTAAAATCCCATGATGGGAGGAACTCCCTGGTCAACCTCAGTAAGAAGCTGAGATCTCTCATAAAATCCTCCAAACCTAGTTACGAAAACAAAATTGCCACTAACACTAAAGACAATCACAAAGCATTCTATAGCTATGTCAAGAATCTCAATGGCAACACTCAGATCTGCTCTGAGTACCTTTTATCAGCAATTTTTTCAAATAATACAGCATTTTAATTGATTTATTTGTGTTGCATTGAATATTAACTAAACTGGAAGTTTTGACTCTTATTTTTTTAGTTAGGGCTTGCTAGATTGTATTGCCTGTTAGAATTCCTGCATAGACAGTAATTGCAGTCGGGAGTAGTCTCATTCATTGATATTCTGTTACTGCCTATTTTAAGTGGTACATTTTGGAATATTTTCTGCTTAAAACATGAGCTTTGGCCGGCTAAGATCTAGCTGTATTCAACTGCAAGTATAAGAAAATTTAAGTACCTTTTATCTGCAATTTTTTCAAATAATACAGCATTTTAATTGATTTATTTGTGTTGCATTGAATATAAACTGAACTGGAAGTTTTGACTGTTTTTTTTCAGTTTGGGCTTGCTACATTTTATTGCCTGCTAGAATTCCTGCATACACAGTAATTGCAGTCGGCGGTAGTCTTATTCATTGATATTCTGTTACTGCCTATTTAAGAGGTACATTTTGGAATATTTTCTGCTTAAAACCTGAGCTTTGGCCGGCTAAGATCAAGCTGTATTCAACTGGACTTAGAAGAGAATTTAAGTACCATTTATATGCACTTTTTATCAAATAATACAGCAATTTAATTGATTTATTTGTGTTGCAATGAATATTAATTGAACTAGACGTTTTGACTCTGTTTTTTCAGTTAGTTCCCCACCCGCCCTTCCTGGTTTTGTTTTGGTGTTAATCTTGGTGGCTTTGAAACTGCCCGCCCCTCTTGTAAATTTATGTTTGGATACTCCTTCTGGGCCCATCTCATTTGCTCACTCAACTGAGTGCAGTGAGATCATATTCTGATTTCAGGCACTCCTACTGTGTACAAAGAGAGCATCTGGGAAATAAAAAAAAATAAGCTTGTTTCCTGCCTTTCCTGTTAGTGGTCTAGACTGTTTGTAGGCTTCTGAGCCCCCAAGCCTTTCTGTGTTGGAGGGAAGCCATCTAGCTTAATTTTCTTTCTTAGAACTAGCCAGTTTTCTAGTTTCAGCACTCAGATCTGTTTCTTTGAACTCAGAACTTATTCAGAACTCATTGTAAGCACTAAATAAGCTGCAAATTACTACAGTACTCAACTTTCCTCACTTGTCTAGAGGAAAGCAGTTTTTAGTACTTAATAAATAAGCACCTATCCAGGCATGTCTAAGGGTCAGCTCCCGGTGATTTCTCCTGTCTACCTGATGAATCTGGGAATCTTGGGGCAATGCAGCAATTGCCTCATGTACACAGACAACCCTCTCTTCCTACCACCCAACACTACAACCTGTGAGAGATGCACTTATATAGCCAAACTGGAAGCAGAGCTCTCTTCACCGAAGACTGGACTAGACAGTCAAGAGGAGAAGGTAAACACTTGCACCGCACTACACTCATCACATAGTTCCTCAAAACCTACACCACCAAAACACACACATAGAAACACAAAACACACACCTACTTTCATGGAGGCACTCAATAAAAACCTGCCCTAGCATCAGGGACCTCCAAAGCAGAAACACAAGCAAACTCCAGCCCCCAACACAACCCAAATGACACATAGCCCACAAACTCAGTGTGACACTCAACCACAGCTCATAAGGCATAACAATGTATCCAACAATCTAGTCATAGGTGACTCTATAGTCAGGCACACTGATGTTCCACTGACCAGGCTAAACAAGGAGAAAGTTACTCTCAGATGCCTGTCCAGTGCCAGGATCCGTCACATAATACATGCACTCAGGTCACTCCACAACAAGTACAAATATGACACTGTCATTGTCCATGTTGGTGTAAATGACCTGAGACGTACCTCCCTGGACTACATGAAAAGAAACATGGAAGAGCTCTCCTATCTTGTAGCCCAGGCAGGTATGACCCTAGCCCTGAGTAGCATCCTGCCATCACCCAGAATGATACCACAGTACAAGGACAAAATGATTGACTTCAGCAATTGGCTATGCTTCTGATGTCATTCTAAGGGGATCCAGTATTTGTCTGCCTGGGACGACATGATCGTCAGACCACTATGCTTTACCAGAGATGGCCTGCATCTGTCACCCTTGGGATTCTGGATACTGGCTAAGGCTTTTGCCATCCCTATAGTGCCTTTTTTAGGCAAGGTTCAAATGACAAATTCACCACTGTAACAGGTACAAGCAAGCAAAATCTGAGGGTAATGCTACTCAATGCTAGAAGTCTAAACCTCAAAAAGCACTCACTCGAGGCACTCCTTTACATGGAGAACACCGACATCTGTGCAGTGACAGAGACCTGGTTAAAAGTTCCAAAGAGCACCCCCTGCATTACCAGGCTATAATTCATACCACACCTTTCGGCCACCGATCCAAGAACGAAGCACTAAAGGTGGAGGCATGTCCATATTCATTAAGGATATCCACACCTCCAGGCTAGTTGCACAGCATAATGCATCCGAGATTATCCAAGTGCAACTAACACTGGGCAAGACAGCAATCCAAATTGTAGCTTGCTACAGACCCCCCCACCATGCCCCAGAATTCCCACTCCTCATTTCTTGATACACTGGAAAGTATTAGGGTACAACCCAACACCCTAATAATGGGCAATTTCAACTACCCCTCCATTAACTGTGAAAACTACTCATGTACCAACTCTTTTGCTCAATGTTTACTGGAATTCATAAATTGCAACACCTTGGATTAACTTATTCACACCCCCATCTGGGGCAGCAATATCCTAGACCTGGTCATTACCAACATGGGCAACCGGTGTTCCACACCAGAGGTCAATTCCTTGTTGGTCAGATCCGACCACAAGCTAATCACTCGAGACATCCACATCCCGCCCTCACCCCCAATTAGGGAAACCACCGTAAAAAACTTCTCCAAATCCAACTTCACACTTCTTAAGACAGAAGTGGAAAACTTCTTGACACCCATACAGATGGACAATAGAGGTGCGACTGCTGAATCCTACACAAATGCACTTTATAAACACTTACATGAGTGCATGGATCATGCTATCCCTAATCGAACCAAGATGCTATCCTCCAAAAAAAGGAAGCCAATCTGGTGGCCCTCTGCCATAAACAAACTCTACAACAGAAGAAAGAAACTATTGCAAAAAAAGAGTAAAATCCCATGACGGGAGGAACTCCCTGGTCAACCTCATTAAGAAGCTGAGATCTCTCATAAAATCCTCCAAACCTAGTTACGAAAACAAAATTGCCACTAACTCTAAAGACAACCACAAAGCATTCTGTAGCTATGTCAAGTATCTCAATGGCAACATTCAGATCTGCTCTGAGCTACAGCACAATGGTACTAAATATACAGAACCAACTAATATTGCCAACATCCTGGCAGATAGGTTCAGTGCTAACTTTACCCCCCTCTCACCCCTTAGAGGGCCAATCTCTATAGTGGAAGAATGCAAATTTCCTGTAATTATGGCTGCACAGGTAAAAATCAAACTCTCCAAAGCCAAGAACACAGCATCCATGGGACCTGACAATATCCCAGGCTGTGTTCTACATGAACTACAGAATGAACTGGCACCCTACATAAGTACCATATTCAATCATAGCCTCACCTCAGGCTTTGTGCCCACTAAATGGTGCACCGCAACGGTTATCCCACTCCACAAAGGGGGAGCCATGACAAACCCCGGGAACTACCGCCCCATTAGCCTGGTGAGACTGGTCTGCAAGGCCATGGAATGTATCATCATGGAACTCATAAACAAAGACACTGGTAATCTCCAAACTCTGGACCCTACCCAGTTCGGGTTGGTAAAAGGCAGATCATGTCTCCTAAACCTGATTGACTTCTTTGAAGCAGTCACCAAAGCCATAGATGAGGGTAAGGTGGTTCACACAGCTTATCTAGATCTTGCCAAGGCTTTCAACACCATCCCCCACTCTGGAATTATAGATAAGCTCACTAAACTAGGTATAGATCCCTATGTCACAAGATGGGTTGCCAACGGGCTCACAGACAGAATCCACACTGTGAAAGTAGCAGACTCCAAATCCAACTTCAGACCAGTGACAAGTGCAGTACCACAGGGTTCAGTCCTGGGTCCTCTCCTGTTTCTTATCTACTTCTTTGAAGTAAAGGCTAACACAGAAGGTCTTTGGCTAACAAAGTCTGCAGATGACTGCAAATTAGGAGCCATAATCAAAACTCCTAACGATGTGGAAATACTACAAAAGGGCCTCACTTAGACAGATGCCTGGTGTCAAAGCCATGGCCTGAAGCTCAATGCCAAAAAGTGCATTGTCATCCCCTTTGGTAAAAACTCTGTACCCATGAACTACCACATAAGTGGTAGTCTACTTAATGCCGAACGTGTGATAAGAGACCTTGGGACACAGGTGGACAATAGTCTCTCCTTTGATAATCACATCACCACAGTGGTCAGGAAATCCTTCTACATGGCTCACTTCATCACAAAAGGTTTCTCATCCAGAAAAAAAGAGGTCATTGTTCCCCTCTACTCATCACTCATTAGACCCATTATAGAGTACAACGCCCCTTTTGGTATGTACCTCACAAGACATCTGCAACAACTGGAAAGGCCACAGAAATACCTCACAAAGAAGATTACTGGCCTCAAACAGATGCCCTACGCAGACCATCTAAAAAAACTCCAGCTTTACTCCATCGCATATCGCCTACTCAGAGGCGATCTCTGCCTAACATACAAAGCTATGTCAAACCCAGAGCTGTTGGACATGCTCCACTTAAAAAAATCCCAATCCCTCCGAACTACATGCTCTAGGGACTTAAACCTTGTCACCACAATAAACAGAACATGGTGTAGGGATAGATTCCTGTCCCAGAGACTTCCCATACTCTGGAACAGACTACCTATCTATGACAAACAAAGTTCCTCATTAGCACTATTCAAGAAAAATCTTGATGACTGGATAGGAAATAGGAAATTCACCCCAGGGATCACTTCTGTGGCTCTGCTCAACAGGGGCACAGGAAAATAATTTTCTTGGGTGGCGAACGCCAGGGTACCTTTTTGGCTAGGCTTATATAGGCCCTAGGGATAATAGCCTAGTACCTACCTATGAACCTATAATAAAGTCATAGTGTTCAAGCATAAATTATATGGAAAGCCTGATAATAGGAAGATGCAGCAGTATTTATATAATAGGTGATTATCACAAATGATTATTAATATTCTAGTGGTTATGAAATATGGTAACAGATTATATTGGTGAATGCATAGGATGGTGCAAGTAGAGAAGGGTAGGGTGTGATAGACAGGATAATAGGAATAGATATGGAAAATGTATGAATGTAAACTTAATAAGCTTACTATCTTCCATAATATAGTTAATTGAGATTTTTTTACAGCATATAATAATAGCTAGGATTTCATGTGATGCTGGCCATTAGCCTAATAATGCCCCTGATGTGAGCTAATGTATTTATAGAAACTGATGCCATTGCAGTACATTCTCCTTCTATAACAGCTATTGTAATATGTCTCCTGAGAACTGTTGACATGGCATGATGCACTATTATGTATATTGGTGGTGTAATAGGATATGTGTTGTTGTAGTGGAGCAGATCAATCTTCTACACAGTTCACATTCCGCCATCACAGTGACACATGCAGTGTGGCACAAGTGTGCATGTGTCTACATACAGTCATTAGATGTTCTGTGACTGACATCAATATCAATTCATATTGATTGCATGGTCACATAATTCTTGCCTCATAGACGTGGTTGTAATGCTGATCAATGCTATACACAACCAATGTATCACATGTTTTGATGCAGTTGAAACCTTGTTTAATTTATTATATGTACAGTTGTGTTTCTCCACCCAAGGATTACTATTACTTTTTTATACACCTTTATTGAATTATCACTTGTGACACAGACAAATTTTCATTTATACAAAAGTAATCAAACTGTATTAACAAATGAACGTTAACAAACATACTTCATATATATTGCTATATATCATATACCCTAAGAAACATTACATAAATTATTCCATTCTTGCCCATCTTTTTTAAACAAAAAAAATCTTTATTAAATCATCACTTACAACATAAGCAATTGTACATTTATATAAATGAAAACAAACCATGCTGCCACAGTCCTAGTTGCAAGCATTTACATCACACACCATACTGACACATTCCCAGCTGCAAGCATTATGCATCACTTATAATCTACCCAATAATGTTCAGTCAAACATTACATAACTTATTTAAGTTCTGCCTTTTTTTAAACCGTATTCCTCCCCGTATGTATTGTTCCCACAATTCCCATTTTCCCCATGTAGTTTGCACCTACCCTTTCTAAAAATCTCAATTCCAGTTGTTTTATCTCTGTAACTATATTCACTACTTCTGATATGGTTGGTTTAGATTTTGATTTCCATTTTCTAGTAATTGCTTTTTTTTGGCAGACACTATAATTAGACACAGCAAGGCCTTACCATGTCTAGGCAATTCTGATTCTGTATCACAGCTCAGAAAAAGCATTTACCTTGACACACCAATCTGCCCATCCAGCATCTCCAACATTGCATCCCACAAGGAATCCTTAAAGTCCACCAACCCACCACACTCCCAGAAAATATGTTGCCAAGTACCTCTTTCTTCCCTGTTACACCTCTAACATTTGCTGTGTCCCTGAGGAAAACTTCTCTGGACTCTACTTGGGGTATAAAAATATCTATGTAAACATTTCCAAGCAAAAATCCTAACTCTTCTAGATTTTGTTTCATAATCGCGAGACATACATATATCCTCACATTGTTTTTTTGTGAATTGCTTACCCAATCTCTCTCCACAATCCTTTCTAACCTCCTCTGATTGATTCTTATAGTTATCATGCAATATTTTATATGCACTAATTATTCCTTTTTTAATGGCAGCTTCTGTTCAAGATTCTACTACAAAGTTTACCAGCACTGGTCTTTCATTTAGGACACTCCTATTTCTTTATCTTTGCCTATACTCTGATATCAATCCTTGATAGGGAAGGCAATCTCTAACCTGCAGTACAAATAAATTCTTGGCCTCTACCCATTCTATTACATTTCCCTCTCTAGTTATTTGCTCCCAATACCTTCGTTCATTTGCCAGTTTTCTTCAATAAATTCCAGCTCCCTCTTGTCTATTGTCTATATCCCTAATTGTCATCACTACTAGCAGAATCTCCTTTCTCCATTCCCATGTTGGCTTAGTTGTTAGAATACTTTGCGCTACTTTATGAATATAATATTCTGTATGATTATTATTGAGGTGGTCTTCAGCAACATTGTGTGACTATTAACATTTGTGTCAAATTTGTGTCAAATGTGTATTACAGTATGTGTTGTAATTTAAAATTATAAGAGTGCAACGTGTCCGCTCTTTTTTCCTACATTTCTTAATAACTTTGTTATGATTTACTGCTTCATTAGTATGAGCCTTGACTATTTATACAGTCATTAGCATATGCAGCTCTTAAACCTTGTTTTACAGGCTGCTGCTACATGTACTGCTCTTTCTTGAATTGTAAATTGCTCGATCATCACTGCTTGTTACACACGCACAACTCTAGTCTGATGAGCAGTGGTTCACGAATCTGGGCCTTAATCACTGCACCACTTATGCACATACAAATACTCAGCTTAACTTTGCCCACTCATTTCATTAAAATCTCTAAATTTACATCTATTTCTGAAATAGCAATTTCCACCCCCCCCCCCACACAGAAAAAAAATCAGGGTTTTAGGTCTAATGCTAAAGATCACCTTGCAAAATTACTTGAATAAAGTAGTACTATATGAGCAACTATTAGAATTTCTCAGTAATACAACATCCTACCTATCATATAGTAAGGATTAAGGCCCAAATATAGTACCACTACAGTCCTCTGCTCAATCCCCAATTACATCCTAAAGAATTATCACAGTCTGGTTGTAGCCAAACTACAAAGAAACAGATTTTCAAATGAGATGTGTTTTGGTTCACAAACTACCAAGGAAATAGGGCATACAAAATTAATGACACACAAATGTCAGCTCTCCCTTTACATTACAGTAAATGAGCGACGTGTTTAGTCAAGAAGGAGATCAAGGAATTTGTTTTGAGAAACTACGAGTAAATTGCCATCAGTGTCTAGTTTTGGAAATGGAACGATGTTGGTGATTCTTATAAGAATTCTGTGTAAAATTCAGTATTTATTTGCTATTCAAAAATCATTTCCATACTAATTTAAAGTCATCTTGTAATGTCATGTTAATATATCCATAGCAATTTAGCAAAAATCACATGTGATTACTATGTTATTTGCATAAAGAATGCAGTTTAAATTTGAAAAGTTCCATTGTAAAACATAGCTGTATAGTGAAAATGGCAAGGGCAATTTACAGAGCATTTGAATTAATTCTCAGCACATGTTGTCTTACAAAGTCAAAAAGCTCTATAACTTAAATATGTTAAATTAATAAAATAAAATGTTGTTATAAAAAAAGTACTAGAACTAACTAACTCAAAGTTATCCAGAAGGTTTCACATTTATTCAGAAATAAGGCAAGGCAGGCAATAGTAAAGGGAGTTTATTACCTATTACACAATGACTGGCCATTAACATTCAAAAATGTGCGTGCTGATTGGTCAGCCCAATCAATGTGCCTACTGTAAAATACAGCATATACCAACAGAAAAAAGTCCAGTCACCCACATTTACTTAAATTAATATATGCTACAGCTTTTGAAGTCAAGAAGTATGAAGAGACGAATAGGGTCCATGGAAAGCTAGGAAAGCATTTTGTCAAAGAATCAGCCTGCCTCATGTGTTGGAAGACAAATTTGTAATCCTCACTCAGATAATTACTGTTATGGAAATTTGCCAAATAATGAAGGAACTTCCTCAAGGTTAGGTACTGTGTCCCAATGGATTACTTATTGAATTTCATAAATTTTGTGTAGACATAATTGCCCCATATTTTATTACAGCTGTTAAGTCAAGCAAACATTAAAAAAGCAGAATTACCGGTACTTCCTTATTACAACAGCTTTCATGATATAGTTACATAAAGAGTAAAGCAAAATAGATTCGTAAAGAATAAAGACGGCGATACCCATGAACAGTCGGAGCTCACATAAATTTGCATAAATACACAAATATCATAAACACTATGATGTACTGCATTTCATACATATGCAGTACTTGGATGACAGATTAGATAATGAGGAATGACAGTCCTAAAAATGTATGGAAGAGGAAACAGTTAGCAATTCAGGGTGTCTACAAATAGATTTAGGAAAGTCGTACAGACGGAAAGTTTCTGAAGCAATAGTGTGAAGAAAATAAAGTTGTAGATGAGGTGCACAAAAGGGTTGATGTGTTACATAAGGAATGCAAATTGCCATTGTCTGCCAGTAAGAAAAGGAGGCTTGTATTTTGTAGAAAATCTAAACTTGTAAGTTGAAAAGCACTTGTTTGCCTATTTTGTGTACATGGGGGGGGGGGGGGGTACTGTATTATGCTGAAACCATTTTCTTGAAAACATGTGAAACGGAATGTCATTGCTAAGTAATGTATTGAGAGTAACACCACCATCCTTTTTAGATAATAATGAATATCTGAAGTGGGTACAATATAGATAACATCCGTAATTCTTCAACTGTATCAATTTTGCCAAGGCCATTTTACATTTTGCCAAGGCTGCTATAATAAGGAAGTACCAAATTCCTTTTTCATCTCATTTAGCATCAGTGGTCATACTTCCAAAAGAAGTCAGGGAGCCAATAATACCCTTTCATTTCAAGGTCAAGAAGTACAAAATTTGAAATCCAGACAGTTTAGAGGTATGGAAAGACAGGGCAGAAATACAATGAAAATCAGGTACATTATGCAAAACTAAAGAAACATACCTAATTTTCCTTGTATTTCTGCCCTGTCTCTCCTGTACCTCCCAAATATCCAGATTTCAAACTTTTTATTAAATAAATAAATAAAAAGCAATGGAGATCTTCCTTTCCCCTTGCTTCCTTCCCAAAGCACAGATGTACTGCATTAGCATGGGAATGCAAGTTCCATGCGCATGTGCAGTATATAATAAAAGCAGCAGGATACCTAAAGAAAGTAGAAGAACACCACAGATCTGTTATACAAAGACATTATTTAAGAAAAGTAAGTATTTTTTTCTTAAATAATGTCATTGTATAACAGCAGTAACTAACTCCTGGGTGTGATATATTGAAGATTTGCCTACGGTTGCCTTTGTTTAATCACTCAGGCTTCACCCACGTGATTAAGCCACACCAACCATGGGTAAATTTTCAATAGACCACACCCAGACATTGGTTGCTGCTATAAAGTGGAATGGTTCCTCAATCTTATTGACTTAAATTCCCACATTAAACTTAAATGTCCTTCAAAATGCATAGAACAAAATACTTAGGTTTATACACCTCAACCAATAGAGTGAGCATCAGTTTTACAAACAAATAAGTATAAATGATGGCAAGTAAATAGTAAAGATTCCTTCAAATTAAATGCCCCGACTTTCATACTGCTAAATGACAACTTCTGCCCTTCCCATACTAAGTATCTCCTGTTCAGTGGCTCTTACTAATCCCTTAAAAATATAGATAATTGACTAATTCCTTGCTATACAGTGATCACTGCAGAAAAAAAAGCTTTTTCTAAACAGGCTTCAACAAACTATAATAAAATCCCCCAAGAAATTAGGCATATTTCATATATAACCAGTTTCCAGAAAGTCCTTAAAATGGCAGTATAAAATACTCAGTGGCATTGTTTTGTTAACAAATGGTAAACAATAAACTATGTTATCAACTCTATCTTATTTGCTCAGAAATACTCTGATTAGGGGAGCTATTCTTAATTTCCAAGATTGGCACCCCTTACCTGTCATTATACATAACGTGTGTGTGTGTGTGTGTGTGTGTGTGTGTGTGTGTGTGTGTGTGTGTGTGTGTGTGCGTGCTTGTATGATTAAGAAATCTTTATTTTGAATAGCCACAGTTTTTTTGTATATAGCATGCCCTGCAAATGTGAAAGTGTTTATGAACAATGCTAATAAAGGCCTATTGTAGTACTATCATAGAAGTTCTACCCCTGAAGCACTGATAATTCTTTTTTCCCCAAAAAATTAAAGGAAGCATATTTTTCTCAATTTGAAATAATGTTTTTTATTAACAGTAAGAGGTACTCATGCATAAATGATTATTTATTTTATAAAGCATGACATCTTAAATCACTGCATCTATACCATAAACCGGAGCTTCACAAGAAACAAACACTACTGGTAATTCTTGGTTGCATTTAGTGACTGTATTATCTTAAGGCAGCATGTCTTTACTTTTTCTGAAAGCACTTTGCTAAAGTCATTTTAAATGCTTTGCTTCGGGCTAACACTGTACTTTTAGCAGCAAAAACTTTCCTGAATAAATAACCAGGCCAAGAAATATTTGCAAAATGTATGGAATAGTGGTAGGGGGCACCTCATAATTGATTTACACCATGTCTGTTAAATGGTATATGTCTTTCCTTTCCCTTTCCTTTCCTTTCCCTTTCTTTTCCTTTCCTTTCTCTTTCCTTTCCTTTCCCTTTCCTTTCTATTTCCTTTCCTTTCCTTTCCTTTTCCTTTTCCTTTTTCTTTCCTTTCCCTTTCCTTTCCTTTACTTTCCTTTCCTTTCTCTTTCCTTTCCCTTTCCTTTCTTTTCCCTTTCATTTCTCTTTCCTTTCCTTTCTTTTTCCTTTCCTTTCCCTTTCCTTTCCTTTCTCTTTCCTTTCATTTTCTTTTCCTTTCCTTTCTCTTTCCTTTCCCTTTCCTTTCCTTTTCTTTCCTTTCATTTCTCTTTCCTTTCCCTTTCCTTTCTTTTCCCTTTCATTTCTCTTTCCTTTCCTTTCCCTTTCCTTTCTTTTATCTTTCCTTTCCTTTCCCTTCCTTTCTCTTTCCTTTCCTTTCCCTTCCCTTCCTTTTCCTTTCCTTTCTCTTCCTGAATACATCCTAGACATTCACCTTTAATTTGATAGACACATATCTAGGTTTTATGCTCTTAATCTACATATTTCCACGTCATTATAGCATTTCATGTAAATAGCTCAGAGGAACACTTTACATTTTTCCAGTAATCAGCAATTCGTCTTACATAGACACCTTCACATCCTTGAATATATTTTCTAGTATTCTTGAAAAATAGATGGTGTGGAATGTATGTTGAATGACAATCTTACATTTAAACAGAGTATTGTGCATCTTTATTGTCACATAATATTAAGAATCTTCATCAGTTATTACTTTTTGATAAGAAACTAATAAATCTAGTTTTTTGAAAATGCAGTTTTACCATGCAACATAACCAACATTTTTTTTTTATTTGTTGACTGGGAAAGCCCAACTAGGACAGAGCCTATTTTCAGTGGAGGCCCAGGGAGAAACACTCCAGATTCATGTCTTTGGATTGTGGGAGAAAACTCACGTGAATGCAAGGAGAACATGCAAACTCTGCACAGAAGGGATCCCAGCCAAGAATCAAACCGTCGAACCTCTTGGTATGAGGTGACAACATTAACCACTGCACCACTGCACCACCAGCTTACATTCAAAAGTGTTGTCCAGTAGGCTATATTTTTCAGCATAACTTCTTCACTATACAAAAGTGTAGTTCAGTACCCAAGACCAAGACATGAAAAAAAAATGTTATGCTCTAATGGTGGAAAATAAAATAGTAGAATACTTTTGACTGCTGCAAATGAAGTGGCAGCAGGTGTATAAAGAGGTAATGTTCTGGCTTTAACAAGTTAAGGCCCAGTAATTATAGCCCAGATGACTAGACATAGCATAGAAAATACTTACTGTCATCATCATCATCCTCCTAAGAGATGTAATAATGGGGGTCTATATCATATATTCAAAATTCCAAAATATTGAACACCATAAGTCCGAACTTGGAATTTAGAATATTGATAACATCAAACGTTCAGAACAGCGATTTTCTTTTCCATGGAAAAAAAATTGTTGTTCCGAGAAACATACACAAAACACAGGCACACCAAAATAAATAAACCACACACATACAGTTAACAAAACCCAACCCCACACTAAACCATACATACATTACTAACTATCCACTTACCTTAACCCGCACACTAACCCTAAGGTCCGTAACTATCATGCACATACCCTACGAATCTATACACAAACAAACTAATTAATACACACACATACAGTTAACAAAGCATAACACTACACCATACATACATTACTAACTATCCACTTACTTTAACCCGCACCCTAACCCTAAGATCCGTAACTCTCACACCACAGTATAGGAAATGGCAAATCCACAGAACGGCCCACCGAAATCTTGCCCTAGGTAAGATTTTGATGTTTTGGGGCTTCGCTATTTTCATCATTCGATATTTTGGGTTTGATATTTTAACTTTCAAAGTTTTCAATCTTCAAAGTTATGATATAGACCCTAATAATGGCACTGGAGTCTGACAGGCTGTGAGCCAGACCAGCAAAACAAGAATAGAAACCTAAAAAGGTAACAGGAAGTGGATAACTCACCTAAAAGTACAAGGGCATAGGGGAATTTATTTTTCAGAACATGGAAGAACATAGTAAAATGAAAGATTAACTCATTACCACCTATGAGGTGTGGATTGGAATGGCTTACCTCTAACAGCCTACACTCATCCTTACATTCCAGAGTATTGTCTGAAAGATCAACTTAAAAACATAAAATACACAAATGTAAATATTTTGTGAATAATAGACGCTATGAAAACAGTGCAAATAGCAATTTTGTCAGTAAGAAGTATTCTTTATAGTGATAATGGTTGGTGTATTCTTAGTCTTTCCATAAATACATTAATACATTATAATGCAGCCAAACCTAGAATTATATTTTTTTGCTAAACATTCACAAATAAATTGTGATATCTTTGAAACTTTACAACCTAGACATATAGTGTTAGAACCCTTTCATTAATGAGGCATAAGCTTTCATAGGTTCATTGGATCATAGGTTGGTATTAGGCTATCAGCCCTAGGGCCTATACAAGCCTAGCCATAACAATTCCCTGGCTATTTCTTCCCTCACTATTTACTTCCCTGGACCCCTGTCTAGTAGGGTGACTGACGTGATCCCCGGGGTGAATTTCCTTTCTCCCATCCAATCATCAAGGTTCCTTTTGAAGAGGGCCAAAGAGGCATTCTGCTTGACATGTATGGGCAGTCTATTCCATAGTCTGAGGAGTCCCTGGGTCAGGAACCTATCCCTCCAGCATGTTTTGTTTATTGTGACGACAAGGTTTAGATCCCTGGAGCGTGTGGCTCTGAGGGATTGGGATTTCTTTAAGTGTAGCATGTCCAACAGCTCTGGGTTTGACATGGCCTTGTATGTTAAGCAGAGATCGCCTCTGAGTAGATGATATGCGACAGAGTATAGCTGGAGTTTTATAAGGCGGTCAGCATAGGGCATCTGCTTTAGGCATTTGATTCTTTTAGTGATGTATTTTTGTGGCCTCCAGTTGTTGCAGATGTCTTGAGAGGTACATACCAAATGGGGCATTGTATTCTATAATGGATCTAATGAGGGATGAGTACAGTGGGACAAGGACCTCCTTTTTTCTGGATGAAAAGCCCTTAGTGATGAGGTGTGCCACATAGAAGGATTTCCTGAATGTTGTGGCAATGTGGTTATCGAAGGTGAGACCACTGTTCACCTGTGTCCCTAAGTCTCTTATCACACTTTTGGTGTTTAGTGTACTGCCACCTATGTGGTAATTCATGGGTACATGTTTTTTCCCAAAGGGGATAACTATACATTTCTTGGCATTGAGCTTGAGCCCATGGCTCTGGCACCAAGTATTTGTTTCTGTAAGGCCCTTTTGTAGAGTATCCACATCATTTGGGGACTCAATAATAGCTCCCAGTTTGTAGTCATCTGCAAACTTTGTTAGCCAGAGTCCCTTAGTGTTGGCCTGTACTTCAGAGAAGTAGATGCCAAACAAGATCAGTACCAGGACTGAACCTTGAGGTACTCCACTTGTCACTTGTCTGGAGCTGGATTTGGAGTCAGCTACTTTTACAGTGTGGGTTCTGTCAGTAAGCCAGTTGGCAACCCATTGGGTGATGTAGGGATTAATGCCCAGCTTAGTAAGTTTATCTATGATTCCAGAGTGGGGGATGGTGTCAAAGGCCTTGGCAAGGTCTAGATAGGCTGTGTGGACAACCTTACCCTTGTCCATGGCTCTGGAGACTAATTTGAAGAAGTCAATCAGGTTCAGGAGACATGATCGGCCCTTCACGAACCCAAACTGGGTGGAGTCCAGAGTTTGAAGGTTGCCAGTGTCTTTGTTTATAAGTTCCATGATAATATGCTCCATGGCCTTGCAGATAAGGCTTGTCAGACTGATGAGACGGTAGTTTCTGGGATCCAAGGTGGATCCCCCCCTTGTGGAGTGGGATAACTGTAGCTCTGCGTCACTCAGTGGGCACGAAACCTGAGGTGAGGCTATGATTAAACATGAAACTTAGGTGAGGTGCCAGTTCATATTGTAGTTCATGTAGTACACAGCCTGGGATGTCATCTGGTCCCATGGATGCTGTATTCTTAGCTTTGGAGAGTGCGTATTTTACCTTGTGGCCATTATTATCAGAATTTGGCAATCTTCCGGTATTGAGATGGGCCGTTTAGGGGGTGAGAAGGGGTTGAAGTTGGCACTGAATCGATATGCCAGGATATTGGCAATATACTTGGGATCAGTATATTTAATGCCATTCTGTTTTAGCTCAGAGCAGATCTGAGCATTGCCATTTAGATTCTTGACATATTTATACAATGCCTTGTGGCTGTCTTTGGAATCTTTGACAATTTTATTTTCGTAACTAGCTTTGGAGGATTTTATGAGTGATCTCAGTTTCTTACTGAGGCTGGTAAGGGAGTCTTTTGCATCCTGGGATTTTCCTCTTTTCTGCAACAGTTTCTTCCTTTTGTTGTAAAGTTTGTTTATGGCAGGGGACCACCAGATTGCCTTCCTTTTTTTTGGAGGAGAGCATCTTGGTTCTATTTGGGATGACACGATTCATGCATGAGTGGATGTGCTTGTACAGTGCCTTAGTGAAGGATTCAGCAGTCGAACTTTCAGTTCCCATCAGCATGGGTGTTATGAAGTTTGTCACTTCTTTCTTGAGTAGCATGAAGTTGGCTTTGGAGAAGTTTTTTAAGGAGGTTTCCTTACTGGGGGGGTGGGGGTGGGATGTGGATGTTAAGGGTGATTAGCTTATGGTCAGACCTGACTAACGAGGGGGTGACCATAGGTGTGGAGCATCAATTTCCCATGTTGGTAATGACCAGGTCTAGGATATTGGAGCCTCTGGTGGGACTATGGATTAGTTGATCCAGGGCATTGGAATTTATGAATTCCAAGAACCGTTGGGCAAAGGTGTTGGTACATGAGTAGATTTCCCAGTGAATGGCAGGGTAGTTAAAGTCACCCAGTATTAGGGTGTTTGGTTCTATCTTAATATTTTCCAATATGTTTAGAAAGGTGTAGTGAGAATCTTGGGGCATGGTGGGGGATCTGTAGCAAGCTACAATTTGGATTGCAGCCTTACCTAGTGTTAGTTGCACCTGGAGACTTTCAGACGCATTGTGTTGGGCAACTAACCTGGTGGTGTGAATATTCTTGGTAAATATGGACACTCCTCCACCTTTAGTGTTTCAGTCCTGGTTTGGTGGCTGAAAAGTGTGGTAAGAGTTGTAGCCTGGTATTGCAGGGGTGCTCTCTGGAGCCTTGAACCAGGTCTCAGTTGCTGCACAGATATCGATGTTCTCCATTTTAAGGAGTGCCTCGAGAGAGTGTATTTTGAGGTTTAGACTTCTAGCATTGAGTAGCATTACCTTCATCCTTTGTGAGTGCATATTTATTGAGATATTTGCAGAAACATGAAAAATATGCATAATTATATAATTATTAATATGAATAACACGGAATATCTCTAAAGATGCACAACTTACAGAGCAAATATCAATGCCAGTTTTCTTTAACAACATGTAAGATTTCACTTGATGTCATGTGCCATGTAATAGTTTGTAAATCACTTATTTTTTGAAGGATTAAATACATATTGAAATATTGTTTGTTATCATAATTTCTAGCAAACAATTAGCAGTGTCTCCAATATACAATGATATAAATAGACACTGACAATTAATCTTCATGTCTCCCAGAATGACATTTCATACCATACCCCTCAGTAGCATTTAAATCTCTCAATTTTGAAAATATAAACATATATTTGTAAATATGAATAATAAGTGGCAAACAGGGATTAATTTCTCAACTGCAATACATTCTACATTAACAATCTCAGTAGTATTGTCTTAACCACTCAACCAAAGCCCCTAAGGCAAAACAGCATGCCCAATACACTAGTCATAGGTGACTTGATAGTGAGGCACACTAAAGTCCTACTCACTAGGTTGAATAAGGAGAAAGTAACATCTGCCTGTCAGGTGCCAGAATCCACCACATAACGCATACCATACCTCTCAAATATATAAAATCTCTCGGATGCAGTGTGACCCTATCTCACCTACATTCGTAACTGATGGGCTCGGAGCCAAGAAACGGCTCCGACTCGGCCGATAAACTAGCATGAATTCTCTGATTGGCTGGGTAGCCAACCCCTCTATCCCAGGATGCACCACACCCAAGCATCTAGATCTCGTTTGCCACTTCTAGAGATACGACGTGGTCTCGAGTTGGCTGTGGCTAAGTACCCTATTTTTTTAGTCAAAATTTTGGCTTTTGGTGGGTTTTTTCTTAAGAATTAACCAAAAACAGCTATTTTCATAGCTATCTTGTTGTCTGACTGTGTATTGATTGTTTTAGGTTAAAGTTTGTTTTCTGTGGTAAATTCCAGGTGTTTGGTGGGCTAGGCCTGTTTAACTTAGAGGGCCTTAGCCCTGCCTTTAGAGTGTTTAACTTAGAGCTACCCCCATTCCTTTCCTCCTTCTGTGTGTGTTTTGTGAAAATGTCTGGGAAAGAACATAAGCCTTCTGGCTTGTACCAAATGCAGATACAAAATGTCTATCACAGATGGCCATGACATCTGTGTTTACTGTCTAGGGGCCAAGCACTTGCAAGAGTCTTGCAGTGTTTGCCATGCTTTCTCCTCGAGGGTCCTCCAGGAGAGAAAAAATAAACTGATTTTAAGAGGATTAATCAGACCTTCCTTTGAAGAGGTTCTTCTATCCTCAGAGCCTCGTGGTAAGAAGAAGAGGTCATCGGCTCCGACCAGTCCATCGGATCCGCCGGCCAAAAGAGGAAAATCTATGTCTTCATCTTCGGCACCATTGCCCTCGGAGCCGACAGATGAAAGACCGAGTTCTGCTTCCCCTTCCTCGGTTCTACGGGCTTCGGAGCCGATGGAAAGGGGTTCAGAATTGGGATTTCTCCCCTCGGCTCCTATGGCTTCAGAGCCGATAGACAGAGGGTCGGCTCCAGGATTGGTTTCTTCGGCTCCTACTTCATAGGCTCTGAAGGAAGTTTCGGTGTTTCTTGAGTCTGCCTCGGCTCCGATGCTGTTGGAGCCGATTTGGAGCCGAACTCCTACGGTGATTTTGGAGCCTATGGAGACAGTTTGTTGAGCCCCTTCAGTTTCCTCCAAATCCTCTAGGCTCTCTGATTCAGATCCGGACAGGGTCGTCCAGAGGCTCCTACAGTCACCGGTCTTTTCCAAATTGCTGTCGTCTCCAGCCCAGTCGGCTATGGAGCCAGCCTTGCCTGTATCATTGCTCCCTCCTTCGACAACCTTAGGGTCATCGGAGCCGGAGTTTACAGGAGCTGGGGAAGTTGTCGGGTTGGTTCCGAGACCCACTGCTAGTCCGTCGGCACCAACTTCTGGTCCGACCTTCTTGATACTTTCAACAGGTCCTGGTACTCGTGGATCTTCGGTCAGGCCTGATGGGGATTCATCGGGGCCTCTGGTTTCGGCTCTGAGTCTCCCTCTTGGTGCTTCGATGAGGGGAGCCCCGACTATGGTCAGGGCCTCGGAGGTGGGTCATTCAGCAGACTCTGGTGGACCCACCCTCGAAGCCATGAGGAGTGCACTGGCAAAGCCCCTAGTTACTTCTCCGGAATCTGTAGCTCCTTCCCTGGCGTCGACTGGAGCCTCTGTTGCACCCATGTCCTCAAACAGCGGGGCTCCCAGGCCTGAGGATACCTCCTTCTGTGGTCCCCCAGTTTCCAAAGGGCTGTCAGAGTCCTTGCCTGAGGAGACCCCTAGGATAAAGATGTGTAAGAGGAAGCACGTGGACTCCCCAGACGAGTCCGTCACCTTAGACACCGATCTGGATGATGCGGAAGGATCCCCTAAGTCATCCTCTGACAATGTCTCATTCTCGGACATACTAGGATCTTGAGACAGAGGGGCGACTGGCCTTCCAAGGCCCCTTCCGCGGAGACCCCTAGGAAAAAGATGTGTAAGAGGAAGCACGTGGACTCCCCAGACGAGTCCGTCACCTTAGACACCGATCTGGATGATGCGGAAGGATCCCCTAAGTCATCCTCTGCCAATGTCTCGTTCTCGGACATACTAGAGATCTTGAGACAGAGGGGCGACTGGCCTTCCAAGGCCCCTTCCGCGGAAGAGTCGGTGTTCCTCAAGGCCTTCGGAGCCCAGCCCTCTGCCTCCTGGGTATCTCCACCCTTCGACGAGTTACTGGACATTATTTGTCGAAGGGTGTGGGAACACCCTGACTCTGTGGAGCCTGTCCCCACTCACCCCAATAAATTCTTGTCTGCACCCCCCAATAAGCAATTTCTCACTAAGGGAGTTCCGGTAGATGCTATGGTGGTGGCATCTGCCAGTCAACAGGATGTGGCAGAGGCTTCAACGTCTATCCATCCACCTAACAAGGAATCTAGGAGCATGGATAGGTACGGGAAGCATACCCTATCTTCAGCGACCTTTACCCTGTGGACACTGAATTATTTGTGCCATTTCACAAGACTACAAAGGGATCTCGTGAAGGAGTTGGGAGATACCCTGTCGGGACATGTGCCTGAGGTGTTGGCTCAGTCTGTCAACGTCCAGCTGTTGACCCTGTCATCCGTCATTAACTCGTCCATGAGGCTCATTTCATATGCGGCCGAGGGGGCGGGTAGAGCAGCGAGTTCGGGCATAGCCCTAAGGAGGCAGGCTTGGATGCGCTTGTGTCACTTTCCGGAAGCATTTAAGTCTTCTTTTACAGATCCCCCTTTGATGGGTCCTCCCTCTTTGGACCCAAGATGAAGGACACCCTCACTAGATGCGAGCAGGAGGGCAAGACCTTGTCTGCCGACGGGACCCGTTTTTCGCTTCCCTCGAGACCTTATCCCAAGGCTCAGGGGGGAGGAAAGATGTGGTTCAAGAAATCGCAAAGGTCTTTCCCGGCTCATCAAGGTGAGCCCTCTTCCAGAGGCAGGGGAGGGGGGAGTTATTCTGGAAGATGTCGCCCTAGAGGCGGCGGAGGCCCCCGCAACACAGGAGACCGCAAATCCTTTTGCGGCTCATTCTTCCAACGTCCCTGAGGGACGGCCCAACTGTGCATCTCCGGAGCCAGTTGGGGATCGATTTTCAGAGCACCTGAAAGCCTGGGAGTCCATCACTCAGGATCAGTGGGTGCTCTGGATCATCACCGGAGGATACACCATCCCATTTATTCATCCCCCCCTCCCAGGAAAATCCCGGACATTCCACCCAGTCAAAGGGTTCAAGCAGCTACAGAAGTGGTAAAGCTGCTGGAAAAAGGAGTCATCCAGCCAGTCCCCGAAGGCCAGGCCAGATTAGGAACTTACTCAAGATTATTTTTGGTGCCAAAATGAACAGGGGACTTGAGACCTATCCTGGATCTCAGCCATCTCAACCGCTTCATAAAGAAGTCCAAGTTTTGGATGGTCACGCTCCAATCCATTTTTCCATTGCTGGAAGAAGGAGTTTGGATGTGCTCCATCGATCTCAAGGACGCCTATTATCACATCAAGATAGACAAGGCATCCAGGACTCATTTACGCTTCTGCCTGGGAACCAGTCACTACCAGTTTCAAGCCCTGCCCTTTGGTCTCACCACAGCCCCCAGGGTGTTTACCAAGTGCCTGGCAGTGGTAACGGCTCACCTGAGGTGTCTTGGATTCCAGGTGTTTCCGTATCTAGACAACTGGCACCTCACTGCTCCCACCAAGCATCTACTCACTCATGCTGTGACTACTACCATTGAATTGGGTCAATTGCTAGGCATAACATTTAACTGGGAAAAGTCTGTATTGCTGCCATCACAGCGTGTTGCCTTTATAGGCACAGAGCTAGACTATAAAAATGCGAGCCTACCTCCCAACAGAAAGGATAAGGATTTTACAGAACCAAGTCAAGGACCTATTTCCCCGTCGGAAAGTTCCGGCCAGGTTAGTCCTTCAACTCTTAGGATCTTTGGCAGCCTCTACCCTATTAGTTCTGCTGGCAAGACTGCACATGCAGATTCTACAGTGGCTCCTATCGAGCCAATGGTCCTTCCAGGAACTTCCGTTGTCCCACCCGATAATTATCATGGACTCGTGTCGGCGGGATCTTCACTGTTGGCTTCTCTCTTCCAACCTGAACCTGGGCAAATCCTTCTACCCTCCATCCCCCGTTGCCACAGTGACCACGGATGCCTCCCAGATAGGGTGGGGGGGCATTATCTGGGCAGGACTGTCCAAGGCACTTGGCAAGATCACGAGACTCATCTACATATCAATGTCCAGGAAATGAGAGCGGTGCTTCTAGCGTTGCAGGCACTACACAGCTCTCTCCCACTGGGGACGATTGCGATTCTTTCAGACAATATGTCAGTGGTTTGGTACCTCAACAAACAGGGAGGGACCAGGTTTTACCCCCTTTGCAGAAAAGCCATGAGAGTGTGGGAATGGGCGATTGCTTCCCAGAGGTTTCTAGTGGCAACTCACATTCCCGGCAAATCCAATGTTATAGTGGACAGGCTGAGCAGGGACATCCTGATGCCCCACGAATGGTCCCTGAATGATCAAGTGGCAGATCGGTTGCCTTGCTGCGACCTATTCATCAGTCTGCTGAATGCAAAGTGCGACAACTACTTCTCCTTGATCCCTGCTCAAGGGGAAGAACCCAGGGATGTGCTGGTCCACAAATGGCCCTCCGGTCTACTCTATGCCTTCCACCCACTTCCTCTACTGCCCAGACTGATTCAGAAGGCGATCCGTCTGGGAAGCACCATAATCCTGATAGCCCCATTCTGGCCCCATCAAGTGTGGTTTCCATTCCTGCAGAAGTATGCGGTGGACAGCCCCTGGATCCTGAATCCAATGCCGGACCTCCTGACTCATCAGTCGGGGCAGGCCCATCCGTCTTTACGGACTCTCAAACTGGCGGCTTGGCTGCTCCGCTTCCAATCTTAGTCAGGCAACAGGCGTTTTCACCTGAGGTGGTTTGAATATTGTCCTCTTCGCATAAGCCTTCTACCAAGGGTATTTACTTTAGCAAATGGAAGAGATTTGCTATTTGGGCCCAGCGGCATAACCTTGATCCCCTGACAGCCCCCGTTTCCGTGGTTCTGGATTTTTTGGCTTCTCTTTTTAGCCAAGGTTCCACCGTTTCTACGCTGAAGGTACAATTAGCAGCAATTTCCAATTTCCATGTTGCCTTTGATCCTTCGCTCATGAGTCACAAATTGTGCAAGGCCTTTCTTAAAGGAGTGTGGTTGCTTCGTCCCCCTATATCGCATCCAGTTTTGCCATGGGATTTGAATGTGGTCCTTGGTGCCTTGACGTCCCCTCCTTTCGAACCAGCAACAACTTGTGAGAAAAAATTCTTGTCATGGAAGACCGCATTTTTGGTAGCTATTACTTCAGCCAGAAGGGTTTCAGAACTTCAAGCCCTTTCTGCCAAGCCTCCTTATCTCATTTTGCATAGGGTCAGAGTATCCCTGAGATTAAATCCATCCTTTCTCCCTAACGTTTCTTCTGCTCTTCACCTTCAACAATCTATTGAGCTTCCAGTCTTCTTTCCCGATTTTTCCAACGATGCAGAATACAGATTTCACCAGTTGGATGTGCATAGACAATTACGTTTCTATCTGGATAGGACACAGCAGGACAGAAAATCAGATCAACTATTTGTTGCCTTTGCAGATAACAAAATTGGCAAACCAGTCACTAAGGCCACAATCGCCAGATGGATCATGGATTGCGTGTCCTTCATTTATTCATCAACAGGAAGGTCCCTTCCATTCCCAGTTAGAGCTCATTCTACTAGGGACATGGCAACTTCAACAGCTTTCCACTCCAGACTGTCTGTGGATGAAATTTGTGCTGCTGCCACTTGGTCTTCTCCACACACCTTTGCTTCTCCTTACAAATTAGACTTGATGTCCAGAGGTTGGGCATCTTTTGGTTCCACAGTGCTCAGGAGTGTTTTTTCCAGTGAGCCTCCCAGGATATAGGTGCTAGGGACGCGGTCCCATCAGTTACGAATGTAGGCGAGATAGGATCGCACTACATCTTTTAGTTATGTTACCATAATGATAGATGTATGCGATCCATCTCGCCTACATTTGTATATACCCCCCTCCTGCCCCCTACCTGAAGGATTTGGAGGAAACATTTTTGGGGTTTCCACTAAAGGTCTAATTTCTTCTCTCTGGATCACGTATCTACATGAGTTGAGTGCATGCGAGGGAGAGTTTGTGTGGGGCAAACAAGATCTGGGGGCTTGGGTGTGGTGCATCCTGGGATAGAGGGGTTGGCCCAGCCAATCAGAGACTTCGTGCTAGTTTATCGTCTGAGTCGGAGCCGTTTCTCAGCTCCGAGCCCATCAGTTACGAATGTAGGTGAGATGGATCGCATACATCTATCATTATGGTAAGTACATAACTAAAAGTTTTTACCAGTTTTGAGGTCCCAATAATGGGGTTCCACAATTCCCGAGTGGCAGCCCTTGATTTCTGAATTTCCTGGCTTTTTTTTTTTTTTTTTATTACCAGTTGTTACCACTTTAAATCTTTGGTTGATGCCAGTACGCATCACCAGCCCATAGGGGCATGCATGATGACATCAGCTACTACTTGTTGTTGGACTTGGAGGAAATAGGGACTATAATAGCGATGGCGGGCGGCATAATTTAAATTTTGCAGAGTCCTCCAGGTAAGTCCAATGAACAGCTGTTATTATTTGTTGTGTTCTGGCTCACATTGCATTATTTTATGCATCTGCTGGCAGCCAAGAACTGTACAACTGTGTGTGCAATTGTGTAACTGTTTCACAGATTTATATTATTGCATTTGTAGCTGTTACTTAGTTTATCTGGAAAGTGAATGTGCAAGCTAAGACTCACCTAAGGGATTTACTGTTTAGGAAACTTCTAAGATCTTGTTTGATGGCAGAATTCATAAAAGTCTGTAGTTATCCTACTGCCATATAATTAGTTAAACTGTGCAAACTGGGGGCCAGATCGCATACTGTCAGGCACAGCTGGCTGTCCGGTGATGACCCATTTTTGTGTTGTATTTATGTGTCTCCTCTCCATTCATATTCACTTGGAAATGTTGTTAACTTAAGGAAGCACGCAGTAAGAAGCAAGCCAGTTTAGGGGAGTGCATGCATCATCTATACAGCACAACATAACGGTTTGATTTGAATGAAAGCGGAGAAGCTATCACTAACTTCCTCTCACTGAACACCTTCTGTACTTTGTGGGCAGGACTGGAGCAATTTGTTCAAATGTGTTATAAATGTGGTTGTCACTCAGCTAATTCTGCTTTCATTTAAAAAATGCATATTTAAACATGCCACCAACAGAAATTCAACAACAACAAAAAATAAATAAGTAAATGAATAAAGGTACTTGCGTATTATCTCAAAATTAGAAATGTGTTCCATTCATAGGTTAGTTTTACAGAGACATATAAATCCCTACAATGTCTTGGTGTTGTCCACTGTTGTAGCTAGAAAGAACCATTTATTCAGTCTAAATGGGATTTAAAACGAAACCATAAAACATGTACAAATAACGTAATGCAATGTTTTCCGAAATATGGTCTCAAATGCCCAACATTCACAGTCACAAACAGAGAGTTTGTGGGTAAATGCTCTGTGTTGGACACGCTTGCCTCAAATATACTTTTCCAGGCGATGTGCAACTCCCATATAATTCAACCGCTAAGTCCACGGGATTCAGACTATCGCTGCTGTATTTATTTGTTTAGTTTACTGTGCAAGCAGATACAGTTTTTTTTTGCTGCATTTAGATTTAGGTGTGTGTGTGTGTGTGTGTGTGTGTGTGTGTGTGTGTGTAGCTCATTTCACTTAGAATTCAACTGTTACTGTGGTTTTCAATGTTCTTGTGCATTTGTATTCCGTTATAATTCAACGTTACTGCAGTTTTAAGTTCATTCTTTCAGTCTATATCATTACTGCAGTTTTAAGTTCATTCTTTTAGTCTATTGCTGCTGCATTTATATTAATGTGTAAGTTAAGTCCATTTGTTACTGTGCATTTTTATTTGTAAGTCCACTGCTGGCCAAGAGATATTGTATATTTCACTGCTGACCAAGAGGTGTGTGTGCATGTCAGTCTATCTCTGCTGCCATACCGCTCAATGACCTCTTAGAGCATGAAATCTGGACAAAGCCATCAATAAAAGTGGGATAAAGGCCCAAAAATGGGGACAATTTTTAAATATTGCTCTTATAAACTCAGAAAGTAGCTAGAATAACAGGCTTTGCATTTGTTTGAATTTTCTAAAGGGTATGAAGTCTGAAACTCAAATGTCTGTCTTTATTTTCTAAGTTCAGTCTCTAACTTGCCGCTAATTTGACAGAAAACCACCATTTTATGAAATGGAATCTGTACAGTTGAGAGGTATGCATTTAGTTTAATGCTGCATTTGTGTGTATTATTTCCCTATAAATTGTATTTCATACTGTGTGTTGTATTTAGATTTAAGGGTGTGTGCATTCATTTCCCCTCATAATTCAGTCAACTGTTACTGCAGTTTTAGATTGTCCACAGTGTGTGCTTGTGTGCGTGTGTGTGTGTGTGTGTGTGTGTGTGTGTGTGTGTGTGTGTGTGTGTGTGTGTGTGTGTGTGTATAGAGCATAACAGGTAGTATATTTACTTTTGCTACAGAAGGCTGTGAGTTCTACTCCCACAGTATGTAGATGGATTGCTGATACTGTACTACGTTGTACTTTTAAAGGGGATGGATGCTGCAGTCCTGAGAATGTCTTCCTTTGGTGGAGATACCTAGTAACTATGAACCTGTTATCAGTTTGTCATCCATTCCCTATTGAAATATTGCTAGCTTATTTTTTTAATGTAACATAGGCAATTTATTATTCAAGGACAACAGACACTTTACTTGTAGATGAAACAATTGAAATATAAAGTTGTTTGCTAGCAGCAATCTCTTCATTAGTTACTGATCTCTGTAATGTAGAATTATTTAGAAAATTCCAGATGAAATTTACTTCTACAGAGATTGTGCATATTTATGAAACTAGTGGACTGTAGAGGTTTGAGTAGACTTTTATGATGGAAATGTTCTGAATTGGGCAGTTTTGTCATTATTGGTTCATGCATCTTGTTTCATTGCTTACTGGAAAAATATTCAAAACAATAAATTTAAAACACGCTCTAAGTGTGCTGTATTGTACAAGGAATATAATTTAATACAGTAAGGAAAGTGTAATCAAAGAACACATGTATGTTCTGTGTGCAAGGGACCTATGATTTGGAAACAGCTCAAAGGTAATCTTTATCCACCACTGGCCAGATGCATTCTCTTTGGATGTGGATTTCAATGCTGTTTCAATGAATTTGAGTTTCAAGGGCAGAGAAGTTTTAATGCTAAGTCTATTTTCATTGTGAGACTGTATTGCTTTGTTTAGCAGATTTCTATTACTGTTTGTGTTATAAAATGTAAAATAAAATCCAAATAGGGTTGCCACCTTTTCAAATGGCCAAAGTGGGACATTTTCGGGACACACATCAGATTTTACAGGCTGACACATACCCACGGTCAGTACAAAGGATAGAACTTAACTTTTTTTTCCTAAATAAAAGCTTATTCTTGTAGCAGTTTAGTTGTTTATTATGTTTCTTGTAACATTTAGGTATTTTAGATACAGAAATAACTATTTTATGCAACTATTATATAAAATATGGGACACAATTATGTCCTACAATCTCAGGACATTTGCCCTTTTTAATATTTTTTGTCAGGACGCAACTGCCGAAAGAGGGACTGTCCCTCTCAAAGTGGGACAGGTGGTAACCCTAAATCCAAATAATCATTGTAGAAGTAAAGCAGTATGCACATTACAGTGTTTATGGTAAATGGGATGAAATAACAAAGTAATGGGACATTGAAATGGCTGCAGGGGTTCTCTGGGGCCATATTTTGGTTGTCTGTTCTTGAGTTTGCATTTGAAAGTTGGTATCCCACAATTCCATTGGAGTGGGTGGGGTTACACAATTATGTATGCAAATTTTATTTTAATCAGCATACAGATTTGTATCTATTTTTCATGGGCCTTTGTCCAGATTTTTGATGTTTCCAGGTTGATAGGTATGATGCGTGCACTCAGGTCCCTCAACAACAGGTGCAAATATGACTCGGTCATTGTACTTGTGGGCGTGAATGACCTGAGATGTACCTTCCTGGACTACATTAAAAGAGACATGGAGGAGATCTTGGATTATGTAGCCTAGGTGGGTATGACCCTAGCCCCGAGCAGCATCCTACCATCATCCAGAATGATACCACAGTACAAGCAGAAAATGAGTGATTTCAACAATTGGCTAAGTTTCTGGTGTCATTCTAAGGGGATCCAGTATCTGTCTGCCTGAGATGACATGATTGACAGACCTCGATGCTTTGCCAGAGATGGCCTGCATCTGTCAACCAGGGCTTCTGGATACTGGCCAAGGCTCTTGCCACCCCGATAGTGCCTTTTTTAGGTGGTGTTCTAAAGACCAAATTACCACCATAACAGCTACAAACAAATGCAATCTGAGGGTCATGCTGCTCAACGTTGGAAGTATAAATCTCAAAATGCACTCATTCGAAGCACTCCTTAAAGTAGAGAACATTGACATTTGTGCTGTAACAGAGACCTGGTTCAAGGCAGCAGACAGCACCCCTACACTACCAGACTATAACTCTTTCCATACCTTTCAGCCCCAGAACTTGCATTGAAGCTCCAAAGGTGGTGATGTTTCCATATTCATAAAGGATGCGCACACCTCCAGACTGGTTGCCTAACATAATGCATCAGAGATACTTCAGGTGCAGCTAACATTCGGTAAGACAGCAATTCAGGTCATAGCCTGCTATAGGTCCCCAACCAGGTCCCAAGACTCACACTCCACATTCCTAAGCACCCTGGAGAATATTAGGGTCCAGCCTAACACTCTCATACTAGGCGACTTCAATTACCCCTCCATTAACTGGGAAAACTACTCATGTACCAATACTCTTGCCCAGTGTTTCCTGGAGTTCATTAATTCCAATGCCCTGGACCAGTTCATTCTTACTCCCACTAGAAGTAGCAACATCCTTGACCTGGTAATTACCAACATGGGCGACCGTTGCTCTACACCAACAGTCAGCTCCTCCCTGGTTAGTTCCGACCACAAACTTATCATCTTGGACATCCACATCCCTACCCCCCCCCCGCAAAGTTAACCACCATGAAAAACTTCTCCAAAGCTAACTTTGGGCTCCTAAAAACAGAGGTGGCTAACTTCATGGCACCCATGCAAATGCAAAATAGTTGCATGACTGCTGAATCATACACCAATGCACTGTACGAACGCGTACACAAATGCAAGGATCTTGCCATACCCAATAGAACCAAGATGCTCTCCTCCAAAATAAGGAAGCCAATTTGGTGGTCCCCTGCCATAAACAAATTCTACAACAGAAGGAGGAAACTGATGTGGAATAAGGTGAAGTCCCAAGACTGGAAAAACTCCCTAATCAGCCACAACAAAAAGTTGAGCTCCCTCATCAAATCCTCTAAAACTAGCTATGAAAACAGAACTGCAGCAGATAGTAAAGACAACCACAAGGCCTTCTATAGTTATGCAAAGAATCTCCAAGGCAATATCCAGATTTGCTCTGAGCTACTCCACAATTTTACCTCCTATACCGAGCCAACAGATATAGCCAATATACTGGCCAACAGATTCAGTTCCAACTTTACCCGTTTCCCCCCCAAAAGACCAATCACAATACAAGTAGATTGCCAAGCACCCAGTATTACTGCTGCACAGGTTAAAACATCACTGTCCAAGGATAAGAATACAGTTTCTATGGGACCTGACAATATCCCTGGCTATGTTCTACATGAACTACAGAGTGAACTGGTACCTCACCTGTGTGCCCTGTTCATTCACAACCTCACCTCAGGCTTTGTTCCTACTGAATGACGCACTGTTACAGTCATCCCTCTCCACAAAGGAAGACCGACTACAGATCCTGGGAACTATCACCCCATTAGCCTGACAAGTCTGATATGCAAAACTATGGAATGCATCATTGTGGACCTAATAAGCAAAGATATAGGGAGTCTCCAAACTCTGAATCCCACACAGTTTGTTTTTGTGATGGGTAGATCATGCCTGCTCAACTTGGTTGACTTCTTTGAGTCAGTCACCAGAGCTGTAGATGAAGGCAAGGTGGCTCATACAGCCTACCTTGATCTGGCCAAGGCCTTTGATGCCATTCCCTACTAAGGATTCATAGAAAAACTCACCAAGCTAGACATCAACCCCTATATCACTAGGTGGATTGCAAACTGCCTCACAGATAGAACCCACAATGTGAAAGTAGCTGACTCCAAGTCAGACTGCCAACTAGTCATGAGTGGAGTCCTACAGGGTTCGGTCCTGGGTCAGCTCCTGTTTGCTATCTACTTCTCTGAAGTCCAGGCCAACACAAAGAGACTCTGGCTGACAAAGTTCACAGACGATTGCAAGTTGGGAGCTATTATTAAATCCACAAGTGATGATGACATCCTACAGAATGGCCTCACCAAGACCAACGACTGGTGTCAGAACAATGGCCTTAAGCTCAATGCCAAAAAATGTGTCATCATCCCCTTTAGGAAAAACCAAGTTCCCATGAATTACCGCATTGATGGTAGTCCACTGAACACAGAAGGTGTTAGAAGAGATCTGGGAGCACAGGTTGACAGCAACCTCTCTTTTGATCACCACATTGCCACTGTGGTCAGAAAGCCCTTCTATGTGGCACATCTCATTACTAAAGGTTTTGCATCCAGGAAGAAATAGGTCATTGTCTCCCTCTACTATTCCCTCATTAGGCCAGTCATCAAGTACAATGCCCCATTTGGCATGTACCTTTGGCATGTACCTTTTGGCAAAATTCTCCCCCCCTCCCCACCAAAAGGGCAAATATCTATCCCAGCAGAGGGCTGCCCCCATAACATCTCAGATTCTCAGGTAAGAGCCGCCCTCTCCAAAGCAAAAAACACAGCATCAATGGGACCAGACGGTGTCCCGGGCTGCGTCCTATATGAATTCCAAGAAGAGCTAAACCCAAACATAAAACTACTGTTTAATCTCAGCCTTACTACAGGATATGTACCCAAAGAGTGGCGTACAGCAACAGTGGTCCCTCTCCACAAAGGTGGTGCCTCAATGGATCCTGGAAACTATCGCCCCATAAGCCTGACTAGCTTGGTCTGCAAAGCTATGGAAAGGATCATCATGGACCTCATAAATAAAGATATTGGGGACCCACAGACACCAGATCCTACCCAGTTCGGCTTTGTTAAGGGCATATCCTGCCTCTTAAACCTGGTTGATTTCTTTGAAACAGTCACCAAGGCCATTGACGAGGGGAAGGTGGTCCACACAGCCTACCTGGACCTTGCAAAAGCCTTCGATACAATACCCCACTCGGACATTATAGATAAGCTCACCAGCTTAAATATAAACCCCTATGTCACTAGATGGGTTGCAAACTGGCTCAAGGACAGAACCCACATGGCTAGAATTGCTGGGGCCATGTCAGACTCCAAACCAGTTACAAGTGGCGTCCCACAAGGCTCAGTCCTGGGACCTCTCTTTTTTGGTATATATTTCTCGGAGGTACAGGCCAACACGGAAGGACTGTGGCTGACCAAATTCGCAGATGACTGCAAACTGGGCGCCATAATCGACTCTCCAGCTGACACAAGCATCCTCCAAAAGGGCCTCATAGAAACAGACAACTGGTGCCAGAGCCATGGCCTCAAGATAAATGCCAAAAAGTGTATAGTCATCCCCTTTGGCAAAAACAAAGTGCCCACAAATTACCACATAGGTGGTAATCCATTAAGTAGAGAAGAAGTAATTAGGGACCTGGGGACCCAAGTTGATAGCAATCTCTCATTTGACAACCACGTGGCCAAAGTGGTTAGAAAAACATTTTATATAGCTCACCTAATCATGAAGGGATTCACATCTATATCAGGGGAGGTCATCGTGCCTCTTTACTCATCCCTCACCAGGCCCATAATTGAGTACAATGCCCCTTTTGGGATGCACCTTACCAGGCACCTGCAGCAACTGGAAAGACCCCAAAAGTACCTCACCAAGAGGATCAAAGGGCTCAAACAGATGCCATATGCTGCCCGGTTAAAGAAACTCCAGCTATACTCAGTGGCATACCGCCTGCTCAGAAGGGATCTGTGCCTGACATATAAAGCCATGTCCAACCCGGAATTAATGGACATGCTGCACCTCAGAAAATCCAAATCCCATCGAGCTACGCTCGAGAGACTTGAACCTCAGCACTGAAATAAATAGGACATGCTGGAGGGACAGATTCATAACCCAGAGGCTCCCTTCACTCTGGAATAAAATCCCAGTCCAGGTTAGGCAGAGTCCCTCATTGACTCTCTTCAAGAGGAGTCTTGATGAGTGGATGGGAGATCATAGGTTTACCCCGGGTATCACTTCTGTGTCACTGTTAGACAGAGGCACAGTATACTAACCTCAAAAAAGGGCATAGCAAAATTAATTTAAAATGGGTGGCAAAAGCCAAACACACTCTGGCTAGGCTTATAAATGCCCTAGGGCAGATAGCCTAGTATGAACCTATGAACCTCACTAGACACCTGCAACAACTGGAGATGCCGCAAAAGCACCTCACAAAGAGGATCCTAGACCTTAAAAACTTGCTCTATATGGGCAAACTCAAAAAAACTACAACTATTCTATGTCTCATACTGCCTACTTAGAGGTGAGCTCTACTTGACGTACAAAGCCATGTTTGACCCAGCTCTGTTATAAATGCTACATCTAAAGAAATCCCAATCCCTCCACACTACATGCTCCAGAGACCTCAACCTCATTACCACAATCAACAGAACATACTGGAGGGAGAGGTTCATAACCCAGTGACTGCCCATGCTGTGGAATAGACTTCCCATACATGTCAAGCAGAGCACCTTGCTGACCCTTTTCAAGAGAAATCTTGATAAGTGGATGGGAAATTGAAAATGTACCCTGTGGATAACTCCAGTGGCTCTACTCGACAGAGGCACTGGGAACTAAGGTCGACTGGCACGATGCCAGGGTAATCTTATGGCTTGACTTGTAAAGGCCCCAGGGCCATTAGCCTTTTACACACCTATGAACCTATGAATAAGTCTTTGCCCTTTTTAATAAATTGCTTAGTTAAAGAAGCTGGACCCAGAAGAATGTCTGAACACTATAAGGAGCTGTGGATATCATCTGCAAAAATATAGACACACAAACCATACTATCACTGGCTAGATAACACAAACCACCTCTCCTCCAACCCATACCTTCAACTAGTAATCTCCCAACTGTCTTCTCTTTTTCACCTGTTCCTACCTCCAACATAAAAAAAAACTCTTAACTAAACTTAAGCCCACCAAATTAGCAGCAGACAACCTCCCAAGTGAATACCTATAAATCGCAGCTGATGCTCTAGCCTACCCAGTATCCATCTTGATTAACCGATCTCTGTCAGAAAGTTACGTTCCCACACTATGGAAAGTATCACATATAATTCCCCTCCACAAAGGTGGCCCCTCCACAGAACTAACCATGTACTGCCCCATAGCTATTCTCTCTCCACTCTCCAAAATACTAGAGTGATTAATTCACTCTCAGGTCTCAGACTACCTCCTTACTAACAACTTCCTTTCCAATACTCAACATGATTTCTGACCAAACCATAGCACCACCACTGCCTTAATCTCCTTTACTAACACTATCCTTCAGCATAAAAACAATGGCTATCTCTCCTCTGCTACTTTCCTAGACCTGTCTAAAGCATTTGACATGGTCCCACACAAACAACTCATCTCTGTCCTCAGTAACCTATTCTTCTCTCAGTCAGTCACCAACTGGTTTTAGAGTTACCTGTCTGACCTCCAAAAATCCGTTATATGGCAGAATGACATATCTCCCCAACTACCTGTCTCTATAGGGGTTCCTCAAGGATCTATCCTTGGACGCCTTCTCTTCTCTATTTTCACCAATAATCTAACCTCTGCCACCAAACATGGCAGACTCATACAATACGCAGATGACTCAACCATCATCTGCTCAGCCCAGTCCCAACCCAAATTGCAAAATGTCACACAGGAAGCTTTTTCCTCTGTTGAAACTTGTTATCCGATGCCCAATTAATACTCAACCCAAACAAAACTAAACTACTCATCTTCCAACCCACCAAACATACTCAAAACAACTCTCACTTTAACATCTCAGCAAAAGACAACACCACTGTACACCCAACAGAACACACCAAATTGCTAGGAGTGGAAATAGACAGTAAACTAAAATTTGACATTCACATATCCATGACCATAAAAACATCCACAAAAAACTAGGAACATTATACAGAAATAAGCAACTTCTCACCAAAGCAGCAAAAATTTCAATAGCAAATTCCCACCTTATCTCCTCCCTACTTTATGCCTCTCCAATATATACCAACCTAAGGCAATACGATCTAAACAAGCTCGAGACCTGCTACAACAATATCGCCAAATTCACCACAGGGGCATCCTACCATAGTCACCACTGTCTCTCACTTGCTGAACTGGCCTGGCTTGAACTCCCTCACCTCCTTCAATGGTATCAACTCACACTCGCCCACAAACTAGTAAATCATCCACTAAAAGTCCCATCCCTCCAGAATCTACTTCAACCCTATTGCACCACCAGACCACTAAGATCCAGCAACAAAAATCACTTACAGGTCATTAAAGTCAATAACTCTGCTGGAGAAGCACTATTCTCTTGCGTCATAGCCAAATTATGGAACTACCTCCCACCCACAATTACCTCTGTACCATTATGCACCCACTTTAAAACTTTACTAAAAGCACACCTAAAAACATGCTGGCTATGCCCTTGCAACTCTCCCTCTAATATCAACCACCCCATCCACCCATTACGTTTCTTTCCACCCTACCTTGATAATAGCAAGCTCGGATGCTCATAAGCCTAACTACTTATTATACAGCAGGAAATTCTTATTGTAACAATTGTTAACGTCTGTTATGTACTTTGCAGATGATAAAGATTCTAGTTGTCTACTGATGTACTATGTTCTTCATCTGTAACTATGTTTGTAATTTTTAATTGCTATGTTGATCAAATTGTTAATTGCTATGTAAATTGTTTGTCCCAGGGATTACTTCCGTGTCACTATTAGACAGAGGCACAGTAAACTAAACTTTAAAAAGGGCACAGTATACTCAAATCAAGGGGTGGCGTAAGCCAAACACAATCGGGCTAGGCTTATAAATGCCCCAGGGCAGATAGCCTAGTATGAACCTATGAACCTATGAACCTATAAATCCAATGTAACTACTGTCTGTATATTTGAACTGCGGAGCTTTTCTCCCCGGGTTTCGCTGAAAATGGACCTATGTCCAGTCGGACACTCCCGGTCAACAAATGTAAATAAATAAATAAATAAATAATAAATAAAATGGCATTTTAGGATTGAAAGAATTAATAATTTAACTATCTCTCTATCTGTTTATCTATTTGTTAAATATTAAAGCCAGTTGGACACAAGTGTCCCTTTCCAGCAGTGATGCAGGACCACAATCTGACAAACCATAAGGTTTAGAGGAGATAAGGGGACAGTGGTGTACTAAACAAGAATACTGAATGCAAACCACTGTGAGAGTACATAAAATGTTGGGACCAAGTGATAGTTCAGGGAAGCAATAATGCCTAACAGGGTGTGTGTTAATGTGTAATTAACGCTCACCCAGGGATATTATGAAGCCCAACTCCACCTAATGTTTCAAATTTGCTGTAGTATATGTTAGTGGTGTTAAAGGAAGCATTTTACAGCCAAAATGTAACATCTAAAAAAATAAGGTTATTTATTTTATTTTTTATGGTCCCTTACTTTAAATTGTTTGGTTGGCAGTCACTGGAGTTTAAAATTACTAAATAATGGCATACGTTTGAGCTTCAGACTTTTTTCCTTCAGAAAATTTATGGTAACTTAAATCCTTTACTTTAGTAGCTTTGTAATTTTATAAGAGCAATAATTAAGTTTCTATTTTAGAGTCTTTGTTCACCCTTTATTCAAGCCTTTATCCAGATTTCTTCAGCTGAAAGATGCAGGGGTTTGTAAACCTCTTTACTGCTTCTGCTGCTAGTAGTCATCTCACTCACTCTCACACACATACACACACATGCGTGCGCACGCATGCACACACCCATGAATGAGCACACACACACACACACACACACACACACACACACACACACACACACACACACACACACACACACACACACACACACACACACACAATGTCTGCTTCAGAAAAAAATGCATGCTAATGAAAACCCTGTTATTCTAGCAACTTTCTAAGTTTATAAAAGCAATATTTAAAATCTGTCCCTATTTGCTTCCCATTATTTGTGGCTTTATCCAGATTTGTTGTGCCGAGAAGTATGGTCGAGAGGTATGCAAAGATCTTACGTGATGCTGCCAGGGATCGCTCGATCGCTCTCACGCTTCACCTTCACTCTCTGTCTCTTTCTCTCTTTCTCTCTCACAAACACGCACACACACACACACACACACACACACACACACACACACACACACACACACGCATACAGACACAAATATCGCATACAAAATGTACATTAGCAATTAATAATAAGCATCAGTTCTGTCTTTTGACAATATAAATTCCGATGCTGCAAAAGTGATTGATAATACAGTCTTTGTGATGGCATTGATTGGTTTACATAAAGTACATTCCTGTCATTTTATTTACCCATTTTTTTACCCTGGAATGACATACTCAGCTCTGAGGTCTGGCAAGCTACCAGATGTGTGCTACATGAAGCCACTGGTAAGTAACACTGAAATGAAACATCACATTCTTTAGTTGGATTCCTTTTCCTGCCGCTCTGCTGTTACTCTGTATAATTACTCTGGAGTTAATTGCAGAACTTTAGAAATTTATCACACTGCATACACCCAACACAGATCCAATAGAAATACACACGCAGTCTCTTAGGTTCATAGGTTCATAGGTTCATACTAGGCTATCTGCCCTAGGGCATTTATAAGCCTAGCCAGAATGTGTTTGGCTTTCGCCATCCATTTTAAATTAATTTTGCTATGCTCTTTTTTTGAGGTTAGTATACTGTGCCTCTGTCTAACAGTGACACAGAAGTCATACCCGGGGTAAACCTACGATCTCCCATCCACTCATCAAGATTCCTCTTGAAGAGAGTCAATGAGAGACTCTGCCTAACCTGGACTGGGATTTTATTCCAGAGTGAAGGGAGCCTCTGGGTTATGAATCTGTCCCTCCAGCATGTCCTATTTATTTCAGTGCTGAGGTTCAAGTCTCTCGAGCGTGTAGCTCGATAGGATTTGGATTTTCTGAGGTGCAGCATGTCCATTAATTCCGGGTTGGACATGGCTTTATACGTCAGGCACAATCTGAGTGTAAAATAGTAGTTAAACCTATCTCTCTCTTCTGCTTTCATGCACCATTCACTCACACACACAGGCAGTAACATAAAGACACATACACGCGATCATCTCTCTCTCTCTCTCTTACTTTCATATGCACATACACTCTCTCACACACACAAACACACACACACACACACACATACACACACACACACACACACACACACACACACACACACACACACTTTTTTTTTATTTTACACTCGCTAAATGGCAAAAGAGCTGCTTAGCCAGAGTAAAATAGCAGTTTAACTGATTTCTCGCTTAAACTCATACAGGCATACACTTTCACACTCTAACACATACACACACTTTTTTTAAATTTTACTTTTATTTTATTTTACACTCACTAAACAGCAAAAGAGCTGCCTAGTGAGTGTAAAATAGTAGTTAAACCTATCTCTCTCTCTCACACTCATACATGCATACACTTTCATACACAAACACATACACACACTTTTTTTACATTTATTTTATTTTACACTCGCTAAACAGCAAAAACGCTGCTTAGCAAGGGAAAAATAATGGTGGCTGTTTCATTTTCTCAGTCCAAGCTGCACAGTGGCTTAATATGCTGCCGTAAAGTGGTGGGACTCATTTTTCAGTGAGCATTACTTGTACATTGATACCTTGCTGTAGAACGCTTGTTCTCCAGTCAGGGTGCTGATGTACATTAAGCCTATTCTCTAAGGTATTATAAATGACTAGGATAATTTACAGTGTGGGAAGACTAAGAACCACTTGTATAGTTGCAGTAGATCAAGACATGAGCATGGGAAAGGAGAAAGAAAGAGGCTGAGAGGCCTCTAGCTACAACTGTCAATAAATGGAAGAATATAATGGAGCTGGAAAGGATGTTAAAGATGCAAGAAGAAAGGTATTCCATACAGAAGACAGATGTAGATCTTTGCTGTCTTCAAAAGTGTAGAGATTTATAGCAAATTCCCAAGGCTAGGAAGAATAGGGTAAAACATGGGAATGTGACTGATATGCTGCATCCTGACCTTTGTATTTATAATCACTGACTGAAGGCGAGGGTCTAATGAAAGGTGTGAGTCAGTCATATGCTGGAGGAACTAAAACCAGATCAAGTGGTTTGAAATTCTGGATAATGAGAGGGTACAGAACATAAAAGACAATGGTGTGAGATGACATCAAAAGTTTGTATGCATTTAATAAACTGTATCTGAATGCTGAATTCAGAGTTACAGTGACATATGAATCTATAACTGTACATTAGTGACTGAAGGTGTTTATGTTAATATGATGGGGTTATCCACTATAGCTCACTGACACTGTCTGGAGTTTTATTCAAGGTGCTTCGTCATGCTGGTTAAACATTTGCAAACACCTACATTTTGTTATTATTCAGACATTTTATTTTTTTTAATTAACTTTTATGTGGGTCTTTTTATTGAGATAGAGTAAGATTCATAGGAAGGAGTACAGAGCTAGGAAAAAGATGTGATTTATGTGATTTATCTGGTTAATTGTAGGAGTAGATGCGTTCTTTTTGGATGTATTAAAATGTCTTTACAGTGTGGTAAACAGCAAAGGATTTTGGAGTTTATGCACATTCCTGTTCAAATGTGCTTGTTTGGTTGGCAATATATGAAGAGAATAGGACCCAACTATTAAAATTTTGAGGTGACGTTTTTAAATTCCTGGTTTCTTGAGGAAACCTGGAAAGATTAAAATAGATGAAAGAATTTGAGTCTTAGGGACCTGTACATTGAATTTAGTGGTTATGTCATTCACAGCTTTACTATGAAAGTTGTTCATATAGGGCACTGCAATTTACTAAAAGATCATACTACTCAGTGCTGGGGACTTTTGAACATATGCACTCAAGATTCTGTAATGCAATTCCTAATTGGAAGGTTAGCTCCAAAATGGTAAGATCAATCAGGCTGGGATGACTGGGGGTTGTTAGGAGGGAACTTAGTGGAGATATTAGGGGTGATAATCGCATATGCTTTTGTGTTCTTGAATTTGGGGGAACCAGTAATTCCATTAAAAGAGAAATTATGCTTAGCAAGATTAGATGGGAGGGAGTCAAAACAGCCATATTGAAAGATAGCAAGTTTAAGAGAAAGCAGATATGGAAATTGGGTGGGAAGTTGTACGAGACTGTGAAATGCTTCAGCCATGCATCCTAAATCTCTGACAAGTTCTGGAACCTTAGAAAAGTGTAAGCAAGAGCTTTGAGATGAAACATCAAAAAGCAGGGGCCTGGGAGATGAAACATTAACAAGCAGGGGCCTGGGAGATGAAAGATTTAGAGGATAGCTGTGTCCATTAGAGACATAGATGTCAAACCTGGGATGAATTTCCTGCTCCACATCAACTGTCCAAGTTAGACTTGAAATGAGTTAGGGAGGAACTCTGCTTAACATGGGTGGGACCCTGTTCCAGAGAAAGTGTAGTCTCTGAGATACATGCCTGTTTCTCCAGCAGGTCCTATTTATATCACAGGCAAGGCTTAAGTCTTTAGAACAGGTAATTCTGGTTATGCAGGAGGTCCATCAGTGTGGGGGTCTGACAAAGCCTTGCATGCCAAGCATAGATCGCCCATCAACAGTCTGAAGGAGACAGAATGCATGGATAGGGCTTTGAGGCATTCTGCACAGGACATGTTCCACACATCCTATTCTTTTAGTGTGAAAGCTATGATGATGTCCCTATTGTTTGACATGCCTGGTTAACTACATACCAAAGGGGACATTCTATTCAATGATAGGTCAGTGAAAAAATGAAATCCTTAGACCTAGATGTCATACCTTTGTTTATAATTTGCACAACACCAAATGATTTTCTCACTACTGTAGACACATGATGGTCAATGGCTAGATTACTGCCTATGTGTATCCCCACATCCCTGACTACTGGGTCGACTCTTACAGGTATGTTGTCAATATGATAGTTACCAGGGGTGGATGACCTCGGGAAGGACACTGTTATGCATTCTTTGGCATTTAGTTTTAGTCCATCACTCTGACACAAGTTATTTGTCTGTGTCAGCCTTTCCTGGAGAACATTAGTGTCAGTGGATGACATGCTTAGGTAGTTTTGGACTGGTAAATGTATGGGGGAAGGTATATGAATCGGAGATTTTTTTTTTTTTTCTTTTACATTTTACATTTTCAAGGAAAGACAGGAAAGGAAAAAGACAGAAGTCATTTAGATGGATTGTTAGTTAATGAAGATTTGCTGAGAGATATTTTGCAGGCAAAGTTAGAAAAGCAAGCTCTGTCTAATGAGACCCATTTCAAGCTTGGATTTAGAAGCATCAAGAAGTTGATCAGAAGGTGAAAGGTTAAAGTAACACTTCTGTGAAGTGATAAACAGGTGAGTTAGCTGATGACAATTGAAAAATAGGTTAAAAGACAGAATAGGGATAATGATGACGAATGTAGGTTTACTATCAAAATGTGGACATGGACTTTAATGAATGCCTTTTAAGTGAAAACGTGTTTTTAAAAACTCATAATGCCAAACTGAAATTCTTCGAACTGCAAGTAACTCAAAAGCAGTATTGATCAGCTATTATGAGTTCAACGTTATCAATGGAGATCGTGGTCCAATAAGGACAAGCAATTCACCCTTTTCCTCACTGTTGTGCAATCTCAGATTTGGTATATATAATTTGCAGGGGATGTGGCGGGTGCAGACTCTCACATGGGGGTACAGGGGGGCTTGCCCTCCTGCAAAAATGTAAAACCAATAACATTTGCAAGGTTATTTTACAGGGTTTTGGATATTTGAGTGTTCGGACACTGGAACATCTGAAATGCACTTTAAAGAGGTGAAAATACGTGAATCAAACAACATTTGTAAGGTTGTTTAACATAGTCTTGGATGTTTGAGTGTCTGGACACTAGAATATCTGAAATGCACCTTATTGAGGTGTGCGCAAGTGGAGAAGAAGTGTTATTGAAGTGCAGGAGTCATTGGTTACACTTGCACCTCTTTCCAAAAGGTCAGAGACTGGGCCTCTGAAGCGAGAATACTTCAATGAAAACTTAAAAGGACTTACAGGGATGGAATGACGGATAGAGTATGTATAAAAGTATTCTTATGTTTAATCAACCTAGTGATTAGTTGTAAGATGGTGGCCAGACTAACAGACATAGGGACATTTTATGGTTACAAAGGGGCACGGAAGCTCATTTGCTAACCTGGAATTTGAAGGACAGTGATGAAAGAGAGCATCACAAGTGTTAGCTGATGGGCAAGAACTAGCTTTAAGAAGGAGAAGGTTCCTAATTTCTTTTTGCACAGCATTACAAGAATCAGCTTCTTATGTATTTTTGTGAACATGTAAGAGATAGTGGTTGGATAAGGAGAGGTTACTTAAGAAGAGAGCACTAACTAGCCAATGTATGAGTTTAAGCAGGAAAGAGATCATTGATGTGATTGTAAACTAAAGGACAGAAAATTGTACAGGTGCCACACATTTTCCTACTGATATGTAAATAAATTCAGATCGCTTAACAGCAGTTTGTATGACCATATACAAAAGGAGTTGAGCTGACATATCCTGTCGAAACATGAGAAAAGTGCTGAAAATGAGCTTTTTAGTTTCTTATGTTTCATTTAATATTTTACATAAACTATTAGATCAAACAGAAGAATGTGGATCTATAATCTACGGGTGCTTACCTCTCCAGATTTGATTTAGTTATTAAATGACTACTGCTATGTGTCTGTGTTATTTGTGTTATTCACATTTCATGTAATGTTGTTAATTAGTGTTGTAAATTCAGGTATGTATTAGCTTAAATAAAATGTCAGTAATGGACTGCCTTTTTTCTTTATTAATAAGGCCTTTAAGGTAAAATAAATATAATGACTATTCCTTACGTTAAAATGCTTCTGTAGCTTCAAGCCTCTCCTTATCATGTTCACTCTTTGAAATAGATGCATACAGCATGGAGCACATTTTTGCTTGGCATTTTTATTTTTCAGTGCAGCTATGTCTTGTCAGTGATAGATACTTTGTTTTTTACTATCACTGTGTACCATAGAGGGGATTCCTAGGGCACACTGAATGATGCTACTGCCATATGAAGCTCCATCTGCTGCTTTCCATTAGCCATCCAGACAGGGCAGAATAATTTATCTTAAGGGAGTAGAGGGTCTTAATGAGAGATGCTAATCAATCTTCATTGACATATGACAAATGAGACTGCAGTATAACTACCATTGAGTAAAGTAAAGAGTACTTAATGGAGACAGTGTGTGTGTGTGTGTGTGTGTGTGTGTGTGTGTGTGTGTGTGTGTGTGTGTGTGTGTTTAAAATGGACTTTGTGGATTCTTTTCTCTCCATATGTGTGCAGAACCAGTAATGCTTGCACAATGATTACCTTTTTATGAGAGCCATGCCCACTTGGTATTCCCTCTGTCTCACAGTACTCCTACAAAACCAATCATGATATACTAACCTGTGCTGTTGTTGTACCTGCCTTATTGACATTGTATGCCACACCTGCCACATTGCCTCTATGACCTGCATATGCAGTATACTACCAAATATTTTATGTTTCTGCTTGTGATATAGCTCCTACTGGCCTGTCCTCTGTCTTTTCAGCTGATAATCCTATCTACCTGCCATTATCCTATCTACCTGCAATATACTGTACTTTTCCCAGTTGCCCTTGTTGTTTCTGCAGTCTATCTCTCATTGTGACCACCCCATTATAAAATGCAGTGTTGCACATTATACACTATACCTTGATATTGCCTTTACTGTTTTTGGATTGTTGGTAATCATATACCCCTTTTCTCTTCTTTTATTTTCAGTACACATACATCCCAATTTGCAGTTGTTGACCTTGAAATGACATGTCCTTTCTGGTTGCATGGTTATGGAATCAGGTGTATTGTGTGTATAAATATATTTTTAAATTTTTTATTTATCCTTTGTTCCTTGGGTTAGTTCCACTAGGCTAGTGGCCTTTTTCTGGGAGACCCAAAGATGTATTTATACTACCAGAAGAATTTTTTTCAGGGGGTCCATCTGGGCTAACACTAACCTCAAGGTGTGGTGACCTCCATTAAATGTGTCATACAAAAGAGATGGCACACTCAGGAGTACAGCACCCTCATAACACTGAACAGAAGTGTCAGCAATCCAATCACCTACAGCAGAAATAGAACCCACAGCCTTCCAGAAACGAAGGCTAGTGTGCTACCTGTTTGGCCACAAGCACTTCTGATTCCTAGTTTCATCCTTCCATAACAGAAAATGCTATATGTTATGTCAAGCGATAGAAACTTGCGTCACACTTAATATTTTGTTACCTCTTTGCTAACAGTTAAGAACATAGGCTTCATTTTCACATGTACATTAATATTTCCAAACCCAAATGGCTTGCAAAGTTACAATGCATCAGGTCAAAATCAAACCTTTGATGATGTTAAAGAAATCTGTTATTAGTATTCACACTGCATGTTGCATACCTTTAGAGAGAGAGGGTTTAAATTATACAAATAAGAATAATATTTCACATTTTGATAACTATCTCAAACCCACACTCAGGAAGAAATTTCTTGCAAGTGAGAAAGCTCAAGAGTGACAGAAAAAAAGAGCTTCAAAACACTTATATAGCCTTCAAAGATATGACAAGCTACTTGTGAAACTTTAAAGAAAAATACAATGCTGAGTCTGTATGCATTATAATATTTTACAGTGTAGATGTAAAGACTGAATGCAGTGATCCACTGTAAATAAAATTGACTGATGATATTGCTGTCAACATTCTTAACAGCATTTACTGTTTACAAGATATTTATATTTCTTTGGTAAAACAGAGAACACCTCACTGGGAAACAAATGAAAATCAGATTAACTGGGCATGAACTGTTAGAGTTGGGGTCCCACCCACACTGAGACAGATGACTAATATAATAGCTAGTATCGTGCCTGCTTGTCTCAAAGCAATAATTACATTTACATTTGTTTTTTATTTTTAAGGTGAAAAACTGAGATCAGAAAAAGTGGAAGGAAACATGAACAAGACCTAATTACATGGAACAGAGGATTCAGTCCCTACAACTACCAAAGGATGGATCAAAACACTGGAAGCAAGTTCTGTCGGAGAAATAAACCAAGTCCCCCTCTGGACAGTCCTCAGCTAAATTCAAAGAGAGTGTTCTTCCTAGTTGTTTACACTTGTTCCCCACTGACCAAGGAATGTCAGGTGCTTGAAGAATTAGGGTCAATTGAAATAAGACATTCATACTATACCACCGATTACTGCTTCTAGACTAGGTAATACTTAAGCAAAGAGAATGTGGCACATGTCAGAAAAATAACACATCCAATGATGTCTGCACATTGGATGGTATATGACATACCGGTCCCTAGATCCTGCAAATCTATAAATGCAAATATATATATATATATATATATATAGAGAGAGAGAGATATGTGTATGTGGGCCTATGTCATAAGACTGAAAGCTCAAAAGGCTGAAAACCAAAATATATCAAACTTAAAATACAGAATGTGGGAATTTGCCCATTCTCCACTATTGTGTGATCTGGGAGTTGGAATATATAATTAGCAGGATGTGCAGGGGGGCTTGAGTTTTAGATATTTTGGTTTTCAGTCTTCTGAGCTTTTGATCTTATAACATAGATAACTCTCTCTGCATATATATATATATATATATATATATATATATATATATGTGTGTGTGCATGTGTGCGTGTATATATATATATATATATATATATATATATATATGGGTCTACTTGAAATAACCAAAAGACCACAACACAAAAACCTAGAAGATCGAGACCAGAATCACGAAACCTCAGAACACCAAAAAGCGCAAAATTCAAAATCCTGACATTACAGGAGTTTGATTTAGTGCTTTTGGTATTCTGCATTTGGTAATTATGTATGCATAAGTGTAGTTGTGAGGGATATTGCTGTGTGTAAGTGTGTGTTGTGACATTGGTTTGTGTGTGTGACGGACTGTAATGTGTGGGTGTGAGTTTGCCTTGTGTGTCTGTTTGTGCAATCTCAGAGTTAGAATATTAAAGTGGGGGGGTGTGGGGGGTGCAGGGGTGCTTGCCCCCTGCCTATTACTAGTGTAGGTTGGAGTGTTTGCTAGTTAGGGGCAGTTGTGTGTCTGTTTGTGTGTGTTATGTGTGTGGTTTACAGTTTCGCGATTTTCGGTGTTTTGGGGTTTTGTGATTCTGGTCTCGGTTATTTGAGTTTCGGTGTTGTGGTCTTTCGGTTATTTTAAGTTGACCCATATATATATACATATATATATATATATATATATAGAGAGAGAGAGAGAGAGAGGTTTACTATGATTTAATCATTGTAACTATGTTGCATCACTAAATCATTTGACCAGAAGGCTGCCAGACAGGAATGTCAATGTTCACTTGTTCAAACACCCAGAACTCCTCCCTCTTCTGGTCTCATGTTAACACTTCTTCCTGTGTCTGTTCAGGTCAGGAGATTCGATGTTCGACATCATTCAAACAAGTGGTTGTCAGCATTCTTATTTTGCAACCTGTGATTTAGCAATTCAAAATTGTAATTATTGCTAAAACCTTAGGAAACCTATAACTCTCTCTCTCTCTCTCTCTATATATATATATATATATATATATATATATATATATATATGTATATAGATATATGTGTGTGTGTATGTGTGTGTGCATGTGTGTGTGTGTGTGTGTGTGTGTGTGTGTGTGTGAGTATGTGTATATACATGTCTAAATGTATTATACACATATATATATATATATATATATATATATGTGTATATATACACACACACACACACACACACACACACACACACACACACACACACACACATATATATATATATATATATATATATGTATGAGAGAGAGAGGTTTACTGGGGTTTAGTCATTGTAACTATGTTGAATCACTAAATCATGTGACCAGAAGGCTGCCAGACAAGAATGGCAATGTCCACTTGTTCAAACTCCCAGAATTCCTCCCCCTTCTGGTCTCATGTTAGCACTTCTTCCTGTGTCTGCTCAGGTCAGGAGATTCGATGCTTGAGATCATTCAAACAAGTGGGTATCAGCATTCTTATTCTGAAACCTGTGATTTAGTAATTCAAGACTCTAACTATTGCTAAAACCATAGGAAACCTCACTGCCCGCTCAAAGGCAAAAAATGCAGCCTCTGTGGGACCTGATAATATCCCAGGCTGCATCCTACATGAACTCAGGCAAGAACTTTCAGCACCATTAGGCACACCACCTGAGTATCTGCTTCATCCCAGCTGAGTGGAGGACAGCTACTGTCATCCCTTTGCACAAAGGTGAAGCGTCCAGGAAAGTATAGACCCATCAGCCTAACTAACTAGCCTGATCTGCAAGGCCATGGAGCAGATTGTCATGGACCTCATTAACAAAGGAAATTAGCAACCTCCAGACACTTGATCCCACACAATAAAGTAGACCAAAAGTTTAGTCCCAACAAGGCAGATAATTAAGGCACAAATCTCAATCAATAGATACAATAAAAAATGAAATTTAATAACAAAAAGTAAGCGCTTTCACAGTTGATAACTGCTTCATCAGACAACATCATAATGCCACAGTAATGTTTAAAAAGTAGTATTGACCAATGAAAAAAGCTACTGAATTAATAAAATCAATTACAACATTTAAAGTGCTGAAGAATGAAACCATGTCATGGGGTAGGTGTCTGCCTTAAAAAACAAAATCCACTTCTGTTAACAAGCTTCTGTTTTACATTTCAAGTCACCACCTCTACCCGCTTCCAACACTATTTCCAATACAAAAAACTTAAAATAGTGAGGTGCACCTGCTTCAATAACATGTTTAGCCAAGGCGCTAGTACTCTTAGAATTTCTAATATCAAGTACATGTTCCAAGATCCTGACCCTAAAAGGGCGGTTGTTGGCAAGACAAAGTTTTTTGTATTGGAAATAGTGTTGGAAGGGGGTAGAAGTGGTGACTTGAAATGTAAAACAGAAGCCTATGAACAGAAGTGGATTTTGTTCTTTAAGGCAGACACCTACCCCGGTATCAATGACATGGATTCGTTGAAACCATTTTTAAAGCAGAGACCTTTAAAACACTAATTGCACTTCAGCATTTTAAATGTTGTAATTGATTTTATTAATTAAGTAGCTTTTTTCATTGGTCAATACTACTTTTTAAACATTACTGTGGCATTATGATGTTGTCTGATGAAGCGGTTATCAACCGTGAAAGCACTTACTTTTTATTATTAAATTTCATTTTTTATTGTATCTATTGATTGAGATTTGTGCCTTAATTATCTGCCTTGCTAGGACTGAACTTTTGGTCTACTTCATTGTTTTGTTTTAGTTACTAGTCCCTTTTCTTGGTTGTTGGTTTTTATTTATTAACTTGATCCCACACAGTTTGGTTTTGTCAAGGTGAAGTTATGCCTGTTAAGTTTGGTCGACTTCTTTGAGACAGTTTCCAAGGCCATAGATGAGGGGAAGACAGTGCACACCACCTACCTTGACCTGGCCAAGGCCTTTGATGCTATTCCTCACTAAAGTATAATGGATAAACTCTCTCAACTAGGCATCAATCCATATGTTAGCAGATGGGTAGCAAACTGGCTCACTGATAGAACCCACCTAGTCAAAATAGGGGAAGCCACCTCAAGTAACAGGCCCATAACAAGTGGTTTACCCCAGGGATTGGTATTGGGGCCTCTGCTGTTTGGGATACACTTCTCAGAGGTGCAGGTCAAATCTAGTGGGTTATGGCTGACCAAGTTTGCAGATGACTGCAAGCTGGGTGTTGTCATCAGTTCTCCTAGTGATGTGGACATCCGCTAAGAGGGTCTCGCCCAAGCAAATGACTGGTGCTAGAAACATGGCCTCAAACTGAATACCAAAAAATGCATCATCGTCCCTTTTGGGGAGAATGACATCCCCACAAATTATCACACTGATAATAAGGCACTAAGCACACAATCAGTCGTGAGACACTTAGGAACCCAGGTTGATAGCAAACTGACTTTTGACCACCATATTACCTCCACTGTATGGAAAGCTTTCTACCACAGCCATAAACAAACTTTACAACAGGAGGAGGAAGTTACTACATGACAGAGCAAAATCCCTAAAAGGGAAGGCATCTCTGATCAGTACTAGCAAAAAACTACGATCACTCATAAAATCATCCAAGGCCAACTTTGAGAGAAAAATCGCAAAAGACACAAAGGACAATCACAAGGCCTTCTTTAGCTATGTTAGAAACCTGGGTGGAAACTCTCAGATATGCTCAGAGTTAGTCCAAAATGACACAAAATACACTGAACCCACTGACATCGCCAACATTCTGGCAGACAGGTTCAGTGCAAACTCCTCCCCTCCCCAAAGGAGAAATAACTATCCCAGCAGAGTGTAGCCTCCCTAACATCTCAGATGCCCAGGTGAGAGCTGCCCTCTCTAAAGCTAAAAACACAGCATCAATGGGACCGGATGGTGTCCCGGGCTGTGTGCTACATGAACTCCAAGAGGAACTAAACCCACACATAAGGCTGCTGTTTAATCTTAGCCTTACCACAGGATACGTACCCAAAGAGTGGCGTACAGCAACAGTGGTCCCACTTCACAAAGGCAGTGCTTCTATGGACCCTGGAAATTACCGCCCCCATAAGCTTGACGAGCCTGGTCTGCAAAGCTATGGAGAGGATCATTATGGAACTCATAAACAAAGACATTGGGGACCTACAGACATTGGATCCTACCCAATTTGGCTTTGTCAAGGGCAGATCCTGCCTTTTGAACTTGGTCGACTTTTTTGAAACAGTCACTAAGGCCATTGATGAGGGTAAGGCAGTTCACACAGCCTACCTTGACCTTGCAAAAGCCTTTGACACAATACCCCACTCGGGCATCATAGAGAAACTCACCAGCTTAAATGTAAACCCATATGTCACAAGATGGGTTGCAAACTGGCTCAAGGACAGAACCCACAAGGTCAGAGTTGCTGGAGCTATGTCAGACTCTAAGCCAGTCACAAGCGGTGTCCCACAGGGCTCAGTCCTGGGACCCCTCCTGTTCGGCATTTATTTTTCCGAGGTACAGGCAAACATAGGGGGATTATGGCTGACAAAGTTTGCAGATGACTGCAAACTGGGCACCATAATTAATACTCCAGCGGACACAAACATCCTTCAGAGAGGCCTCATAGAAATGGATAACTGGTGCCAGAGCTATGGCCTTAAGCTTAACGCCAAAAAATGTATAGTCATACCCTTTGGGAAAAACAAGGTACCGACAAATTACCACATAGGAGGTAATCCATTAAGTACGGAAGAGGTAATCAGGGACCTAGGGACCCAGGTTGACAGAAACCTCTCATTTGACACTCACATTGCCAAAGTGGTTAGGAAGACCTTCTATATTGCCCACCTTATCATGAAGGGTTTCACATCTAGAGCAAGAGAGGTCATTGTGCCCCTGTACTCTTCTCTTATCAGGCCAATGATTGAGTACAATGCCCCATTTGGGATGTATCTCACCCGACATCTGCAGCAGTTGGAAAGACCCCAAAAGTTCCTCACCAAGAGGATAAAGGGTCTTAAACATTTGCCATATGCTGCCCGACTGAAAAAACTCCAGCTCTATTCAGTCACATACCGACTACTCAGAGGTGATCTGTGCCTGACGTACAAGGCCATGTCCAATCCTGAGTTAATGGACATGCTCCACCTCAGAAAATCCAAATCCATCAGAGCCACGAGAACAAGTGACTTAAACCTCAACACAGAAATAAATAGAACATGCTGGAGGGACAGATTCATAACCCAGAGGCTCCCTACACTCTGGAACAGAATCCCAGTCCATGTTAGGCAGAGACCCTCACTGACTCTATTCAAGAGAAATCTCGACGAGTGGATGGGAGATCGTGGTTTAGGGTCATCTCTGTGTCACTACTAGACAGAGGCATAGTAAACTAAACCCTAAAAGGGTGTAGTATTCTCATCCTAAGGGGTGATGTAAGCCACATACACTCTGGCTAGGCTTATAAATGCCCTAGGGCAGATAGCCTAGTACGAACCTATGAACCTATGAACATGGCCCACCTCTTTAGTAAGGGTATCACATCCAGGGACAATGTGGTCATAACATCCCTGTATTCTTCCCTTATAAGACCGATTATAGAACAGAATTCCCCTTTTGGCATGTACCTCAGAAAGGACATGCAGCAGCTGGAGAGACCACAGAGGTTCCTTACCTGGAGAATCCAGGGCCTCAAACATCTACACTAACACAGATAGGCTAAAGGCCCTGTCCCTCTTCTTAGTCTCATACAGACTTCTCAGAGGTGACCTCTGTCTGGCATACAAAGCAATCTCAGACCCCACCTTGACAGGAATGCTGCATATCCGCAAGTCAAGTTTCACTTTAGTAACCCAGACGTGTGACCTCAACCTGGTCTGTGACATCAATAGGACTTGTTTGGATAAAGTTTTATGCCTCGGAGACTCTCTCTTCTGTGGAGTAGACTCCCTCTCCATGTCAAGCAGAATACCTCATTAATCCTTTTAAGTGCAACCCGTATAACTTGATGGGGAGCAGAAAATACACCCCTGGGATTCCACCTATGTCCCTGATGCACAACTTCCTATGATCTTATAGATATATATATATATATATATATATATATATATATTTAGCTGAGATATATATATATATATATATATATATATATATATATATATATATATATATATATATATATATAGCTGAGTCACTTATAGGGAAGTCCTGCAGTGCTTTTGATGGAAAGACCAAACATCAGTAGTGGAATCAGGGGTGGATACTCCCAACATATCAAAGATGGACTTATAGTAAACTATTATGGTAAAATAGTACAATTGTATAAGCCTTCTAACTGCAACTGCAAATGTTTAGTAAAGTCACTGCAGTAGTTTCAGCCATAAAGTGTGGGAAATTATGTTGCAGGTAGATACCAGACCATTTTCCTCCCTCAGACCTTTCAGATATCCCCTCTACAAGGTTTCCTCTTCCATAATGTGGATGCCAATAGGATATAGAATACAAAGGGAAGGCACTTTCTGTCTATCTATCTATCTATCTATCTATCTATCTATCTATCTATCTATCTATCTATCTATCTATCTATCTATCTATTTATCTGCTTAAAGGTATCTCAGAGGTATATGTAAAGGTATAGCAAAACGCCAGGTGTTCACATAGCTAAATGGCTAGAGTTATGGCCTTATGTGCAGTAGGTGCATGATTTGAATACAGGATAGGGCAATTTAACATTTTTGTTTACAATAGAAATTATGCAAATTATTTTTAAATACTGGTCTGCTGCATTCAGCTAAGCTCTGTTAAGACCTGCTCAGCCCTGCTAAGCACCAAATAAACACAATAATGGCTGAAATTGTTTATGCACTGCTTGACATCACTTGGTTAGTTTGTGCACTGCTAAGCATACTGGTTTTAGCACAGCTCAGCTGCGCTGGTTTTGGCAGTGTTAATTGACACACCTCATTTTTAAATATTACCCAATGGCATGTAAGGGAGGGACAACAGGCTATATTGAGTCCAACAGGTGGGGATATAGCATAATCCATTGGTGTTCTGCCTCTGAAGGATACAATGGCAGGCGTTGGAGAGGGTTCATGCTTTTGAGCACAGCAGTGGGGCATTCAGGAGTCCAGGGTCATGGTCTGACTACTTGTAAAAAAACATGAGGGCTGGCTGATGCAGGAAGGTTACCAGAGCTCAGAGTGCAAGGTGGAGGTCTGGGAACAGCTAGCAAGGGACCTCACCAGTGCAATTGGTATCGCCTGCACAGGTGAGCAGTGTTGTCACCACCAGGATGACCTGAAAAGATGGAAGGGAGCTCTCTTAGACACCTGGATCCAAGAATTCTGGACTGGGGATGTCTCACATGTATGTAAGTACCATTACCTGTGTTTCACCATTATCTAATCTTGAATGTCTGTTAAACTGATATGCATAATGGTGTGCTTCTCTCCCAACAGCTGCAGAGGAGATGGCTCGCAATATCAAGATGTATACAGGGCGCTTGACCAGGTTGCACTCTGAATGTGGTGAATACAGATGCATTTTGCTATCTATAGTCAAATAAGCAAGAAAAAGTAAAGCAGTAACTGTGATTAGGTATATACAGTAAAGATTATATTGCAATGAATGTGGACTTACATCACTGCCACCTGTAGTGCCATAAGCAGGGAAGACTAAAGCATTAACAGTAATAAAGTATATGCAATAAAAGTTTGTAGTGCCATAACTGTGGAATTACAGCTGTGCTGCAACACCTGCATAATGACAAATATTGTGCAATAAAAACATGACATTACAGCAGTAACTGAAGGTTTCACTAATAAAGTCTGTTGTGCAATGCTTGTGGAAGTAGGGCTGCTTTGCAAGATTCAATTATTACTACTGTTCTGCAATAAAAACACAAAATGCTATCCGTACTTTCTTGAAGGTATGTCTAATAAAGTCTGTTGTGCTATAAGTGTAGGTTCAGAGTTGTTTTGTAAGAAATTACTTATGACAACTGGTCTGCAATGACACATGGACCAATAGCAATAACACCAAGGTAAATCATGTACAGCAGGATTGTTTTATTTTCACCATTGCATGTCAGGTACAAGCATTCAGGCTGTGAGATACGGTGCTGCAGTCAGGTATAACAGTGTACTAGTTGCAGACTGCAAATAAAAACTCATAATCGGATATTGTTATTTGACTTCACAGATACTTCAACACACTACCAGTGTAATGTGTACACCTGAATACTAAGTAGTAATATATATTTTACCTAGTATGTTTGTCATGCTTGAATGTCATGCATGTGTGGTCAACTGTCACTGCAGTCAAGTATAAAACTGTACCATTATTAGCAGGTCATATTCTGCAGCCAGGTGAGCTCTAGGCAAATATCCGTCAGTCAGTAATCAGCAGTGACTCAGTAGCTCCATATGCTAAATGTTATGTATGAAGTACATTTTTGCCACACACAGACTAGGATTTGAATCCAGTGCTATCTAGATCTAAATATTACAGTATCAGTTACATAATGTTTATATATATTCTCTCCACAGGAACTACAGGTAAATGGGTGAGGCATACCATATTATGAGTACATTATTGTGTCTTTACACATCACAGACTGTTACAGTCATTATCAGGAATGTGAAAATACACATTATCAGGAATATAAAAGCATACAAACAGGAAATAAGTGTAAGAATAATAAAATAAAAGAAATAAAATGTGTAAGCTCTGCTATGGCTGCATGCCTGGAGTGCATGTTAAAGGTTGCTGCAGTCAATTAATACATTTTATGCAGATGTCAGCTGCTGTCACTGCTATTGGGATCTAACCTCATGCCTGCCAAGCAAGCCATGATAGCTGTTTACTGTCTGTACTGTACACATACATGTCTCTCAAGTGTCACGCTGTGATGGAATGTAATTACCATTGCGTAATCCCTCTGTCACAGATGTATTTTCCATATATATATATATATATATATATATATATATATATATATATATATATATATATATGTAAATACCAAAGTCACAGTACATCAGCTCACAGTACACCTTGGTAGTTATATATGTACACCTGATGTGCAAGTGTTCTGTGTAGTTGTGTACCTGCAGTTGTTACTGCTTGGCCCATACTGTCCCATTTGGATAGCTTGAGAGGTATGTACATGCTACAGCAGCTATAAGGCACTTTTACACATAAATAAAGGGCAGAGCTGAAGAGTAGATAGCAGTACTGTTGTCAACTATATTAGCCTATAATTAATGGTATTAATGGACAGTATTTCCCTCTCTCTCCTCACAGCTTATCTTCAAATATTTATTATTGTTATGCATTGGTTATGGTTTACTATTAAAATACATTGTTCCCCCAACTTTATTTTGGGGCATGTGTTTTATTATTGCTATGTATTACAATGATTGCATATTAACTTATCTTGTTGAATTACCTATCCTGTTGGCCATATGCAGTAACTGTTACTGGCATGCTATTAATATACTGTCTGTTCTTTTATTCATTGTTGTAGTTCACATAATATGCACTGAACTGTAATGGGGTTATTTCCTATGTTCTGGCATGCTGCTATTATTAACAATGGTTTTGTTCATAACTAGCCTATATGTATTGCTTCACCTCCATAACCACAGCATGTCAGAGTAGGCCTGTTCCTTCTGATCTCTCTAACCTACCTCAACCGACCATGGCAACAGGTCAGGACACATCTGGGACTCAAGCCGGTGGTGCCCCCTCTGCTGGCCCTGCACCACCTTTGGGTGGAACTGCCTCAGGGCACAGAGCCTGTCCCTCCTAAGAGTGGTGGCAGAGGAGCGATAGTCACCTAGGATTGACTACAGGCCATGGTGCACAGGATTGTTTATAGGAGCTATAAACATCACCTGTGCCAGATTGAGGGCAGAATTGACAACCTGATGGGGCCCCCTGGCCCTGGCACCCAGCCTCCAGCACAGCCACCTTCAGGGCAGTGAAGGGACAGTGTGGACTACCCATGCGTGGGGACCACAATAATGCTGCCATCTGAAGGCACATGCACTTCAGATTCCACAACAACCTCCCCATCCAAGGTGTTTACTCCCTTCATGTGTCACACACCACCCCTGTCTGCTGTCTTTTTTTCTTGTATGTCTACAATTGCATCCTCTCCTACCCAACTTACCTCCTCAGATGTACCTATATCTCTTCCCCAATATTCCACTCTCTCCTTATAAAAAAAAACAAAAAATGAGCACTGCTCCCACAAAAACAATATCGCCCCATACATAGCTCTCCATTTCATACACGTGTCCACAGGACACAACATATTTGGTTGAATTGGCTTGACAACACATTTATGTTGTCCTCACCCATCTCTCTGGGGTTTGAGAGTCCAAATTCATACACAAAATTTGTCAAACTGCACAGCTGTTGCTGCACAAGAAATGGAAAGCTATGGTACTTCCCTACACCCATCCTGAACATCCCTACCTGCCTTTTACTATGTTTTTCCCCCTGCTTGCTCCCATTTCACCACTGTCCTATCAACCCCTTTTTATTTTTATTTTTTTAGCATGGGTTTGTGCACATCTAAGTGGTATGTCATGCAAACCTGCTTAAAAGTGCTTTCATGATTTTAAGTGTTTCTCACAGTGTTAGTCACATGTACAGAATAATCAGTCCTGCTAAGTCTTGAACCTGGACCCTTATCAACTACAGCCTACTGCACTAACCCACTAGGCAACACAGATCATAACTAAAGCAGGGGTTTCTAGCAATACATACTGATTGCAACTGACAGAGTTGAAATTAAACCAAATGTGACAAATGGGAAATACACCAGTAGACAGACAAATAAATAATAATGACAGTACGTGAGGCCTAAGATAGCAAGTACATTTTACCTTTTGTCTACAACATCTTCAAACACACCTGTTACTGCATCAGTGGCAGAGTACATATGTTCAAATGGGACCCTGCTACAGAACAACTGCCTTTGAAAGCTATGCACATACTGATTGATGCAGACAGTATATATCACAATGAAAAGTGAAAAACTTCTCTAAAGCAAATTTCACACTCCTCAAAACCGAGGTGGAATCCTTCAAAGCCCCCGGGCCTGTGGATAATACGGCCCAAACCACAAAATCCTTTATAAACGCATTCTATGAACACCTTCAGGAATGCATGGATCATGCAATCCCAAATAAAACCAAGACCCAATCCTCCAAAGGCAGACGTCCTGTCTGGTGGACCCCAGCCATAAACAAACTATACAATAGAAGGAGGAAGCTACTACATGACAGAGCAAAATCCCAAAAAGGGAAGGCATCTCTGATCAGTATTAGCAAAAAACTACGGGCACTCATAAAATCATCTAAGGCCAGCTTCGAGAGAAAAATTGCACAGGACACTAAGGATAATCACAAGGCTTTCTTTAGTTATGTTAGGAACCTGGGTGGGAATTCCCAGATATGCTCAGAATTAGTCCAAAATGAGAAAAAATACACCGAACCCACAGACATTGCCAACATCCTAGCTGACAGGTTCAGCACAAACTCTCCCCCCCCACGAAAAGGGCTAATATCTATCCCAGCAGAGTGCTGCCCCCCTGACATCTCAGATGCTCAGGTAAGAGCTGCCCTCTCCAAAGCAAGAAACACAGCATCAATGGGACCAGACGGTGTCCCAGGCTGCATCCTACATGAACTCCAAGAAGAGCTAAACCCAAACCTAAAACTACTGTTCAATCTCAGCCTTACTACAGGATATGTACCCAAAGAGTGGCGTACAGCAACAGTGGTCCCTCTCCACAAAGGTGGAGCCTCAACAGATCCTGGAAACTATCGCCCCATAAGTCTCACTAGCTTGGTCTGCAAAGCTATGGAAAGGATCATCATGGACCTTATAAATAAAGATATTGGGGACCTACAGACACTGAATCCTACCCAGTTCGGCTTTGTTAAGGGCAGATCCTGCCTCTTAAACCTGGTCGATGTCTTTGAAACAGTCACCAAGGCCATTGACAAGGGGAAGGTGGTCCACACAGCCTACCTGGACCTCGCAAAAGCCTTCAATACAATACCCCACTCGGGCATTATAGATAAGCTCACCAGCTTAAATATAAACCCCTATGTCACTAGATGGATTGCAAACTGGCTCAAGGACAGAACCCACATGGTTAGAATAGCTGGAGCCATGTCAGACTCCAAACCAGTTACAAGTGGCGTCCCACAAGGCTCAGTCTTGGGACCTCTCTTGTTCAGTATATATTTCTCGGAGGTACAGGCCAACATGGAAGGACTGTGGCTGACCAAGTTCGCAGATGACTGCAAACTGGGCACCATAATAGACTCTCCAGCCAACACAAGCATCCTCCAAAAGGGCCTCATAGAAACAGACAACTGGTGCCAGAGCCATGGCCTCAAGCTAAACGCCAAAAGTGTATAGTCATCCCTTTGGCAAAAACAAAGTGCCCACAAATTACCACATAGGTGGTAATCCATTAAGTGCAGAAGAAGTAATTAGGGACCTGGGGACCCAAGTTGATAGCAATCTCTCATTTGACAACCACGTGGCCAAAGTGGTTAGAAAAACATTTTATATAGCCCACCTAATCATGAAGGATTCACATCTAGATCAGGGGAGGTCATCGTGCCTCTTTACTCATCCCTCATCAGGCCCATAATTGAGTACAATGCCCCTTTTGGGATGTACCTTACCAGACACCTGCAGCAAGTGGAAAGACCCCAAAAGTACCTCACCAAGAGGATCAAGGGGCTCAAACAGATGCCGTATGCTGCCCGGTTAAAGAAACTCCAGCTCTACTCAGTGGCATACCGCCTGCTCAGAGGCGATCTGTGCCTGATGTATAAAGCCATGTCCAACCTGGAATTAATGGACATGCTGCACCTCAGAAAATCCAAATCCCATCAAGCTATGTGCTCGAGGGACTTAAACCTCAGCACTGAAATAAATAGGACATGCTGGAGGGACAGATTCATAACCCAGAGGCTCCCTTCACTCTGGAATAAAATCCCAGTCCAGGTTAGGCAGAGTCCCTCATTGACTCTCTTCAAGAGGAATCTTGATGAGTGGATGGGAGATCGTAGGTTTACCCCGGGTATCACTTCTGTGTCACTGTTAGACAGAGGCACAGTATACTAACCTCGAAAAAGGGCATAGCAAAATTAATTTAAAATGGGTGGCGAAAGCCATACACACTCTGGCTAGGCTTATAAATGCCCTAGGGCAGATAGCCTAGTATGAACCTATGAACCTATGAACCTATGAACAACCTGTATGTCAGCACATATATCTGGCAAATATACATGCTGCAGCACTGACTTATTAGCTCAGTCTATTAAATACCTTCTATGTAGAACATTTTGCCACACACAGTCCTGGATTCAAATCTATTGTGTTGCACTTCAATTACATTGTTGTGAACACAGCAAGTAATGACTGACTCATGCAATTTTAATCCCCATAGGTTACTGCTACTGAATTATCAGTTACCCAGTTTTGCAAGTCACAGGCCTGCAGGTAGGGCCACACTGTATATATTCATAAGCCTAACTATATCTCACTTACTACTCTGCTATTGGTCTTCTTCTTCTTTCGGCTGCTCCCATTAGGGGTCATCACAGTGGATCATCTGCTTCCATCTCTTCCTGTCCTCTTAATCTTGCTCTGTCACACCAACCACCTGCATGTCCTCTCTCACCACATCCATAAAACTTATCTTAGGCCTTCCTCTATTCCTGTTACCTGGCAGCTTCATCCTTAGCATCTTTTTCCCAATATACTCTGCATCCCTCCTCAGCACATGTCCAAACCAACATAATCTTGCCTCTCTGGCTTTGTCTCCAAATCTTTCAACATAGGCTGACCCTCTAATATACTTGTTCCTAATCCTGTCCACCCTTGTCACACCCAGTGAAAATCATCTTTAACTCTGCCATGTCCAGCTCTGACCCCTGCCTTTTTGTCAGTGCCACTGTCTCCAACCCATATAACATAGCTGGTCTCACTACCCTCTTGTAGACCTTCCCTTTCACTCATACTGGTACTCGTCTGTCACAAATCACTCCTGACACTCTTCTCCACCCACTCCATCCTGCCTGTACTCTCTTCTTTACTTCTCTTCCACACTCACCATTACTCTGAACTGTTGATCCCAAGTATTTAAACTCATCCACCTTTGCCACCTCTACTCCCTGCATCCTCACCATTCCTCTGTCCTCCCTCTCATTCACACACACATATTCTGTCTTAGTTCTGCTGACCTTCATTCCTCTTCTCTCTAGAGCATATCTCCACCTCTTCAAGGTCTCCTCCACCTGTTCCCTACTCTCACTACAGATCACAGTCTGTTGCATAACAGATGTCCCTTAAGCACATGCCCCAGTTGAACAGTAATGGGTACCCTTACCCCGGCTCTGCTGTAATGATAAGGCTGCCCCAGCTGTCACATTTACATGTACAGATTGTAGGCCTCCAAAGTGTTCACACTCCCCACCATTGTGTCCTGGGCTGCAGCAGCAGCTGCAGTCTGGAGCATACGACTGTATGTTAAGGTAGCTGCTACTGACTGACCATACCACCCAACCTCCTATAACAAGGGATCCGGACACAACCATATACAAAAGGGGGTCAAAGGCTCAGAGATCGGTACATGTTTCACAGTTTGCCCCTACAAAGATAGTAAGTTGATAGAATAGCAGCTACTGCATTACCATGAATATTTTGATGGTTATGATACATAACACTCGCATGTCTCTCTCCCCCTTCTGACCTCAACACACAATGTTTGCCAGTGACTTGCCAGATGACCACACTATCATGGAACACTGACCAAGCATATGAGGCAAAACTCTGGACATACTTCATACATCTCTACAGTGGACAGTATTTGTACTTACCCTCTGTGATGCTGTAGTCTCCACACCTCAGTAATGTCCATCTCAACAACTAAGAAAGGGATCAAGGCCTACATGAACACATATATTGCACTGTGGTGCCATGTCATTGGCTAATGATTTTGCAATTCAGCTGTTTTGGATGCAATTAGCTCTGAACCACAGATTGGTGCACAGGTAATTAGCTGTTAATGAGCATTACCTACAAAAGGAAAGCAACTGCTTATGGTGAACAGGTCTGTATGTGGTTTTACTCACACAGACAGTGTATGTGCAAAGCATTTGCAAAGGAATGCTTCAATAAAAGGAATACATCACTCTACCAGGTATGTACTACATTTCCCCATAATAAGGGATGCAGATGGGAGGATGGAGGTATGGGAAGTAGAGATTAAAACAGTAGACTTGTATTAGATCTATGATAATGACACGTCAGTGATACTCTGCTGTCCAAAACCTACAGGCATGCCTCTCAGTTGTCCCTGCTTTGAATCACATCTCTGCTCTGTCTCTGTCAATCCCTTCTACAATGGTCGGCTGTTGTAGTAAAGATAGTGGATTACATGTAAGACATATAGTGATAATAATTAGGGATGTACACTCTGTAACATCAAATGGTGTGCCGTAATTCACCTCCTCTCAGGCTGTCAATGTCACACATAAATAGGACAAACACTGTAAAAATATCCCTGAATGTCCCTGATGTACTTTTGCTAAGTCCCTGTTTTGTGGACATTCGTCCCTGTCTGCCTGAGAGCTATGCCTAACATACCTCTCATCCTCCTACAGTAAGAAATCAGGACAAAGTCATATGTAATGGGCGGACAAAGGCCCAAACTCAGTGGCAGAGTATATATATTGGCCATAGAAAGTAAGACTGTGATTACAGCAACATATATTACTGTAGCATAAGTGTTGTCTGAGGGGTCTGATGGCTAACAGATTTTGTGTCAGTTTTCTGACAGCAACCACCAATCAGTGGACAACCGTTTGTCAGACATGCAAATGTTTGTGCAAGAAGGACCACAGCTATGAGGCAAACATGTTGATATTCTGCAAACATCTGCATAGTTGAGAGTATGATGTCTACAGGGAATATATGCAACAGCAGGTTTGCATTGCTGTCTGTCATTGTGGTGCACTGGTGGGGCTGAACTGTCCCCATATAGTTGTTGGAATAGCACACTGCTAGTAGTTTGACAGTGGCTGTGTCACATATTAGTGGAGATTTGCCCATAGGGGACACACCACAGTACACTGCAATGATGGCTGTAGAGACATACAGCAGAATCTGTCACAGCACACAGGAACATTACCCAGTAGTGCTACTATCTTGGTGATAGACACACATGTAGTGTGTCATCAAACTGTGGGGTATGATGTGTGAGGGAGCAGTGGATAGTGCAGGCCATTATGGGGTGTGTAGGATTTGTACATAGTGAACATCCATGTATCTGATCCTGTAATGTGTTCCCCTCTTGATGTCTTGCAGGAACGATGTACTGATGGAGACATCCTCCGTTATCATCTGCAGAAAATGACACTATACTGGGCGCCATCAGACTCAGCCATCACATACTGCTGTCAAGTGCTCACCACAATCATGGACAGCAGGCAGCATTGTTGGCCAATATTGTGAGGGCTGTTAATGATATTGGCCAACAGGACAGGACCTATGAGCTGGTTTGACACTGGGCCACAGACATGGTCAATGCCACACATCAAAGGGCAGCTATTGTTTCCAGGGATCATGCTGCCACCAGTGGAGGGCCTGCAACAGAACAACCACTCTCAGCCACAGATGAATTCCTGGTGAACCTAGGATCAACCCACAGCTCTCAGCCAACCATCACGCCATGCATCCTGGAGGTGGGTGCCACAGTATCCACATCAGAGGATTGCCCAGGTAAGCTGACTGTGTTCACCATTATAATACATTTGCAGCCATTGTAGCAGGCTCTACAGACCAGTATATGGGTGTCAGGTCTATCTGCATTGGTGGGAGGTTGGCTTTTACCCACATTTGTGCACACATACTCAGAATATCACCAGCACTGCCAGTATCACATTAGCTACAGTACATGTGGATATATGCACATATTACCTTGTAACTCTCCAATGTTTGGTGTTGCTGATATTACCTCTTCCTCTCCTTTTCACAGGTACATCAGGTGTGGCCAGAGTTTGTGGTTTTGTACCTGGTAAGTGTGATACTGTTGTTTTGCCAGATCAGTTAAACCCTATGAATGTTAAGGGCTGAAATTTTGTCTTTTGCACAACTGTTGTGCTTAGCTAGAGTAGAATAATTGCATGTTCCATTTTAGAGCAGCTAACTACAGTGCATAGTCTAAGGAATAACAGGTGTGTATCTGCACAAACTTTAACATGCTTGCACTTATAGTTATGAGGAACTATGCAGCCCGCTATACATGAGGCAATTATTGCAAGATGCCCATTCAAACTCAATAGGGTGAAGGTTCGTACCTGAGGCAGTGCTACTACAACTGGCATATCATTGTCAAGTTTTACTGTGTTTTATGTGAAGTTCTGTCACCTACACTGTAATTTTGCATACCTCACAAGTGTATTGAACTGGCAACATTACCTGGATGTAGGTGACATGCATGTTATACAGGGCCTGGGTTGTCTGTGTATGTTGTTGTGAGTGTGTGTGTTGTGCATGGAACCAGAGATGAGAAGATGTGGGACATGTAATGCAATTGTGGATCCACATCTGTATGAGTCTGTGTGGATTACTGTACATAATAGTGCTGGTGGTAATGTACTGCTTTAGTCTTGCTTCTCACATGTAAACAGGGGGGTTGGAGTCTGTCCCCCTCACAACCTGATGTTAGTGTCTCATCAGACTGGAAGCACATGTGGGGTTGTTGGTGGCTGAATCTGTCCCAGAGGTTGACATCCCTCTTCTGCCTTTATTTTCCCTGCACACAGTCGGTATGCCCACACATACCCAGTCACCAGAGGTCACAGATATTGGACAGTCAGAGGGTGGCGACATAGTACAGGACAGTGTGAGAATTATAGTATCAGTGAGTGTAGACACTTGCTTTAGCCAGTGAGCTGGTGAGGCCCACACATGCAGATTGAAAGAGGTGCTTGAAGGAGGACTGCTGCCTATCCACTTCCAGTTGCAGGTGTCATATCATGGGTTACTTGCAGCATGTTTCTGGCTGTCATGGAGGCACAGGCATGAGCTGAATGCAACACCAGGTGGATGATTAGGGTTATGGATGTAGCACAGTCTGACATCTGTGATTGCCTCCACCACATTGGTGATGCCATGGAATATTTCACTGATGTAGTGGACAGATGGTGGGCTCAGACAGTGTCTGTCTTCAAATGCATGTTGTCTGTGCTGGAACATCTGGTTGAGGTTGGGTGTCAAACTTGTGGACGTACACCAGCAACACCATCTGCTGGGAGTCCATGTAGCCATGTATACACACATCGCTGTAGTGGCAGTACCTCCAGTGCTACAGAGGGAGGAGTAATGGCCACATCATGAAGTGGCAGGCTATGAGCACATGGTCCTGGGTTATCCCATGAGGGATACAAGCCCAGCAGACAGCAGTCACCATCAGGTACTAGCACCACATCTGACCTTGGACACCGTGCTGCCAGTGCTACTCATGGAGAAGCCAGTTACCATGTTCTACAATGTACGGTCCACAGCTGCCCACCATACGCTTGTGTAGGGCTAGCACTGAGCTTGACTGTGTATACACACACACACACACACACACACACACACACACACACACACACACACACACACACACACACACACACACACACACACACACACACACACACACACACACACACACACACTCTAAAACCACTTTCACATGCAGATCACCTACAGACACACACAGCACATCTCCATGGCCCATGTCACCAGCACCTCTTCCTGACTCACACACATGCTGTTAACTATATGGCACAGCCTAGGCCTCTGGCACCCCCACACCACACTCTGTGCATGTGATGATACCTGTGCCACATCATTGCCATCCATTCCATCAATGCAGGGACCTGCATATATGTGTCTGATGCACAGGGAGACTATATACCTTTACATGTGTTTCTGTAGTGCAGTAGTGGTATGCCATGGCAGTTGTGGGCCACAATAGGTACTGTTTGCTGTCATGTGTCAGGACTACACATCAAATGTTGTGAATCTATGTTGCCTGATGGTACACTGGTTGTAGTGTTACAGAATGACAGGTGTGTCACAGAGCTGTGTATGTTTTTGTCCCAGAGTCTAAGCAGTGCAAATATGGACACATGGTGGCAATACAGAGGCAAAGGAGGGAAAGGCAGCACATCAGAGCTATAACATCAACAAGGTATGCCAGCATATGTGCATGGCTCCCTAGGTACACATGTGTAGAACATTATGTCAAGAAAGATGTGGACAGTCAGCATCATCATGATTTCATACCCTGTGACACACTCTACTACACTTGATATGTATCACCTGGGTAGTCTACATGTACAACTGGAGATGGTGGAGGACATCAATTATGCTAATGTACATGAAAGGAATTTAAGGCCAGTGGTTAGTCACAGGGCCATAAAATGCATAACCAATATATGGGTAGGCCACATGGACATGTCTGTATTGCTATCAAGGGACATATTGACACACACAGACACACAAGCTGGATGCTGTGGGTTTAGAACCCCTATCTATTTAGCATCACATACTATAGCTCAATGTACTTATCACATGTGCCACACTGTTTACTGGATAATTCATTCTCAGCCAGTGCTCATAAGGTGGATGACATCAGCAGGCCTTATAACAGAGGCCAATGTTGAGGCCAGCAGCTAGTCAGTGGGATAAAATCCATAACCATTGTATATAGCCCATAGGGGCTTGTCTGACACACTGCATGGGGATATATTTTTACACACACAAGTTGGATGCTGTGAGATGAGAACCTCTACCTATTTAGTATTACACACTATAGCTTATAGTCCTTATAGCATGCACCATGGAGTTTATTTGTTGTTAGACAGTCAGCCAGTGCTCTTAAGGTGGATGACATCCACAGATCTTGTAGAGAAGGGAATTTAGAGGCCAGCAGTCAGCCACAGGGCCATAAAATGCATACCATTGCACGGAGACAGGCCATATGGGCATGTCTATAGTGCTGGGAGGTGATACATTGAAACACACACACACACACACACACACACACACACACACACACACACACACACACACACACACACACACACACACAGACACACACACACACAGAGTTGGAGTATGTGAGATTAGAACTCCTACCTATCTAGTATTTTACACTACAACTCACAGTATCTATCACATGCACCACAGGTTATGTCTGCTGCATGTGTTGATGTAGGTACAGTACTTGTGGAGTACTCAAAAATGGCCTTGTATTAGACAGCATGTGTGGCCTGCAGAGTGATACTGCTTGGTACTGTTATTGTGTCTAGTGTCCTAGGGGTGGTATATCTGGTAATATCCCTTCTATGTGTGTACACTTACCAGTCTGGTCATATGTGGCTGTTTGCAGTTTGATAGGTAGACATGTGGCCAGCGACAATATGTCCTGTCCAAGGACTGCACTGCAATTGTACATTACACCACCTGTCTGCAGGGTCACAGCCCACAGGCTCAGGGGTCTGTGGGTGAGTGAATAATGTACTGTTGCGGCCTTGGTCTGGTGCCATCAGGCAGCTGTTGAGATGTGTATGTGCAGATAACCCGAGAATTCAGGGGTATGTGGGAACATTCGTACATCCCTGCTCATATCTACATCAATGGTGTATTACAAGGCTGTCTCCTTAAATGTAGCTGTGTGTATCAGTAATGTAAATGTGTTCTGTAGAATTATGTGGGGGATCTATGTATCATTGGACTTTGTATAGCTATATACAGTTGTTATCATATATATATATATATATATATATATATATATATATATATATATATATATATATATGTGTGTGTGTGTGTGTGTGTGTGTGTGTGTGTGTGTTTGTGTGTGTGTGTGTGTGTGTTTGTGTGTGTGTGATACACTGATAGAGACACTAATCAAGCTTGAGGATGATAGGGTGAGATAGATATGTATACCTAGCTGCATGTCTGTACAGACATATTTCCACATAGCAGGTCTTTGGGTGGTAGAGGCAACAGATTTGGATCAAGTTAGCTAAGTGTAGAAGCATGCCCGGTGTGATTGTTAGTACTTGCAAGGTGACTCCAGGCCAGCGCTACCTGTACTCCAGTCCAAGATTATTGTGTGCTGTAGGCCATTGGCTGCTGCACCTGTGCCAACAGTTATGCAGTTGTCTGTTATTGTCCAAGGCATTCCCCGGCTGTTTTCTGACCTTAATATGTGACTCAAACTTAAAAACTGTAGAGATCTTCACAGACTGTCTAGATTCTTGCTGCATATTTTTGGCCCATTTCACATAACATTGTTGTCTTCTGGCAAATTAGTGGCAAATCAGTCAAGACTGAAGTAAATTAATACTGACAGATATTTCATTTTCAGACTCCATGCACAGCAGGAGAGTCATGCGAATGCAGGACCTGTTCTTCTTTCCACATTCTACATTTGTAGGAGTAATTATTTAAAACCTGTCCCAAGTTCTGGGCCTTGATTCCACTTTTATTCACTTTATTTCAACAGATTTCCTGCTGTCAGAGGTTGAGAGGTATGATGTGACTGGGGTACATGGTGAAACACCACACACAGGGATTTACAGAATGTCAAGCATTTCACCCCATATCTCTGCTGTGTCTCTCATACATTTGTGGTTTCCTGGTGCTATATTGTACATCTGTCTCTGACTTGTACCTACTGACACATTTAACTGATGGTCTTTATATCCTGCAGCTAATCTGACCTGTTGCAGCCTGCTGTTAAACTAGCCACCTGCTGGGTTACTCAGGCCATTTATAATGTCTGTCTGCAGGTATGGCCCCTTGTGCCCCCATTCACTCTGGCTTTATCCAGCTGTCTTGTAGTAACAGATTGAGGGATTCTGACAGTCTGTGGGACAACCACCATATGTGTACCTCACATGCAAAAGATGTTGGATGCTGCCAGATTTGAACCATCAACACCATCACACGTGCTATTGTCTCTGGCCCAATGAGCCAAACTGACTGCCAGACAGAGAAGCTTCCTTCTTCGCACTATCAACAAGATAGAGGAATTTTCTGGTCTGGTGGTATATCATTGCAGACTTACTGTTACAGCAGTTGTATGGCAACACTGTTGTGTTTGGGGGTGGGGACAATCAGCTTATGCTGTGCTGGCATAGACAGTTGTACGACTGTCCTGTGGCCCCACTGTTTGGCATCTCCCTGGGCTACTTTTGAGGAGTTTCCAGCCATGTTGTCTAGTGGCTATTATGGGGCACATACTAGTAAACAGAGTACCTGTTGTCCCAAGTGTGTGTTAGATCTGTAAAAGTAGCCCAGTATCCCACTATAGACCTCTGTAAGTAGCCCAGTAACACACTATATATAGTCCAATATATTCCCTTTCATACTTGTGGCAGGTCCATACATATGCTGCCACATTATAGTACCACTTACAAGTGGTGTACAGGAGAGTGATTTACCTTGCAAATGCAGCAATTGACAGACCTGTAGTCTAGGGCTGACTCTGTCTGATGCAGGTAGTCCACAGCCAATACATGGTGAGGTACAAGTTGTGTGGCCAGGCTGGCATAATTTTTACTGATATGCATGTGAGTCAGAGTACGATGTCAGTTCCTAGGGCCCTAGGGTGTCAGTGCATGTGCTATGCATTGTCTCTTGGCCAAGGCCAGAGCAAATTGTGCACTCCTACGTACCTACAGGGACAGCCTCATAGGGTGCCTCTTCCAAGTCCTCTTTGGATGCATCTTTGGTGACCTAGGCACTGGTGAGGGGGCTGTGTATCTCTTCTCTTTGCTAATCCTGCTGCAACCATTTCTGCAGGATCATATTGTGTAGCATGGCACATACTGTGAACATCCATGCAGATGTGGCTGGAGAGTAATGCAAGGCTCCACCAGATATATCCAGGCACCAGAACTATGACTTCAACAGCCCAATTACACACTCCGTGATATTCCTGGTTTGTGCGTGTGACTCATTATGGCATTCATTGGTGGGTGGGTGTGCATTTCTGATGGGTGTCATCATCCACGGTTCCAGTGTGTAGCCAGCATCCCCAAGTAAATGGCCATGTGGAATTTCTTCCCTAGCAAACATCTGGTACAGCTGTGATGCATGCCAGATATGGGAGTCATGATGGAGTGATACCCCTTGCAGTTGATGTAGATTCTACCCTCTTCACCGGGTGGCACCCAGTACCTCAGGGTAGTGTGCTACATGGTAGAAAAGTCACATACTGGTGGCCCTCTCCTCAGGGTTGTGGGGAAGATAATTGTGCTTACTGGCATGTGGTAGCATGGCATCCACGAACTGGTGGAGTACCCTGGAAGAAGATGCCTGTGAGACCCCCCCATCATGTCATCAGTTGGTCTTTGGAAAGTACCTGTAGCTAGTATCTTATGGGCTACACATACCTTTGTTTCCACTGGGATGAGTTCCCCTCTGTTGGCTCTGGGTCTGAGTTCAGGTCGGCAGAGCTCACTGAGTTATTGTAGTGTGTCCCTGTCCACCCTATAGTGCTCTACAAGCTCTAGCTCATATAGCTCCTGGTAGGTTACCCTGGGCCTGAATATGCTTCTCCTCAGTCTAGGCCTATGGTCAGCATCAGCAGCAGCTGCAATGACCTCAGCATCTAGCACATGCACATGTAGCAGACCTGCAGCAGTCCCTAGCATTCTCTAGGTTAAAATTCCTAAGTCTGTACTCCAATGGTGCAGAGAAGGGGGAAAATCAGATTGTAGGGTGTATGCGTACTTTATAGTGCTCTGCTTTTGGTGTATGCTGTGTGTTTGGCTAGCTATGATGCATTCCACCTGCCAAGGACATCATTAAGGGGTTTAATGGCCCTAGTTTAAGTGAAACAGAGCTCACCAGTCATTAATATTTCATTGGTTTTTCTCAGCAAATTTATTTTTTTGACAGCCTTCCTTGCTGAGCACTACAGCATGCCACACAAACCCATGCCGCAGAGATAAACAAAACTTAGCAGTGAGCAGATATGTCCTCATGGCAGGTCATGCTCAGCAGCGCTGTGTGCCATGCAAATATGCTCAAACCCACTGAAACACATGGCCCTAAGGTAAACAAAGCTTAGTAGTCACCAGACATATCTCACAGCTGAACACAGTGGCGCACCATGCAAACAGGTACCACTGAGCTCCAATGAGTTTAAATGTTTGCAGACACACCCACTTTTGATGTCAGCTACCTCTTCTGTGGATGTCAACATGGTTCTTTCTCAACATAGATGGGATCTGTGGACATAGATACCCATTTGGGCTATTCAGTAACCCCAGCTCATTTGCATACAGATCCATGCACAGTACCTGATAACTACACAGATTTGGGCCCTGCCTCATTAGCAACCACAACATTTCTATATTGTACATACTGCACACAGTGTCCTCTAATGCATTACTGTTAAACACTCACAAATTCTGTTTTTTACAATTTTTTTGTTTTTCCATAGCAGCATGTTTACACACTGTAGCACATGGAGCAAACATACCCAGGATATTAAATAAAATTATTTTCCATACGGTTTTGGACACACAGTGGTTATTTTTGCAGATAGCTGTATCCTCTATATGATTTCTGCCACTGTAACTCCACTTTTACAGCCCCTGGTGTAATTTTTACTTCCTGTACATGGAATTTTTCCATGTACATTATGGACAACAACACAAGGTCTGCACAACTGCCTATCTCCTTTCTAGATCACTCTATCTGCCTCATTTGCATGCATTTCATCTATTTATAAGGTGATATGCATGCCATGGACACTTCTGTGTTCGCACGCTCATGCACGTCCCTCAGCTCCCTTTACTGGATCGCACATCTGCTTACTTCCATGTATGCACCGTGCTACTATGCCTACATGGCAAATAATTCCATGAAGGCTTTATTAAATTCCCCCTCCATTTAAAACAATGTTTGCATTTAATAGCATGTGTTGTTATGTACATCCTGAAAAAAATCAATGTTCACCCATATGAGTGTTCGATGTTTCCGACTATAGCCCTCTTTATCCATATGGGAGAGTCCATTGGTCATCTATCCGAAGACATGCAGCACTGTTTTTGGCTTCTGTTATCTGTTCCATGCATATGGTCTTGTTTTGTGATCATGATCTGATGCATGCACAACACTAGATCATTAGAGGAGAAGGCAATATGCACCCAAAACTGATGAATCCATCCATTTTGTCCTTTCTTGTGCCTTTCTGTGCACTCTTTGTACAATTGGTACTTCAACCTTTTGAGTTTTGGACAGATGGCATTGGATATGTGTCCTGGAATTTGCAAGCTGTCAAACAGAAGTCAAGATACCCTTCCTGGTTGTTGCCTTATAGAATGTGTGCAGTTATATTATTTTTATCCAGACTGTTGCTTTGCATTACACACTTGTTTTGTTCTTTCCACTCAGATGACAGTGCAGTGGTGATTAAGTATTATTACAATTATTCTCGGTAGTGGTGCTGCGGTAGCATTGTCACCTCACAGCAAGACATTGTTGCGTTCGATTCTCAGCTAGAGCATCTTCTGTGTGGAGGCATGCGTGAATGGGCGTGCCTTCATTGAAGGTTGTGCGTCAGGGCTGGTAACTCAGCACGTAAAAATCCACTACCAAATATTAGCGGACCGGAGTTCCGCTGTGGCGACCCCTAACAAGGATAAGCCAAAAGACACAACAACAGCAATTATTCTCACATATAAAAAATATATAAAAACAAACATACATCTCATGGAAGTCTGATTCCGTTTAAATTATCAGACGTTTGTATAAAATGGCAAACTACTTCACAAGTATATGTAATGCTATTTTATTGCACAAGTGTGTTTAAAAGAGGTACAGTGATTTTCTAGGATATAACCAATGCATAGTGAAAAAAGAAAAGTATATACTGCAATAAGCATAATAAGTAGTTGCATTAAATGACCCAATTTGCCTTTTTGCTGTGTTGAATTTGCATGGAGATATACGGCAAAATGTATTCTACATTGCTTCTTGATGTGACCATCATAGCTAAATGAGAAGCTAGTTCAAATGTGATTAAAATAAAATGAGTCTATAATACAGCTTTATCAGAGAGAAGGCATTACAGGTATGTCAATAATTAAAGGTGAAATGGGTTTACCATTTCACATCATATTTTCCTAATGTTCACAGCCCATTTGATTTTGAGCTAGCAGTGTTTCAAATACAAATGAGAATCATAATTATTTTAATTGGCTGGCCAGTTTGAGCAGTTTGTCCTCAGTGCATTAAGACTCACTGGGTTGTATGCAGGGCTGATTAAATTCACTTCAAATGATGACTAATAAATGAAAAGTATTGATTTCTGTAAAATAAAAGCTTTCAACTCTACAGGTACAACAGACTAGAAGCGAGAGATGCAACTTCCAGGAGCAATTATTTTTCACTATGAGACTTTTCTAGAATTGAGATTTAGAGAATACTTAATTCTAGTGCATATGATGAACAACTAGGCTTTTAATAAAACTAAAAGGCTTCTCCAAATATGTATTAATGGTACTGACATTTTTGCAATAAGAAATGAGAAAAGTTTTCACCTACAGAAAGACATGATCAAGAAATTTGGTGTTATTCGACAATGAAACATTGTACTTAAAGTATTTGTTACATTTGTGCTGATTAAACAACAAGTTAAGTACAGTTTTTAAGGCTACATCTTAAATGGGGTTGCCCTTTATTTGCCACATGGGCACAGACTGTTGTATTTTGGAGAGGAATGGATGAATACTCTCTAATTAAACAACTTCCACTGGATAGTTATTTTTGAGCAAAAAAAAAAAAAAGAATGAGGGGAGGTTGGCATAATAGTTAAGTTGTTTGACATGTAAACACAACATGTAAGGTTTGATTCTCACATGAGATAATTGGCTAGGCTTAAAATGGCCCCCAACGGCAGGTAGCCTTATACTAATCTATGAACCTGTATGAAGATTCCAACCTGAGTAGCTCACATTAACAAAGCATAGGTATTTTTGTTTGTTCTTATTTCATTTATGGCAATCCATAGGCCACTACCTAGTGATAAAAATATGGGCATAAAATTAGAACATCCACTGTGATCAAAATAGTTTATCTACTTACTGAGGGGACTACTTAAGAAATAGAGCAATCATTTGTTATTTTATACACTGTCTATTACAATAAACAATGGATTAACAAAAAACGCTGTAAGTTTAGTATATGTATTTACTATAATACAAGTCATGTGCCTTAAGGTAGAAATTACAATGTTATTTCAAAAATTAAAGCACACACACCCACCCCCTCCACACTATCCAGTGGAAGTTGTTTAATTAGAGAGTATTCATTCATTCCTCTTCAAAATACAACAGTCTGTGCCCATGTGGCACACACACACACACTGGTATTACCCCTGTTTCTCACTTCTTTGCCTCACTTCCTGCATTTTGTAATACTTGAATATGGGGGCAGGGTAAAATAAAGTAAAATAATAGAAAATGATAAAGGAAGAAAAAAGAGAAAGAAAAAGAAAGTGTATATATATATATATATATATATATATATATATATATATATATATGTAAAGCTATACATACATACACTCACACACACACACACACACACACACACACACACACACACACACACACACACACACACACACACACACACACACACACACACACTTATATGCATACATAAACAATAATCAGTTCTATAAGGGGACAAACTATTTCAAGAACTCACATGTATTGTAAATATTAAAACAGTGAGACTTGTAAAGTAAAGCAGTTGAGGAAATCCCACCCTCCTACCCCCATGGGTGACTGAAACAGTTAATGAGCAGAAAGGCTGCTTTATTATCCTTATCATGTTTCTTATAATATTATTTTATTATATTATAAAGTGAACATGGATGGACCAAAGGCCATTAAGCCACAAGATAATTTATTTAGTTTATTTATTGTCATTTGTTTACCAGGAAAGTGTAAGAGAGCAGAATCCTTTTTCATCGGAGGCCCAAGAAGAAAAGCTCCGTTATAAAGATGTCATGGACATCACTTGCATTGTTTCATTATTTACAGTCAGTTTCATTCATGAGCAACAGCTCCATTATTCAGATATCCTCGACATCAGTTACAGCATTTACATTTTCAATTTAAAATAATAGTTACATCGGCTGTATATAAATAATTATTATAATGGTTAAATACAGGGAGGTATAGTCAATGTATTATTACCAGTATGCATAGATTATCTGGTTTTACTTAATCTTTGTTACTGTAAAGACAGTGAAGTTTGCAATCAGACATGATAAAGGTAGGATGTTACTGATGAAAGCAGTCAGGCTATATGACAAACATAAGAACAGCAGTTACTAGCAAATACACACCAAAACGTCTATAGAAATAATGTCCTTGTAGTAAAATGAGAAGACACTGATGGCTGTTATCTCCAAAAAGGCCTTTACTAGTGCAAAACATGAGCGCTTTCACAAACGAGCTTCTTCAGGTGTTTTGCACTAGTAAAGGCCTTTTTGGAGATAACAGCCATCAGCGTCCTCTCATTTTATATGACAAACATGTTGTATTTCCATCTGATATACAAAAGCAGTTACAAGTACAGCTGCAAAGAGTGATTCAAGCAGATACCAAAAATGTCAAGTTTGTTTGATGAGCAGCTACAAAGAAAAATGCACATCATCTTATTTTCCAGCTATACACTTACACAACTGCATCAAACAAGCTAATATTTTATATGGAATATGTATGCATGTGCAACCTAGTAAGTTTAATAGTGAATGTAATTGTTATTTTTTTTCAGGTTTGCTGGAAAAAGGAGAGTTTAAAATAATAGTGAGTCAGATACTGGACATGTGAATGGACAGGTAAAAGAAGCAACACTTTAATGTCACATCATCAGATTACCACAGGTTATTACTTACTATGAAAAACACAATATTATACTCTGCTGCTATTTTAAAATTCTTGTGTGTTCTGTTATTTACTTCCCACTGCAGGCAGAATGGCTGGTGTGGGTGAAGGCACTAGATTCAGAGCGCAGTGCTGGGGCATCCAGGAGTCAAAATTCATGGTATGGCTCCTGGTAAAACACCATGATCAGACACTACTGCAGGGCCAGTACCAGGGCTCACTGTACAAAACGGAGGCCTGGGACAGTCTCGGCCATGACCTCACCAGTGCCAAAGGTATCCCCCAGACTGGTGAGCAAGTCAGGCACCACCATGCTGACCTGAAGTGGATGCAGGAGTGTTGGCAGATGGCCAATGCCCCAGTACTGAGTAAGTACACATTCTACTAAGTAGTAGAAAATTGCCTAGCTTGTGTATACTATGGACAGGTATGGCTAAATATCAATGCATTTCTCTGACAGATGCAGATGAGAGAGCTGCGAACCAGCAAGCACATGATGCTAGGCTGCAAAGGCTGCATTGCAAGGCAGGTTAGTAAACAGTCTGCATGTACTGTCATAACAAATATTATAAGAGCCTTAGAAAGTGTTGTACCAGTAGAAATAAATGTGTTAATAGCCTGTGAATAAAGGTATAACCCCTGAAGTGCTTCTGTTTACTCTTCTCTCATATGTTTGCAATCTGTTCCATACTATAAATAGTACTGTTGTATTTTAAGCAGTGTCACCAACACCGTGGTATGCAGATAGAATGGGTATGAAGTTCTGCATAACAATATTGGTAGTGCCAAGAGGTCAGTCATATCGTACAAGTTAGGGAAACTTAGAAAACAGTCAAAAGCTGTACACCAATTCCCTGATAGCACAGTGTACTGTGATGTTAGCAATAATTTTTTGTCACACACAGCAGGGGGTTGACTCCTGGGAGTGCTACTAAGTTGTATGCATATCCCACAACCATACAGACTGTGATACAATGTTCAAATAGAAAGGTGTATGCATAATTACACCCAACAACTGTACAGAATTTGCTTGAATGTTCAAATTGTAAGTTGTATGCATATTTATACCCCACAGCTGTTCCAATTTGTCCAGTTTGTCCAGATAAATGGCCCATATCACCAGCTTGGTACCCTGTTCCCCTAAACATTCAGTGTGATGAACCAAGAAATGTAGGCAGCTGTCAATGACATATAACTGATAGTCAAATGTGTACATAGGCAGAGAATGTATATGAAAACAAAAGTGTCATTCTAACACCTCTCCCAATGTGTATGACAGCAATTCTCAACATATGTTGCATTAACACCTGCAGCCTGTCACGCCTGTATTTAAGACACAGGTCACGTATATAATAATCTATAAACATACCAGTGTACAATATAAGGCCATTGTGTAGTGTAATAATATATGTAATGGAAAGATCATTGCCGTGACTAAGAATGTTGTGAAAACTACAAGGATATATTAGTTGTTAATTGAATCCTCTCTCTCACCCCTACCATATGTGCATAATAACCCAATGATACTCCTCAATTGGTATGTGTACACTCCAAACGTTTTTGGGACATATGTCCTAATGGTTAATAAATATTCACATTTGTTTCTATGCATGTGCCATGTTAAAATACACCCATATTGGTGGCATGTTGCCATCAATGAAACCCGCATGGTCCTGTAATGGCCACTGTTGTTCCATATATGCATGTGTTCTGCTTGCTCTGCAACTGTGTTAAATCTGGTGTGTCGGGTTAATGGGAATATCTATGCATACTGCTATAACTAATCCTGAATGCTGTTGACTGTTACTAACTCATATCTGCCATAACTCTGCAACAACACAGCTCATATGGGAAGGCCGGTCCCAGCGGTCCCACCTCAGCTGGCCATGGCACCAGGCACCAGCACATCTGGGGCCCAGCCTGGGACCTCCTCCTCCATGGGCCCTGCACCACCTTTGGGAGGAACCGCTGCAGGGGATGGGGCTCACACCACTTGAAGTGGGCGCGGAGGGGAACATGTCACCTGTCAACAGGTCCAGGCTGTGGTGAGTAGGGAGCTCAATCTGGAGTATCAAGAGCGTCTACACCAGCTTTAGGGCTGAAAGGTGCTATTAGAGGGTGAGCCTGCCCCTCCTACACAGCCCCCAGCACAGCCACCTTCAGGGCTGTGAAGGTGCAGTGGTTACTGCCAATGGGTGGACACCTCAGTCCCACTGTTTCCAGTTGGGGCTCATGGTCTTGCAACTTCCAAACACCCCTCCCTGTCCAAGGTGTTTACCCCCCACATGTGTCATATACCGGTCCTGTATGCATCTTGTGTGTTTTGTCTGTTAACCTACCCAACCTCCCTCCCAAATATACCTACTACCCCTACCCAACATCCCACTCTCATCTGAAAAAAAAAAAAAGGCAATCTGTTCCCACAAATAAATCTCACCCCATATATTGCTGTACATTTTGCACACGTGTCCACTGGACACATGTAATCTGGTCTAACTGGCATCACAATGAATATAAGTTGTCCTCATCCCTCTCCCAGGAGTTTGAGGGTCCAAAAGTACCTGCAAATATAGTGTATATACACAGCTGTTGCTGTAAAAGAAATGGGCAGCTATAGACCTTTCCTATACCCTTCCTGCACATACCTAACTATTTTCCCTACTGCCTTTCCCTCTTTGTGCTCCATTTTCTCCATTTTCCTATCAACCCCTTTTTCTTTTCTTTTAAAGGAATTAGCACGGGGGTAAGAGGCAGTAAGCACTGTTGAGGAGCGGTAAGCGGGTTTGCGCATGTTTGCGCAAGGGTAAGCTATGCCTACACAGGTTGAGGTATCTGAAGCCAACTAACTGTAAGAAAACATAAGCGGAGGTTGGCAGTGCTTACTGTCATGCAAACCCATGCAAACCAGCTTACAACTGCTCAAAAGTGCCTTAATCACACTGTATCCAATGGCCCTTGTTCTGCTTAGCAACAAAATAAGCAGCCTCTGCTAGGATCACACCCAGTAACCTGCACACCATAGCCAATGTGATTTACCATTAAGCCATCTCAGATATACATATCCTTAATGTAGTCACACACATATCATCCAGCCCAGTCATTCGACAGTACAGAGAATGTATCCCAACATGTAAATATATGTGTATGAGTAAATATATTAATGTCTAAACGGTTACAACATATTTATATATGTATATAATATATATATATATATATATATATATATATATATATATATATATATATATATATATACACATATATATATGCACATATAAATATATATGCACATATAAATATCTATGAACATATAAACATGCAAATACCTACATCTATAGAGATATATATGTCCACATCGCCATGTCTATATATATGGCAGTTTATATACTTATGTCAGCGGATATATATATATATATATATATATATATATATATATATATATATATAGATATACATATGTATATATATATATATATATATATATATATATATATATATATATATATATATATATATATATATATATATATATATATATATATACACATACATATACATATATTTGGTATATACAGACATACATCTGTAGATAATGTGTTAATAACAAAACATATATGTCCTCATGCAACGTTAATGGGGTTGAGAGGCCCCACACAATATACGTCCGGTATGTATAAGTATACCCCCCCAGCCATGCACGACCTCTCTGTAATACAGTATCAAGTGTTGCAGATCCCATAACCAGACACAACATGGCCATCCCTAGGATACATATACACAGACACATATATGCAGATACAGGTATATATATATATATATATATATATATATATATATATATATATATATATGTATGTATACACACATATCTATAGATATATATGTAACTACACATACACACACACAGATTTGTACAGTAATACACATATGTAGTACGTGCACACAATATGGAGCAGCCAGCATTCCTACAGTCACCACCTTACCAACTGGAAACTGTATGAGCCACCTATACAAAAGACATTCATAGCCTGCAACATATTCCCACAGAGATATCAAAGGGTATAACACCACACACAGGTGTGCATAAATGAATGTGAAAGCATTATTTGTGTACTATGACAGTTGTATATGCCATGTCATATAGCTGCTTCGACACTGACATCCATATGAGCAGTGTAATGCAACTGTGAGGCAGTTATACTAAGACAGTAGTTTGGAAAGGTTGACATATGTTGCTCTCCAGGCCGAGGTCTCCAAGTAGTACATTAGTAATTACAGACTCGGCCACAGCATACCGGACAATCACCAGTATATAATGCAGATGTATAGGTCAGCAGCCTCTATCTACACTCTGTACACAATCCCTAGGGGCAACAGATCCCAGTTGATACAATGGGATGTATCTGTTACATAACAAGGCATACCTGACACCATCACAATCACACTGACAGACAGAACATCCTGTATGGCAAAAGGCAGTAGGCCTGCATTTAACCAAGGTGGATTGTATGATGAAGTACATCCAGGTACCTTAAAGGAGTCTATCCCAGATACCCACACATGTTGTAACAGCCTAGGTTAGTCATGTTGCACCCCCCTACACTAACTAATACTGGGCCATATACCACTGTAATATACACTGGCCTCTGGAGTGCAATAGGGCACACATGTATTGTTCGGTGAAACCCACAAATATATGGCCCCAACCCCCAGTATGTGTGGGGGACACAACAGCAATGGAGTGATGGCAGGAATGACAGCATGACATACACACAACCCCTGATAGCATGTCATATGTGCAAAGCCTGGTATGTAGGGGGAGGACAGAGGCTGGAACACAGGAACATATGTGTAAAACTGTTGTCATACAGTAAGCAATATATGTATATGTGTACATAGCTATATGGATATATGTATACTTATTTATACATATATGTTCACCATATGTCCTGCACATGGAGTGGAGCCCTACCTCAGCCGCAATAGTCCCAACCTCTCAGTATATTTGTAGACTATTGCTACTGTAATAGGGATTGTCTTCACAGAAATGGTTTGTATGGGAGGCCACTTCTGCTAACATGTGCGCCATTGGCTACTTACAGACATCCTACCGTCACCATAGTACAGTACCACTGCTAGCACAGTAATGCTCCTGTGGACTACAGCTGCAATATAGCCAATATATGTGGATAGTCTGAACACACTCAGGTCAGTCCAGGGGTATACACAGAACCCCTTCATGCAAGACATGTGGACCAGGCCTGTCAATGTGGATGTTACCAGCCATGTAGATGGGTATAACATGTACATACTGGTATACATTTGCCCCCGTAGGTTATGCATTCATTCAACCCTGTCTGTCCTGGCACATAATAACCACTGGTACAGAGGTGCCATGGCTACATACTATCCACTAGTCACTGACATACATCTGAACAGCATACCACTGCTTTGTCTGACATACATTACTGTCATGGTGGCCAGGCAGCAGTACATTTGGCAAGTATCTGGACAGGACATCTCACTGGAGAAGTACAGTAAGCTGCTAGGCATGTAACAAAGCACAGTGCAGGCTACAGGCAGACTGACTCAACACTGGGCTACATCTCCTATGTGGGAATACATATGTACCTGCATAGATACAGGCTGTACAGGCATGTTGCATTACAGTGTAACAGACACCTGTGTGAAAGTGCATATCCACAACTAATGTGAACACAGCCACAGCCACATATGGTAAGCTAGTGTACTATCGCAGTATATGAACTATCTGATGTACACCATCCTCATATGAGCCACTCACACAACAACCCTACATATACTGGGCTGTGTGGTCCGATGGCTGTCTGTGGTTTGGGACATGTGTGTGTTCACCCCTTCAAACATGTAACCTGATAGGGTGACATACAGTGGAGCAGCATGTAACATCAGATAGATCAGGACCAAGAACAATGACATCTACCACAGTCTCTACACAGGCCAAGGTACATATGAACTATACACACACTGTCAACAATTACCAGACTTACACATACCTCAGTACTGTACACACAACCACAGAATGCCCAGGCTATGTCCTCAAATATAACCCCTACTATACATAACATGTGTAGCAATCTGATATCTCACTGGCTTATCAGATATGCTGTCATTGAATATGGTGTACAGAACATATGCACCCCCTACTGCATGACATATGTACAAAGGTTGACAGGGTTGTGGCTGGTGGCACAAACACAGGCCCAATATTGACATGTCGCTGTGATGACCTCATACATTTCCTGTCATAACAGGGTTTGATGCAACATATGTCCTATGAGGGATATGACGTAAGTAACTCTCCCGGCTGTCAAAATCTACTGACTGCAATCCTCACACTACCTTCTGCAGTTGAGAGATAGGTGGTCTGTGGGTAACACAAGGCACCACACACTGCCCAGTCTGCAGATGACCCTACAGATGGGGATTCCTCCTAAACATAGCACTGACATGACAAGTATTAAAACATGTAGGACAGCCATATCCACACACACCCTGTTAAACCAATAGTACCCCAACTGCAGTATAGCGGCACTTACAGTCTGTAGTCAGGACAATCACATCACCCTCCTGTGTGTTGCCTGTTTCCACAGTGTATGTTGTCAGAGGTAAGTCCCCAATCCATCTGTGATGCTGTTTGCCAAACAACAGATCTAGTTCCTGCTCACAGTGAATGATAAGGCTCAACACCAACAAGATGTTCCTAGATATTGGAATGTGTTTCCATGCAATCAGCTATGGGAATGTTACCACAGCTGTTCCACATGCAATCCGCTAGAGGAGGGCTATAATCTGTGCAGAGGCCATCAGCTGATCATGAGCATCACTGACAATACACACGCCGCTGCCTAAGCAAAGCAGGTGTAAGTCTCCACATCCACCAGAGAGGGAGTGAGAGAGGCAGACAGAGGCAAATAAAAGTCAGGGTGGGTTAGGAGAGTAAAAGGTGAGCCTGGTTGTGTCACTCACCTACAAGTCCTGGATTTTGAACCCATGACTGACTATGTACTGATATCACATCTGTTATCCCTGCATGGTGGATATTGTGATTTATGCTAGGAGCATCATATAAGAATATTTCCATACCCACTCAACATTAGGTCCAGTTGTTACACACTCACAATCACCTCCACACAGGACATGAATGCCATGCATCAGCACTTTAAGATGCACACACACCTGTCATACCTGGGATTAGAACCCCTACTTAACTAGTTATTACACTAAAGTACTATGCCATTACAGAATGCACCACGGAGATTATTGGATCGCTCTTTCCCCAAAGGTTTATTTCACAGTGAGTGACATCAGCAGGACTGCCAAAGTAGAGCAAATGAATTGCAGTGAGTGTGACTAGCCAAACATGCATTGCTCTCTACACAGGCATAGGAACAAACACAAAAGCATCCACAACTCCCATGTGTGAGAATAGAGCCCCTACTAGAATTCTATATCACACTACAGCATTATACTGTTATAGCACGCTCCACAAAGATTGCTGGAGTATTCTTTCCCCAAAGTTGTACTTCGCAGTGATTGACATCAGCAGGATTGACAAAGTAGGGCATTTGAATTATATTGAGTGTGACTAACCTAAATTGTCCTCATTAGTCTGTATGCATTAACCACTGTTCTGGCCAGAACAAAAATAACCTGCTTTTGCAGGTCATGAACCCAGGACACTGTATACTATAGTTACAGCAATTAACCAGTCAGCCATCACAACAGTACATGGAACCGCAGTTCCACCAAAGTAATCCCACCATAGGCTAATCAATCTGAACATGTGAAAGGAATGTATATACAGTTGTCCATAAAACGTAAAAGACCTCTCCAAGAAACCCATGGAGACATCAGCTGACAGTTTAACTTATGAATCCTGCACTAAGGCACTGTATGAGCACAGCCACTTGTGCATGATTCCTTCCCACATAGAACCACTGCACTCACCTCCCAAATAATCAAGCCAGTCTGGTGGTCTCCTGCCATTAACAGAGTATACACCAGATGGTAGACACTGTTGAAGGAAAAAGGATAATCCCAGGATGCAAACAACTCCCTTACCAGCCCCAGTAAGACGTTGAGATCCCTCATGGAATCCTCCAAAGCTGATTATGTAACTAAAATTGCCACAGATTCCAAAGACAACCACACAGCATTCTATAGTTATGCCCGAATTCTAACTGGTAATGCTCAGAAGTGCTCTGAGCTGCAACAGAATGGCATTACATAGTCTGCTCACAAGGAATATGCCAATATTCTGGCAGATTGATTTAGTGCCACATTCACCTCCTCACACCCCCAAAAGGGCCCATGTCAATACATAAAGGGTTCCATTGCCCAGTAATCATGGCCACACAGGCAGGAAATGCACTACCCACAACTAAGAATACAGCATCCATGGGACCAGATGGCATCATGGGTTGTGTACTACATGAACTACAAAATGGAATGGCAATTCATCTAACTGTCATGTGTAATCATAGCCTTGCATCTGGCCTGGTGCCCACTGAGTGGTGCACAGCTGCAGTTACCCCATTTCAGAAGGGGGGATCCACCTGTGATCCCTTTAACTACCATCACATCAGTCTGACGAGCCTGATCTGCATGGCCATGGAATGCATTATCAGGGATGTTTTGAACGCAGACATTGGCAACCCTCAAACACTGGACCCCACACAGACTGGGCTCATGGAGGGCCAGTCTTGTCTCCTGAAATTATTGACTGCTTTGACTCAGTCTGCATAGTTATTGAAGAGGGTAAGGCAGTCCACAAAGCCTATGTGGACCTCGCCAATCCCTTCAACACCATGCCCCAGTCTGAAAACATAGATTAACATACTAATCCGGCCATACATCCCTATGCCACTCGCTGGTTTGCCACATGGCTTACTGACAGAACCCAAACTGTAGGTGTAACTGACTCCAAATCCATCCCTAGACAAGTGACAAGTGGAGTACCTCAGGGTTCAGCCCTGGGACCACTGTTGTTTGGCATCTACATCTCTGAAGTACAGGCCAACGGTTTGGGACTTTGGCTAACAAAGGTAACAGATGACTGCAAAATTGGAGTCATTATGAGACTGACTGTACTGCATGAAATGTTACTGATACCAGCCTGACATCATACAGGTGGGATGGAGTACTGTTAACATCTTCTGCCCTTGCCATGTAAAGGTCCTGGTTATGGGATCTGCAACAGTTGGTAGTGTATTGCAGAGCAGACGTGTTTGGCAGTGGGGGGGGAATACCTATTCATGCATGGCATATGTTGTTTGTGCCTGTCAACCCCATTAATGGAGCATGTGGACATATATGTTTCTGCTATGTTCCCACTTTATCTACAGATGTATGTCAGTATATATATATATATATATATATATATATATATATATATATATATATATATATATATATATATATATGCTTACATATATGTGTGTGTGTGTGTGTGTGTGTGTGTGTGTGTATATATATATATATATATATATATATATATATTTACATATATCAATATGTTGTATCTGTTTAGACATTAATATATTTTCACACACACATACATCTACATATTGGAATACATTCGCTTTGTTGTTGTATGACTGGGCTGGATGATATGTTTGTGAATATAGCTGAGTTATTTGTATCTGAGATGGCTTAGAGGTAAATCAGTTGGACTATGGTGTATATGGTACTGGGTTCAAGCCTAGCAGAGGTTGTTTATTTTGTTGCTAGCCAGAATAAGGGTCGATGGATACAGAGTGATTAAGGCACTTTAAAGCAGTTGTATGCAGGTTTGTGTGGGTTTGTGCAGAGGTAAGCACTGCTAAAGTCTGGTTGTAGTTTCTTATACTCAGTTAGCTGCTGAACTGCTTAACCTGTGTAGGCATTGCTTAGCTCCACACAAACCTGTTTACCACTGCTTTAAAGTGCCTTAATGACTGTGTATCCAATGGGCCGTGTTCTGTCCAACAACAAAATAAACAGCTCTTGCAAGGCTCAAACCAAGGACCCTGCATACCATAGACAAAGTGATTTCCCACTAAGCCATGACAGATACAAAGAAATGCGATGTTTGCAGAAATATATCATCCACGCCAGTCATGCAACAGTACAGAGAATATATACCAACATCTAGATGTATGTGTGTACCTATATTAATATCTAAACAGATACAACATATCTAGATGTGTATGTATATATATATATATATATATATATATATATATATATATAATAATGCTTTCTAAAACTATATACATATATATCAATATATATGCACATATATACATGCATATGCCTAAATTGACACATATATGTGTCTGCACCTATATGTCTACATATACACAGGACATTACATATGTGTACATCTTGTACGAATAGGCATCCCCCCCCACAGCCAAACAAGTGGCTGGCCTTGATGTCACATGTATGGGTATGGCTTTGCACCCCAGCCTCTCAGCTAATTTACATCTGTTATCCCTGTATGGTTGACATTGTGATATATAGTACGGCCTCCATAAAAGAAATAAGCAAAACCCCCTCCACATTGCACACCTCTACACAGGATACGAGTTACAAACCCACACACACACGTTATGTCTGGGAGTTGAACCCCTACCTAGCTAGTTTCTTACACTACAGCACTACACAGTTACAGTACGTGCCACAGATATTACTGAAGTACATCTTCCCCAAAGGTGTATTTCACATTGAATGACATCAGCAGGATTATCAAAGAAGGCCATTTCAACTGTACTGTGAGTGACTAACCTAAAATGCATTGCTCCTTACACAGACAGTGAGACACACACAAAACATCCACAACTGATGTGTGGGTATAGAACCCCTGACCAAGATATATATCACACTACAGCATGGAGCGGTTATAGGACACACCACAGGTATTACTAGAGAAATCTTTCCCCAAAGGTGTATTTCACAATGAATGACATCAGCAGGATTGCCAAAGTAGGGCATTCGAAATGTACTGTGAGTGTGTAGCCTATAATGCATTCCTCCATACACAGACATTGGAACACACGCAAAAACATCCAGAACTGCCACGGGTGGAGATGGAACCCTACTATGGTTCTAGATCACACTACAACTGTATGCACTTACAGGACGTGCTACAGATGTTATTGAGCTATAACCTTCCCAGAGGTGTATTTCTAGGTGGGTGACATCAGCAGCTTTGCCAAAGTTTAGTATATGAATTCTAAGGAGTGTGAGTACCCTAAAAAGCATTGTTCTCTACTCAGTGTGAAATAGACAGAGACACACGCACATACAGAGTCGCATACCCAGTTTCCACGTCTGGAGTTGGAACATCTACCTATCCACTTTATCAGTATGCAGTTACAGGATGCGCTATGGAGTTTACTGTGTTATGATTTTCCCAGAGGTGTATTTCTAGGTGAGTGACATCAGCAGCCTTGCCAAAGTTGAGTATATGAGTCGTACGGAGTGTGAGTAGCCTAAAAAACATTGCTCTCTACTCAGTCAGACACACAAACACAGTTTCCATGTCTGGGGTTAGAACATCTGCCTGACTACTTTATCACACAACAGCTGTACGCAGTTACAGGATGTGCTACAGGAATTACTAAGCTATTATTTTCCAGGAGTTGTATTTCCAGGTGAGTGACATCAGCAACCTTGCCAAAGTTGAATATATGAATTGTACAGAGTGTGAGTGGCCTAAAAAGCATTGTTCTCTACTCAGTCAGACACACACAGCTACCTGGTTTGGGGTTAGAACACCTATCTAACTACTTTAGTCACACTACAGCAGCACTCAGTTACAAGACACACTACAGAGATTACTGAGCTATGATATTCCCAGAGGTGTATTGCTAGGTGAGTGACATCAGCAGCCTTGCCAAAGGTGAGTATATGAATTGTACGGGGTGTAAGTAGCCTAAAAAGCATTTCTCTCTACACAGTCAGGGACAGAGAGACATGCACACAAACACATACTCCCACAGTTACAAAGTCTGGGGTTAGAACTACTGCTTAACTAGTTTATGACTACAGTAGTACACAGTTATGGGACGCGCCAAGGGGAATACTGAGCTACAGCTCTCCCTGAGGTGCATTTCATATTGGATGACCTCAGCAGGCTTGTCATGATACTGCTATGGGGAGGGCAGTGTGTGCATGGGCCATAACCCAATCATGTAGGGGTTGCCATGCCACATGCAGGCACACATGGGGTCATATGCCACAGGTACGAGTATACAGCTACTAGGTGACTACTTCCTTGTACAGTCATGTTGCACAGCTGGCACGTGCACCATATAGTCTGTCATGCTGACAGATACTGGTGGCTAGTATCTGCAGCGAGTGACACCTGCATCTCATGTGTTTGGGGCCCTTTGGCTGTGTGCTGGGTGGGACAGACCCAGATGGCTGCTTGTCACAGTCACCCTCTTCAACACATCTATGTCCATCTTCCTTTGGCTTTGGTTTGGTGTGTTGTCCTTAAATATATGTCTGTATTCCCATCCACTGTTTGTGCAAGGTAGGAGTGGTGCATACTGACATGTGTCTGCAATAAGAACTGCAACTGCCAGATATGTCTGGTCCACTGGTGTTTGCAGACATGGCCTTCATGTGTTTAAGTGTGTGAGCATGCCCAGTATGACCTTTCAGTATTTTGTTGACTGACATTGCCTTCAGTCATCTAAGTGTGTGAGCATGTCCAGTATGGCCATCCATATTGCATGTGTGGATCAAGTCCAGGTAGTTTGTACTGCGGTGCTCACCTTTGTGTTGTACATCGACAGGTAGCATGCTGTGTCTGCAGGGTATACAGCAGTTATTTGGCATTGACTGTTGCTACATTTCTGCATGGGGGGCACCTGACTGTTTCTACATTTCTACACAGGGGTGGGGGGCACACCTGACTGTTACTGTAAGTGTAAGTAGGATGGTGGGGCACACCTGACACATTTACTCATTTGCTAGGACTGTACTGGTTTGTCGGGTACACCATTTCAGTCTGTGAACTTACCTATTGTGCTGGCTAGAGGCATACCAGTGTACTACAGATCTTAGTTTTCACTACCTACATATTAGTTTCTAACTTCCTGGACTTCACAACTTACATCCAACTGCCTGGCCTGCTGTAGTCTGTGTAGGCCTGGGGGAGGGGTTACCCATAGGGCTCATTCAGAGGCCATAGTACAGCATTTGTTTGTGTTTGTCTACACCTATCCTGCTGGCTGTGACTGTTGTTGGGTATGTGCCCCCCAACTGGCATGTGTGAGTCACTTACCTTGTGGGTGACCCAGTATTGAAGGTGGTGCTGCAGGGCTGCCTATGTTGGATGCACATAGTACTCTCCCTATGCATGGTTGAGCACAGGTAGTGTCATGGTTGGCATTCCTTTTACTGTATGTGCGAGTCAGAGAGTGGTGTCATTCCCTGAGTCCCTACTGTGTCAGTGCATGTGCTATGCATTGCCTCTTTGCCAAGGCCAGGGCATACTGGGCATGCCTCCTTCTGCCTACTGGGGCAGGCTCAGGTTGTTCCTCCTCTGAGTCATTCTGTGCCTGTGCAGGCCTTGGCACTTGTGGGGGGCTGTGTGGCCCTGCCCCATGCTGTTCCTGCTGCAGCTGTTTCCTCAGAATCATATTGTGTAGTATGGCACATACAAGAACAATTTGGGTACATGTTGTTGGTGAGTACTGCAAGGTTCCACCAGATGTGTCCAGGCACCAGTACCGTGACATGAGCATCCCAAACACATGGTCTATTCTGATTCATGCTTGTGCTTGTGCCTCATTATGAAGTTCTTGTTTGGGTGTGTGTGCATTTCTGCTGGGTGTCATCAACCATGGCTCCAGTGTGTATCCAGCATCCCCCACTAGGTGACCGTGTGGGATGTCCCCATTGGCAAATGTCTGATAAAGCTGCGTCAGATGCCAGATGTGGGAATAATGGTAGCTTCCAGGGTATGCCAGCACACACATTCATTACTATGCCCTGGGCATCGCACACGACCTAGCAGTTGATGGAGGGGAAGCCCTTGTGGTTGATGTAGACCCTATCCTGCTCAACTGGTGATGCTTTAATGCATATGTGCATGCAGTTTATTTCACCCACTACCTCAGGGTATTCTGCTATTTGGTGGACTAGACACATATTGCTGGCCAACGCCTCACGGGTGATGGGGAAATGTACGTGCTCACCGATATGTGCCGACATGGCATCCAGGAACTGGTGGAGTACCCTGGATGCTGATGACTGTAAAATCCTCATCATATCCCAAGTTGGCCTTTGGAAGGTACCTGTAGCTAGTATTCATAGGCCTACACATACCTTGGTATCCACTGGGATGGGTTCCCCTCTGTTAGTTCTGTGTGTGAGGTGTGGCCGGCACAGCTCAACAAATTGCTGTAGGAGGTCCCTGTCCACCCTATAGCGCTCCCCTATTTCCAGCTCATGTAGCCCTTGGTAGGTTACCCTGGGTCTTTACACTCTTCTCCATCTCCTCACTGTGGGTTGCTCAGCAGCATTCACATCCTCACTACCCTCAGCCTCTTGTGCATGCTGGTTTATGATAGCAAATGCAGCCGCTAACATTTTTTTTCTTGCTTTCGTTTTGTAAAATTTCCCTGTCTGTATACACCAGTGGTGCAGAGGTTTTGGGAAAAACAAGGGGAACAGGTGTGCACATAGTTTTAGTGGTGTGCTAGGCTGGGCTGCTGCCTGTGTAATTGGCTGTTTCTGATACATTTCACATGTCATCTAAGCTAGTTCACCTTGATTACTTTCCTACTGCTGTTTTCCCTTCCCATTGTCTCCTTGTTTAAGCCTGTGTGCGCGCTACGCAAATGGAGTGCTCAAATGTGTACAGAGCTGCTATTTCCTGGTTTAGCTTCCTTTTTCTTCCTGTAAGACATGGTGCGTGGCACGCACACCTGCTTACACTTTGTAAAAAGTACTAGGCAGTTTGGACACACCTCTAGCTTAGCTGTGCTAAGCTAGGAGCAGTCCTGAGCCACAGGTCTCCAATCCACTTACAGTATGTCTGACACACACCCCATGATGTCACCTATATCCAAGTCTTGCACCCAGCTATTTATACTCTTACACTCTTGGGGCCTGCCTCACACCCTGAGAATATCTGTGAGGCAGGGTGTGAGGCAGGTCCCAAGAGTGTAAGAGTATAAATAGCTGGGTGCAAGACTAGGATATAGGTGACTTCACACCCTAGGAATATCTGTGATTCACTAACCTTTCCCTCATTTGCATAGGATTGCCTACTAATGCATAGTTACATGTCCCGCACTGAGCCTCCCCACTTAGCAATCACTACTCACTGACCAAGTTGTCTTTTGCCTGCCATTGACTTGCATGGCAGAATGCTGATTTTTGTTAGAATGCTCATTTTCAGTTTATTTCATTATTTTCCCCTGATCCTGTTTGCACACGGCTGCCCTATGCTTAAACAGCCGTGATCGGCGAAAAAAAAGTTGTTTTATTTTTTTTTAAACAGTTTGCAATGCCAATGGCCTTCTACTTGGCCATTGGCATGCTTCCTCAATAGTATGCAGCCTTTATTTGGAGCTGTCATAGCTCCATTTTGGAATTTGCAGAAATGTACTAGGTTACTAACCAAGTACATTTCTGCAGATAGCACTGGTCTTGCATGGACTATTGCAAGCTTCCTTGATTGCAAAATCACCTAATTTGCATGGTTTTCTACTGCAAAGGAGGTGATTTACATACCAGGGCTTAGTCCATGCAGGATTAGTGCTGGACCTCTCGTGCACGCCCCTGCAGGCTGTTCCTGGATTGCACGGCAGCCATATTGCCTGCGTGGACGACTGCACTCATCCTGCACTCTGTGCAAGCTTTTGAGAATCTGGGGGACTAACTTTCATCAATGTTCACATAAAACAAATTTGATGCTTTAAGTAAGTTAGCAAGAAACAAAGTGATTAATTAAATGCTGGCAAACAATGAAATATAACTTCTGATATATCCAGTAAAATACATTGTATTATAAACATTAAGTATAAATAGTATTACCATCTATTTATATTAAGTAATAAGTTTTGAAAGACTTCATCAATAAGGGTGAATATATTAAATAACTATGTGCTATAATCTTTTACTGAGGTTTTATATATGATACATCATACTTTATTATGATTGCATTGCTTGTCATCTATCTTTCATGTAAATATTAATTGCTTATACAATAAGTAGACATTTATACTGTATTTGAATTCTGTCTAATCTACAATAGTACTTTATCTGTTCAAAATAATATAAATATTGCTTATTCCTATTACAAATATTCTCCATATGATAATTCAATTTATGGAGCTCAGATATTCTTGATTGTCAAGGTATGAGTGATAATCTGATGGACTTAGGTTTATCCGTCAGATTAGGATTGATTTTCATTCCATGGCTAGTGCAGATCTTAGTTTTGTTAACATTTATTAATTTAAATTTATGTCACAAAAACATTTTTAGTATGCCTGACCAAAATATTACTTTACTGGTAAACACTCAGAGTAGAAAACTGATAATTTCCTTTAAAAGCTCAAGCATATGCTTTATAGTTATCAAAGGAAAATGTTTAATAGTCACAATAAAACTAAAAATACATAGTCTAAATAACCTAAGATGGATTTAATTTTATTATCTTTAAATACTAATAGCTTAAACAATTGTAGCAAGAGATCAGATCTACTGAAATATTTAAAATTGAACAAAGCACAAATTGTCTTCCTTCAAAAAACTCATTTCAAAACAAATGACAATTACAAATGGAATCTTAAGGAATATATGATTTGTATTGACAAATTCCTGGATTACAACAACTACTTGCAACAAACAACCGTCTCCAGCTGAAAAATTGTAAAATCCAGGCACTTTCGACATTTTCATCCTATGGAAGGGTAGCAGTGACGAATTAACCGACTTCCTACGGTATATTAATCAAACAACAGGATACCTAAGATTTACATATAAAATGGACAAAGAGGGGATCAACTACCTTGATACCTATATTTCTAATGATGGTACATCCTTTCAGTCACAAATATATAGGAAGGACACATATAGTAATAGCTACCTACACTATGAAAGCCCAATTATACCACACCAAAAGAGGCATTATAAAAGGACAGTGTATAAGGCAAGCAGAATGACAACAACAAAGGAGGGCATGCTATCTGAATTAGATTTTATTGGTAGAGCATTTATAGAAAAGGGTTACCCAAGGGATATGGTAACAGACATTATAACATATGTGTCTAGTGAATGGGGTTGGAAATATCCACCCTTACTAGGGATAGGACTGGAAAACAAAACTGAAGCAACAAGCCATACAAAATGGTAAAAAAAGAAATAACAACAGACACTATAAAGCTTGTATTTTTTTTGAACAGTAGGCGCGGTAATGAGATCAAGGGCATAATTAGTTCAAATTGAATATCCTAACAAGTGATATTAGTATAAAAGAAAAAATTCCTAATACCCCAAATTTGTTTATAAAACTGGTAATAATATAAAGAGAATTTTAGAAATTAACTATAATTCTTCAAATAGTAATACCAAGAGTGTGAAGGTGGGCACTAAAAATGTGGCAATTGTAATTACTGCAGTTATATTCTTGAAAAAAGATTCAATTATACTTAATAACAATGTTAAAACAAGAATTAGATTTACTTTAATGGAATTGTATGAGCCAGCATGTTATATACCTAGCCCTGTGCAACACATATGAATTATTATGTTGGGAAAACTGATCGATATCTGAAAAACAGAATATATGATCATTTGTATTGTATAAAAAGAAAGATCCCAATAATGCCTTGTCAAGGCACCTTATGAATAACAAAAGCTGCACAGGGTTTAAGTTTGCCATTTTGGAACTGGTGAGATCAAATCCACGTGGAGGAAATATTAAGGCACTAGTGAGTGACAAAGAAGTCAGATGGCAGATTAGACTTAATGGCAGTAGCACACCAGGACTCAAATGTAATATACCCTACTAAGCCATTAAAAAAAAAGTAGGCAACAAGTAATATAAATATTAAGTCACAAGGGTATGCTGTGTGTAATGCCAAAAATAAAAATAAAAAAAAAAATAAAATTTGTATATATCTTGACACTACGAGGTAATAATAGAATAACATTTCAGATGTGTTTAGTGTATGTAAACAATTATAAATAACATTGGGAGAATTAATATTATGAAAAGGAAGACATATTTATAGACATTATTTCTAATCATTAGTTAAAATCAGAACAAATGTTTGTGTTAGCAGAAGAAATGTTTATAGTATGTAACTTAAGGAATATATGATATTGGCACAATCCACTTATAAGACAATGACAAAAGAGGCAACAATTTTATGGAAAACAAATATGATTAACCTAGAAATCATTTATAAGAATAAAGATAAAGAAGGCCTTATGGCAATAGTAATAGTTAAATATAATAACAGAATATGGACCCTAGCCAATCTATACTTGTTCCCAGGCATTGAAACAGGAACTGTTAAAAAAACACCTGGATTTCATTTCCAATAATTATAAAGGCAACTTAATATTACGAGGAGAGTTTAACTGTATATTTGATATTTCTGAAACTACAAATAAAAGACCACTGCATATATCTGCAGTATCAAAACCTTTAAACAAGAGGGTAGAATCATTTCATCTTGTAGATATTTTCAAATTTAAAGAAGATAAATCTTTGCTGTTTTCTCATCAAGATCACAGATTTGGTACCCAAATTAGAATAGATAAAATATTTGCTGCCCATGACTTACACTGTAAAATCATTAATTTCTCAGCTACTCCCTGCCCCTTTTCAGACCATATTTCATTGGTACTAAAACTTCAAAATGGGTACAAACCATTAATCTTTAACTGCAGAATTCCAGCATATATAACTAAACTTAAAAACTGAGTTTTGGCCGACTAAGATCTAGTTGTATTCAACTGGATGTATAAGAGAATTTAAGTACTTTTTATCTGCATTTTTTCAAATAATACTGTATTTTAATTGATTTATTTGTGTTGCATTGAATATTAACTGAACTGGAAGTTTTGACTGTTTTTTTAGTTAGTGTTTGCTAGATTTTATTGCCTGTTAGAATTCCTGCATAGACAGTAATTGCAGTCAGGGGTAGTCTCATTCATTGATATTCTGTTACTGCCTATTTAAGTAGTACATTTTGGAATATTTTCGGCTTAAAACCTGAGATTTGGCCGACTAAGATCTGGCTGTATTCAACTGGACATATAAGAGAATTTAAGTACCTTTTATCTGCTTTTTTTCATAATATACACAGCATTTTAATTGATTTATGTTGCATTGAATAATATATTACTGAACTGGAAGTTTTGACTCTGTTTTTTGAGTTAGTGTTTGCTAGATTTTATTGCCGGTTAGAATTCCTGCATAGAGAGTAATTGCAGGCAGGAGTAATCTCATTTATTGATATTCTGTTACTGCCTATTTAAGTCGTAAATTTTGGAATATTTTCTGCTTAAAACCTGAGCTTAGACTGGCTAAGATCTAGCTGTATTCAACTGGACGTTTAAGAGAATTTAAGTACCTTTTTTCTGCACTTTTTTCAAAAAATACAGCAATTTAAATGATTTATTTGTGTTACATTGAATATTAACTGAACTGGAAGTTTTGACTCTGTTTTTTCAGTTAGTTCCCCACCCACCTTCCCTGGTTTTGTTTTGGTGTTAATCTTGGTGGCTTTGAAACTGCCCGCCCCTCTTGTAAATCTGTGTTTGGACACTCCTTCTGGTCCCATCTCATTTGCTCACTCAACTGAGTGCAGTGAGATCATAATCTGATTTCAGGCATTCCTACTACCAACAGAGCATCTGGGAAAGAAAAAAAAATTAAGCTTGTTTCCTGCCTTTTCTGTAAGTGGTCTAAGACTGTTTGTAGGCTTCTGAGCCCCAAAGCCTTTCTGTATTGGAGGGAGGCCTTCTAGCTTAATTTTGTTTCTTAGAACTAGCCAGTTTTCTAGTTTCAGCACTCAAATCTGTTTATTTGAACTCAGCACTTGTTCAGAATTCGTTGTAAGCACTAAATACACTGCAAATTACTACAGCACTCAACTTTCCTCACTTGTCTAGAGGAAAGCAGTTTTTAGTACTTAATAAATAAGCACCTATCCAGGCATGTCTAAGGGTCAGCTCTCGGTAATTTCTCCTGTCAACCTGAAGAATTTGGGCATCTTGGGGAAATGCAGCAATTGCCTCATGTACACAGACAACCCTCTCCTCCTACAACCCAACAGTACAACCTGTGAGAGATGTACTTATATAGCCAAATTGGAAGCAAAGCTCTCTTCACCCAAGACTGGACTAGACAGTCAAGAGGAGGAGGTAAACACTTTCACCATACCACACTCATCACATAGTCCCTCAAAACCTACACAACCAAAACACACACATAGAAACACAAAACACACACCTACATTCACGGAGGCTCTCAAAAAAACCTGCCCAAGCATCAGGGACCTGCAAAGCAGAAACGCAAGCAAACTACACCCCCAACGCAACCTAAATGACACATAGAACCACAAACTCAGTGTGCCACTCAATCACAGCCCATAAGGCATAACAACGTACCCAACACTCTAGTCATAGGTGACTCTATAGTCAGGCATACTGATGTTCAACTCACTATGCTAAACAAAGAGAAAGTTACTGTCAGCTGCCTGTCAGGTGCCAGGATCCACCATATAATGCACACATTCAGGTCACTCCACAACAAGTACAAATATGACACTGTCATTGTCCATGTTGGTGTGAATCACCTGAGACATACCTCTCTGGACTACATGAAAAGAGATCTCCGATGTTGTAGCCCAGGCAGGTATGACCCTAGCCCTGAGTAGCATCCTGCCATCACCCAGAATGATACCACAGTACAAGGACAAAATTATTGACTTCAACATATGGCTAAGCTTCTGGTGTTATTCTAAGGGGATCCAGTATTTGTCTGCCTGGGATGACATGATCGACAGACCACGATGCTTTGTCAGAGATGGCCTGCACCTGTCGCCCTTGGGATTCCGGATACTGGCTAAGGTTCTTGCCACCCCTATATTGCCTTTTTTAGGCAAGGTTCAAATAACAAATTCACCACCGTAACAGGTACAAGCAAACAAAATCTGAGGGTAACGATACTCAATGCTAGAAGTCTAAACCTCAAAATGCACTCACTTGAGGCACTCCTTAAAATGGAGTGCAAAGGTTCAAAGCTCCAGAGAGTACCCCTGCCTTACCAGGCTATAATTCATACCACACCTTTCGGCCACCTAACCCGGAATGAAGCACTAAAGGTGGAGGCATGCCCATTATCATTAAGGATATCCACACCTCCAGGCTAGTTGCATAATGCATCCGAGATTATCCAAGTGCAACTAATTCTGGGCAAGACCGCAATCTAAATTGGAGTTTGCTACAGACCCCCCCACCATGCCCCAGGATTCCCACTCCTCATTTCTTGATACACTGGAAAGTATTAGGGTACAACCCAACACGCTAATAATTTGCGATTTCAACTACCCCACAATTAAATGGAAAAACTACTCATGTACCCACTCTTTTGCTCAACGTTTTCTGGAATTCATAAATTCTAACGCATTGGATCAACTTATTCACACCCCGACCAGTAGCAGCAATATCCTAGACCTGGTCATTATCAACATGGGCAACCGGTGTTCCACACCAGAGGTCAATTCCTCATTGGTCAGATCCGACCACAAGCTAATCACCCTAGATATCCACATCCCGTCCTCACCCCTAATTAGGGAAACCACCGTAAAAACCTTCGCCAAAGCCAACTTCACACTTCTTAAGACAGAAGTGGCAAACTTCATGACACCCATGCAGATGGACAATAGAGGTACGACTGTTGAATCCTACACAAATGCACTTTATAAGCACTTACACGAGTGCATGGCTCATGCTATCCCTAATAGAACCAAGATGCTATCCTCCCAAAAAAGGAAGCCAATCTGGTGGTCCTGCGCCATAAACAAACTCTACAACAGAAGAAAGAAATTGTTGCAAAAAAGAGTAAAATCCCATGACTGGAGGAACTCCCTGGTCAACTTCAGTAAGAAGCTGAGATCCCTCATAAAATCCTCCAAAGCTAGTTACGAAAACAAAATTGCCACTGACTCTAAAGACAACCACAAAGCATTCTATAGCTATGGCAAGAATCTCAATGGCAACACTCATATCTGCTCTGAGTTACAGCACAATGGCACTAAATATACAGAACCAACTGATATTGCCAGCATCCTGGCAGATAGGTTCAGTGCTAACTTTACCCCCCTCTCACCCCCTAGAGGGCCCATCTCTATACCGGAAGAATGCAAAGTTCCTGTAATCACGGCTGCACAGGTAAAAAACACACTCTCCAAAGCCAAGAACACAGCATCCATGGGACCTGATAATATCCCAGGCTGTGTTCTACATGAACTACAGAATGAACTGGCACCCTACCTAAGTACCATGTTCAATCATAGCCTCACCTCAGTCTTTGTGGCCACTAAATGGAGCACTGTGACAGTTATCACACTCCACAAAGGGGGTGCCATGACGGACCCCGGAAACTAACACCCCATTAGCCTGACGAGGCTGGTCTGCAATGCCATGGAATGTGTCATCATGGAACTCATAAACAAAGACATTGGTAATCTCCAACTTTGGACCCTACCCAGTTCTGGTTTGTAAAAGGCAGATCATGTCTCCTAAACCTGATTGACTTCTTTGAAGCAGTCACCAAAGCCATAGATGAGGGTAAGGTGGTTCACACAGCTTATTTAAATCTCGCCAAGGCTTTCAACACCATCCCCCTCTCTGGAATTATAGATAAGCTCACTAAACTAGGTATAAATCCCTATGTCACAAGATGGGTTGCCAACTGGCTCACAGACAGAACTCACACTGTGAAAGTAGCAGACTCCAAATACGACTTCAGACCAGTGACAAGTGGAGTACCACAGGGTTCAGTCCTGGGTCCTCTCCTGTTTGGTATCTACTTCTCTGAAGTACAGGCTAACACAGAATTCTTTGGCTAACAAAGTTTGCAGATGACTGCAAACTAGGAGCCATAATCGAAACTCCTAATGATGTGGACATACTACAAAAGGGCCTCACTGAGACAGATGCCTGGTGTCAATCAAAAGCCATGGCCTGAAGCTCAATGCCAAAAAGTGTATTGTCATCCCCTTTGGTAAAAACTCTGTACCCATGAACTACCACATAAGTGGTAGTCTACTTAATGCCGAAAATGTGATAAGAGACCTTGGGACACAGGTGGACAGTAGTCTCTCCTTTGATAATCACATCACCACATTGGTCAGGAAATCCTTCTACATGGCTCATCTTATCACAAAAGGATTCTCATCCAGAAAAAAAGAGGTCATTGTTCCCCTCTACTCATCACTCATTAGACCCATTATAGAGTACAATGCCCCTTTTGGTATGTACCTCACAAGACATCTACAACAACTGGAAAGACCACAGAAATACCTCACAAAGAAGATTACTGGCCTCAAACAGATGCCCTACTCAGACCGTCTCAAAAAACTACAGCTTTACTGCATCGCATATGGTCTACTCAGGGGCGATCTCTGCCTAACATACAAAGCTATGTCAAACCCAGAGCTGTTGGACATGCTCCACTTAAAGAAATCCCAATCCCTCCGAGCTACACACTCTAGGGACCTAAACCTTGTCATCACAATAAACAGAACATGCTGGAGGGATAGATTCCTGTCCCAGAGACTTCCCATACTCTGGAACAGACTACCTATCTATGTCAAACAGAGCTCCTCATTAGCACTCTTCAAGAAAAATCTTGATGATTGGATGGGAAATAGGAAATTCATCCCAGGGATCACTTCTGTGGCTCTGCTCAACAGGGGCACAGGAAAATAATTTTCTTGGGTGGCGAAAGCCAGGGTATATTTTTTGGCTAGGCTTATATAGGCCCTAGGGCCAATAGCCTAGTACCTACCTATGAACCTATGAACCTAAGCTCACACTACAGCGTGGATAAGAGAAACCTCCCAGTCCGCACTGTATGCCAACCCCTGTTCAGAATTTCGAAGTTTTAAAACTGCGAATATATGGTTTTCAATCATATGGGTTTCGAAGTTTTAAGATTCGAAATTCTGAAGGGGACCCATATATATATATATATATATATATATATATATATATATATATATATATATATATAAAAAACATATGGAGGTTTAATATCAAAATATCGACCTGAAAAACAAACTCCCATTCGTAACATCGAGGAAAACAGTGAAAGTCAAAATATACAGGAGTTCATAATGCCAAATCAGCTGAACGAATTCTCATCAGATTTCAACATTGTCTCCAAGCAGAGCACATGATGTTCATATAGGGGGTCAGGTAAGTGAAATACCTACACCTCACATCACATTTTTGCGGGGAGGCAAGACCACCTGCACCCCCCCTCATGGGGGTCTTTGACCCCTACAACCACTGCAAACTATATTCCAACTCCAAGATCACAATACAGTGAAGAAAGGGGTGAATGTCCCAATCCACACTTTGCAATGATCCATGTACATGCATCAAGTTCATATCAGCGAATGCAGAGTAGCATTCGCTGATGTTAACTTTTGGTCATGTACTGCTTGGCAACACGGGAATCAAACACCTACCATTTGATTTTCCATCTGCAGAGTATGTTCATTCATCATTTTGATAGTAAATCATATATAGATACAGATATGCATATCTGTATGTTTATTTTGACATGCGATACGTAAGATGCTATACTTTTGAGCAGTGTGATTAATTCAAGGTTTTACTACATTAAAACTGCTAAGACTATATAAGGAACTGTAAATACTTTTTGTAGCTAAACACCCTGGGATGACTGTTTTAAAGTTTCATACTGAAACCTCAAATGACACTGAGCTTTGACTTCTGTTACATAGACACCAGTTCATCTCCTTCAGAATCCTTCTCTCTGCAACTCTGAAGCTTTGCATTATATTACTTTTCCATTTTCCATTGAGCGAGTTGTCTTGGAAGTCTGCCTAGCATGCAGAGTAAAGTAATGGGCTAAAATGCATCTTCATAACTTTTATTTACATGAAATCTAAAAGTCCTGTACAGTTTACTAGAAAAGACTTTTATCTGCAATCTGCCATAGCTAACATGACATGCCTTTGAGTAATCATAGCAGTGATGTCAAACTCAGTGTTTGATCCCACTATAGCCATATAGGGTAGAATAAGGACCGTAAGTAGTTTTTGTATGCAAATTCTCCATTGTTAATACATGGGAGACCATAATGAAATTGCAAGGGAGTAGTAATATATTACCTATTAATAGAGTGGCAACAGGTCCATAGGTTCAGAACCATTCACGGTCAGTCTATTTTTCATTGTTCTCAATTTCTATTGTGACTGTTGCATTGAACCACTCAGCAAGCTAAGTACAATAATGGCCTGCAAAACGTCTCAAATGACTTGCATTATTTATGAAGTAAAATTAAAAATATATATTTTTAAATCTAAACTTTTCCATAGATAATATGCTGAGGTTTTGATTCACTAAAGCACTAAAGTTAAATTTAGTATTATATTACTAAAATCTCTTAAGATAAAATAGGAATCTTAAAGGCTTTCTGTGCACACTACTGTCACTGCAAGTGTATTTCATCATTTTAAGTTCATAAGTTCATATTCAAGTACTAGGCTAGGTGCCCTTGCAGGCCATTTTAAGCTTAGTTAGTTTAATAATGAAATCTCAAAAGGACACTAAGATATAACCTTTGCCAGATCCCATGGTTCAAAGCCCTTCACAACCTATAGCTACTGTTTATTCACCATAACATTTTAATCCTATTACGTTTTAAAAAGAAGTAATGTATTAATTTCATTGAATAAGACAATGGGCAGGATTCACGAAGCCTCCGTGTAAGAGTTATAACTCATTCACGGAGGCTGCAGTTAAATGGAGTGATGTCAGCATGCTTTGCATATTCATGAGAGCATGCTGAATCACACTTAAGGCTAACACGGTCCATGTAAGACAGTAGGGGGCGTGTCCGTAGGCAGAGCCCTGTAAGCGGACACGCCCCCAGAAGAGGAAAAGTGCCCAAAGTAAACACCCACGACAGAGTCCACGAAAATGTGAATAAACAGAACACAACACATGCCCCTACAGACTATGAACAGAAAACATATAAATAAACATGTTATATATTTTTTTTAAATTGTAAAAATGTTTAACCGTGAGTGCGCTTTCGTTGCTGGCGTGCCATAGCGCAGCTACAGTTAGCAGTCAGTGGGAAAGCATATAAGAACTAAATATGCAAAATAAGCCAGGAAGCAATAGCGTAGCAGTAGAGATGTTGGCTGAAGAGCAGGCATTCATGGTTCGAGCCCCCACAACAGCAATTTTTTATTTTTAGCAAAATAAGCACGAAACAAGTCCCTGACAAATATGTACAGATAAAACCACATTTTATGTAAAATGTAATGAAATAGCCCCTTTATATTGAAGAAATGTGAGGTAACAAAAGAATAAAAAATGCCAGATGCGCCCATAGCTGAGCTACAGTTTAACAGGGTGAGTGCATCTGCCCGTAGATGAGCAGTGGTTTAACTGGTGCAAAATGAGTTCCCGTAGCTGAGCAGTAGTTTAACATGCTAAATCTATGTGCCCCTAACTGAGCTGAGCGTAATATGTGTGCTGATAGCCAAATGTGGCTTAAACCAGCGTACCCCGTTTGTGCGGAGCTGCGGACCATGCAAACAAGCTTACCGACGGGCAACGTTGAGCAAGCCGTATCAAAACTGCCTTTACACAGACACACCCCTCAGCATGTCTAGGCAGTCATCAAAAATAAAAAGTAGTGGCCAGGTTCGAACCCAGGATACTATACACCATAGGCAAGGTACCAAACCACTAAGCCATGACAGCAGTACCTATAAATGCAATAATAGCTAATATATAGTAATGCATACAAACTGGAGCATGACAATGCAGGTTTACTGAAGTTGATACAATTCCAAAATGGCCAATCACAGATATGTGCGGGAAAAACGGACTATATAAGCCCCATAGGTGAGAATACGCAGCATAAACAATTGTAGAACTGAACTGCAGGCAGAATGACAGGAGGAGGAGAGGGTAGTTGCTTTCGAGCACAGAGGTGGGGCATTGAGGAGTCCAGGTACATGGTCTGGCTCCTAGTCCACAATCATGAGGCCCAACTCATGCAGGGCCAGGTCCTCTGGGGAGCATACAGGGCCGAGGCGTGGGACCGGTTGGCTCATGATCTCACCAGTGCCACAGGGATTCCAAGGACTGGTGAGCAGGTCCGTCACCACCATGCGGACCTGAAGAGACGCAAGCAGGACCAACTGAACCTTTGGATCCAGGAGGCCCGGCAAACACCCAACGCCCCACTACTGAGTAAGTTACATTTAATTATGTATGTAAGAAATTAAACTAGCTGATATGATGGAGATGTGTATTCCAATATTACTTCATTTATTTCATTTATATTACAGCTGCAGGTGTCCGTTCTGCGAACCGCAGAGCCTATGGCGATAGGCTGGTGCGGTTGTGCCACCAGGCAGGTCAGTAATTCACTACCAGTAACTGTAAAGAAATATAAAAGTATGACAGTCAGCAAAAGAGTGCAGTGTAGTCACTAAGGAATAAAATGTGCAAGTAACAGTGTGAAAGTGTCTGCAAGTATTGCTTGATTACAAAAGTGTGTTTCAGCCTGTAAGTTAAACCAAAAAATTAAACTGTCTGACATAAATTCTGAAATAAAAATGCCCCACCTGTAAGAAAATAGTACACAACCTGCAGCAGGCTGAAAAGTATAGCTGCAGAAGATGATGAAATCACATGTGTGAAATATATCCCTGTTGAAATACTGAAACATGACAAAAGTAAGACTGCTGGAAAGGATTGTAATAACTACAGGTAAAACATGTCAATAAAGCCTAGAAGTAAGTACCATCCTGAATAGTAAAATGAAAGCAAGTGAGAGAGTGTGAGAAAGTGTCATGAATCCAGCAGTATAGTAGTAATAAACCCTGAATAAAGTATACTGCAGTCAAGACAGAATGAAATGCATGTGAGAATCAAAACCAAACAGTGAAATCTGTTCAAAGTGTTGCTGCATCTGGAATGTGTATCCCAAAATCTGGATATGTTGCTCTCAGTCTGCAATATGCAGATAGGATGATTGTCTGATATACCAAACATCCACACTTGTCTACAGCTATATAAAGCAAATGTAGCAGGATGATGTAGCTGAACAAAGCTAGATATGAATGTGTATGAAGAACAATAAAATGTATATTGATGTTGTAGTAACAGTCCTATCACCAAGTTGAAATAGTTATCATATAGGAAACTGTAGTTAGAACAGTAGTGTGTATATATCTGCTATTAGAAATGTACAGCATATGTATTGGTATTTGAAGGTGTTAATATTATTTCCTTCACCCCACCCTATAACCACATATAACCCATTCCACTTGAAAATGGTATGTGCAATCACAATTAACACCCCTGGACGTTTGTCCTGTTGGGTCATATATATTTGCATGTCCGTTGATGCATCTGCCCTGTTCATACATCCAAACCTGATGGCCTGTTGCCATCAATTAACCCTGCATGTTGTTGGACTGTGTATTGCTGTTCAAATTATGCATGTGTTATGCACGCTGTTCAATGGTGTGAATATCTGGGTGTTTGGTTAATAGGAATACTAATGCATGCTGTTACAACTAATTGTGAATGGTATTATATGTCACTAACCCAAACTGTCATGACATAATGCAAAACATAGGACGACAGGGAAGGCGGGTTCCAGCGGACCCACCTCTCCCACCTCCCACCCCCCCCGGGGGGGCCCCCTTTGGCCGGAGGGGGAAAAACCTGGCCCCCCTCTGGGGGGGTCCCCCCCCCCCCCCCCCCCCCCCACACTCCCCCCACCCCCCCCCCCCCCCCCCCCCCCCCCCCCCCCCCCCCCCCCCCTCCCCCCCTCCCCCCCCCCCCCCCCCCCCCCCCCCCCCCCCCAACAACAAAAAAAAAAAAAAAAAAAAAAAAAAAAAAAAAAAAAAAAAAAAAAAAAAAAAAAAAAAAAAAAAAAAAAATAAAAACAAAAAAAAAAAAAAGCTAAACCCCCCCCGTCCCCCGGCCAAACCTGCTGTTGCCCCCCTCCCAATGTCCAAGAACCAAAAAAAATAAAACTGGAATGTGGGGAAAATTGGGAAATTGGTTTGAGCCCAAAAACCCCAGCTTGGGGTTTTGGGGGCAAAACAAACGGTTTCCCTGTTGGTAACCCCCAAACACCCCCATCCTGGGCAGTTGAAGGAAAAGTGGCAATTAAAAATGGGGGGGATTTTCATTTAATTTATTTTATTTATATAATTTAAATTTTAAAATTTATATGTATTTTGTTTTTTTGGTTTTTTATCCCCAAAACCTTCCCCCCCCGGGCGGGAAAGGGAATTTTAACCTACAACCACCTAACCTGAAAAAACAACCTTTACCCACAAAAAATTGCCAACATACCCCCCTTTGGCCCGCCTTACAAATCTAAAACAAGGTTTCCCCCAAAAATATTTTTTGCCTGACCCTTCCAGGGGGGAAGGAAATGCAAAAAATTAAAACAATGGCTGTTGCTTTTAAGAAAGGGGCCTTGGGCCTTCCCAATTTGCAAACCCAACGGGCCCTATGCAGTCCCCCTTTCAAAATTTTTCCGTCTCCCATTTTTTTCCAAAAAAAAATACTTCCCCAATTGCACTGTTTAAGCGGAAGGGGGGAGAAAATGAGGGAGGCAAAAAAAAAAAAAAGTTTACACTTTGATTGAAAAGGCCTGTACTCATTTCAAAAGCAAAATTAAAACCCAGCACCCCAAAAACCCAGGAATTGGAAAACGGGTTTAGGGGCCAACTGTGCCCCTTTTTAAAAAAAATTGTGTAAAAAAATTCTGAAATTATGGGGTAATGTAAAGGGAATTTGGTGTGTATTTCCCCAAAAGGGGGATAAAATTTACTTAAAACAGGGTTCCAAATAGTCTTGGCCAAACCGGCCAGCATTTGGGTTTTGTGGTTTCCCCCAAAGCAATTTGTATGAATTGCTTTTAAAAATTTAAAATTTTAAAAAAAGGTTTTAAGGCCCATAAAACACATTTCTGGGAACAAGGGGAAGGAGAAATTGAATCCCCCCAAACCCCTAATTTCCATAGAGAAAACCAACCTTTACATAAGGGGGAAATTCCCGGGGTCCAGAAAGGTCCCCCCTTAAAATTGGGGAACCCTTTCCCCCCCTTTTATCCCACTGCCGGAAATCCGTAGAATCCCAAAGTAAAACGGTTTATGCTTAAAAATGTTTTCTTGGTGCAGGGGGCCCACATCCAGGGATACCAAAAGGCACCAGTATCCTTGTTTCTTGCCTGCTGGGGGGCCCCCCAAGGAAGGGAGAGAAGGGGGGAACAAAAAAAAAATTTTTAAAACTGGTTGGGAAAGGAGGGGAATGGCACCGAACAGGGGTCGAAAACCGTTGCCAAACCGGGTTTGGTGAAGGTTAATGGGTGTGTATTAACCCCCAAAGGCATATCTGACATGGTTGGTCCATTTTTGTTTTTCTTTAACCCCCAAAAGGGGGGCCATCCTTTAATGTTTTTTTGGCCATTTCCTCCCAGATTTGGCCGGGCCCCCGGGGTTATGAGGGCCTTTAAAAGGGGTACCAGGTTAAAACGGGATCCCCCTTCCCAAAGGAATGGCTCTGCCCTGCGGGTACCCTTACTATTGTTATCCCCAAATTCCCTTGTTTTGGGGCCACCGGAAAAGGAGGGAAACCCGGGCATAAGGGCCCCCTTGGGGGGGGGGAAATTTTGTTATCCCAACTGTGGCATTCCGTGGAAAGAAAATTTTCAAAGGGGTACCCCAGTGGGTTGTGGGTTCCATGGGCCCAGTGTGCTGTGGTTCCTCTCGGGGCCCCCAAAAGGGGAATTTAATGTTAATTACATACATTATAAATTTTTTCAACTGGTGGGGGGGGGGGGATAGTATAACCATTTTAAACTTTGCCAAATCCGTGTGGGGAATTTTAAGTATTGGGTTTTAACCCCCAGAGTTTGAGGTTGGGGCCATTGAACCGGGAAAGGTTGGGGTACCAATGGGGCCCTTTTCCCCCCCAAGGGGGGTTTTTTGGGGAAAGTGGGGGAAAGTTGCCACGGGTGTTTTTAATTAAATTTTGGGGCCTGTCCTGGTACCCCACGAACAACTGCCCTTTGGGGTAGGAAATCCAAATTTTGATATCGGGGTTAAAAAAAATGTGTCCCAATTATAATTGGGGCATGGTTGTTTTGAAATCCGTTTGGTTTCTTCCAGGAGTGGCTGCAATCCCTCTCCCCCAGCGGAAAAGGGGAAACCCAAAACCAAAAAAGAGCCGGGTGCGGGGTTTGGGGGGAATTTTTTTCCCCGGCCCAGTAAGAATCACGGGAGGGGGCCCCCCACTTAAAAGCCCTTTGGGGTCCCCGGTAGGGTTTTGATTATTGGCACCATCAGGCTATAGGGTAAAATTTGGGGCAGGATTTTCCAAGGTTTTGGCTGACAGATACCCCGGCCAGGTCCCCCGGGGTTCCCCCACACCCCCTAAACCAAGGGGAGGGGTTACCCTAATTTTGTTTTTGGTCCCCCCAAAGCAACAGGCGTAACCTGTTTTTTTTTTGGAGGGCGGTTTCCACAACCCCCGCCCCCGACGGAAAGTGAGGAAATCCAAGGGGTCATTGACTTGTTTTCCGACCATAGAATACAAAGGGGCCATTGCCCCCAAGCCCTTTCCAAAAAATTTTGGGCACCCCCTCCGGGACAAAGGCAGGCCACCCACGGGGAGGGGTTTTAAAATCCAAATGTCCGTAATGCTAGTAACGGGAAAGGTAACCCGGGAGGTTGGTGGTAACTTGCGGGGGGCATTGTGGGGGGTCCCCCCCGGCCCAGTTGCATTTGAGGGGCCCGGGTTTTCCCCCGGGCAGGGGTGTGCAGGTTTGCCTTGTCATTTGATGTTCTTTTCCTTTTCCCAAGCTTAAAATTGGAAATTTTGTCCCCAATGACATTACCACCGCAGGCCCCTGGGTTTTACGCCAAGGCAGGTCCAGGGGTGATGTTTTTAACTTTCCATTGCCCCGTAATGTGTCCAGTGTGAACTCAGTGTCCCTTGTGTGTTTTGGGGGGTGTGCATGTGTGCAGGTGTCCTGTCCCCATGTGTGCATGTGTGGGGTGTCCTGGTAAAAATTTTGGGGAGTGTAAATGTTTTTCCTTTTCCCCCCACGGTTCTGGTGCGGGTTCGGGTGCCTGGCCAGGCCTGTCTTGTCCCATGGGTCCCGGTAATGTGATTTTGTGTAATGGTCAGGAAGGTGTGCAGGGTCCCCCTTTGGCCCACCAAATTGCATTTTCCCGTGTAAACCCTCATTGGAAAGGTCTTTTCCGGGCCAGTTCCTTTGTCACCATTCCCCCTGGTGAAGGACAGGTAAAAAGGGGGCTAGCCCGGGAAAATTTTTTTTCCTGTCCTTCCCCCCACAGGCCGGGGCCCGGGTCCTCGAGGAACCGAATTTCCCCAGGGGTTTGGAAGGAATTTTTTAAGGGAAAAAGGGGGGTTCGGGCCACCGGCCCAAAAAAGGCCCCTGTAAACCCCCTCACCCAAGTTTGCCGTCATCCGGCCCCAGCCCCGGTATGGAAAGGTACAAAAGCCCAGGGTTGGGGACCTGGGAAATGCGCCCCCAACAGCAGATGGGCAGGGTTTTCCGTTAACCACCGCCCCCATGGGCTGTGGGACATTTAAAAAGGGGCCCCAAAACCCCAGATTTTTCCATGGGGCCAGGGCAATGGGGGAAAAGCGGGCAAGCGGGAAATGCCGCAACCAGCAGCAGTTGGCAGGGCGGATGACCAACCCAGGCTGCCCCTTTGGGGGAAAAACAGCAGCCCCAAAACCAATGCCTGGGGGCTGGGGGCTTTGCCCCCAAGGAGCCAGCAGGCCCCACCCCAACGGGGCTGGGGCCGGGTCCCACTCCTGCTTCTGATGACGGTACCCACTCTGGCTTAGTACTGGATGGTCCATAGCACCCCTGCCAGGCACAGGTACCGTGTCCGTGCACACAGACACTGATCTGTATGACCTGCCAGGTGCAGTCTGTGGCTGTCCACAAACCCTGTATATGGCAGCCATGAGGTGGAACTGTGCGTGCATATACACATGCGAAATGTTAACACCTAGGGCGACCACATGCGCACACACTGCACCAACACTGCCCCACCCTGTACTGCTGCCCCTCACCAACACACATACACACACGTCAATTGGTGGTATCAGTGGCTGACTCAGGCATACCTAATCCACACCCTGTGCATATGATGACACTGTGCCACCTCCTGCAATCTCCAACATCATTGCGGAACAGGTAAACACGTTGCTGATGCACAGGGTGACTACATAGAAGTGTATTAGTAGTATCATGTTGGTAACAGTACAGTGTGCTGCTATGACTGTGTGTTTATCCCAGCATGCTTGCTGCAGTAACTGTATGAATGTCCTGAATTGTTATCTGCACCCATAGTACATACCAAAGTGTAACAGCTGCACATAATTGCATGCCGGTGGTAAGGTTGTCAACAGATAGCCGCATACATGGGTAGCACAGAGGGAAAGCTAATGCAAGTAGTGATATGCAATGGTGGACATGTACAGTAATGGTGTCAGGTTGCCCACAACAACTATGCAATGTGGATGTTTGCGCATGTAGATATGTATGCAGTACCAATGTAATCCAAATCACAAATAACTATGACATAATATCAGTTATACCATGGGCATCTGTGCTGTGCATTCCTGGGTACATGTTGATAGTGCCTACATATCTGCACTGTTACTTACTGTTATTATTACCCCTTCTTTGTTGTACAATGCACTACTTCCAGCCCTGTTTACTATAGCTTTGTTTGCATGCATGTTCGCTTAGGGTTCCCTGGAACACTGCTTACACCTGCAATGCAGAGTTACAGTGCTTCTGTAGACTCCTAGTGACATCTGCATAGCGTGTACACGTATGTCAACTTTACATGACAGAATGTCACTGTCTGTCCTGTACGCATGTACGTTGCCTGTGACACATTGCACATGTCTTACCTGGCATTTACCCACGTGTGCAGTCATATATGCCAGTGCTATGAAACAGTAGCGGTACACCCACACATACACACCTTCAGTATGTTGTTCCCCATTGGCCCTATGTGTTGGTACTCACCATGGCAATCACACTACTAGGGTAGCATGTGCAAAGGTAACCTGTGAACCACCTCTATGGTCCAGTTGTGGTTTATGTGAGTCATGTGTCAATGACACAGCTGCCACATGTATGCAGTCAGCCATCACCCTTAGCCAGGAACGTACAACACATGTGTGGGATGCCAACACACAGCCAATCTGGGGACTGGGCTCTCTGAACCCAGTAATGCCATACCCTGTCAGGTGGCATGTCATATATATACTACATCCTGGACAAACTTCAACCCCAATCCCTGCTGCTACTATTGATAAAACCCATGAAGATGTTTCTGATAGTTTTGACCAATTCTTTACTGAGACATTTCAGGCCCTAGCTACCCATCTACCTCTTAGCTTCCCTGGTCCTGAAAGTATCACCCCTAGAAACCTACTTGCGTTCAGCTGCCAACCAGTCGCCACTTCACTTCTCCGTACCTTGATTGAAACAGTGAAACCCACTACACTTTCTGCTGATCAACTCCCTGCCAAGTACCTATCAAAATCAGATGATGCTATTGCTTACCCCGTCTCAAAGGTAATCAAACGAACCATGGTAGAATCTAAATTTACCACCATCTGGAAAATATCATATGTAATCCCACTTCACAAAGGAGGCAGCTCTACTGAATTCTCCAATTATAGGCCAATAGCTATACTCTCTCCACTTGCAAAGATTATGGAAACTTTATTCATAGACAATTCATGCACCACCTAATCCAAAATCGCCTTATGGCAGACACTCAGTATGGCTTCCGTCCTCATCACAACACTACTTCAGGACTCCTAGCCTTTACTAACACCATAAACCATACTTGCAACACTAATTATATATCCTCAGCCCTCTTTTTGGATCTTTCCAAGGCATACAATATGGTTGATCACCAACTTGTAATACACACCCTGCAAACATTCTGTCTAGATACTGGAGCCTTCCAATGGTTTCAATCCTACCTGCATGGTCGACAGCAGGCTGGCCTCTGGCAGAACAAACTCTCTAACCTTCTACCTAACACCCTCAGAGTACCACAAGGCTCTATACTAGGGCCCTTGCTGTTCTCCATCTTCATTAACGACCTTTATACTGTCATCCCAAAAGTCAGCTGTATCCAATATGCTGAAGACTCTACTCTGATCTGCTCAGCCACATCTCCAGTAGAGTTATGGTCTGCTACCCAGACCACCTTTAATACAATAGAAAACTGGATTTCTGAACATCTTCTGATCCTAAATCCCAAATAAACTAAACTGCTGTTATTTCACCAACACGTAGGTCTACCACTTTCACCTTTACCATAACATCAACTGATGGCACAATAATCTCCCCTGACCCATCTACTAAACTATTAGGTGTCATCATAGACAATAATCTCAAATGTGACCTACATGTTAACCAAATTATTAAAGCCATCAATAAATAACTAGGGTCACTTTACAGAATAAAAGCCTTCCTAGCCCCTCCAGCTAAAGGTGCCATAGCTCGCTCACACCTTCTTTCAACCCTTCTGTATGCATCCCCTCTACTCTCGAATATGAACAAGACAGTCCTTAACAAACACATCATTGCATCAATCTAAATCAGCTTGTTTGGCTTGCAATACCCAGCCTAATACAGTATAACCAACTGATTATGGCCTATAAAATCCTCTATAATCCGGACAATACTCCTGCACTTCAAATATTATCACCCCCTATAACAATCCTAGACCGCTTTGATCCTCTAACAAACTACTAATTCAGACTAGCACATTTAATAACACAGCCGGTGATTCTCTCTTTGCAAACTCTGTAAGTAGATCCTGGAACCCACTTCCAGCTGATATTACCCTACTTTCCACCTTAGGTCAATTTAACACTAGACTCAAACAACATTTGTCACTTAACTGGCTATGTCAATATATCAAGCCTGGCTAACTCGAATGTGTAAAATCTGTGAACCAGTTTACTGTGTAATTTAATTTAATCCTGACTTGTGCTCAGGACTAACATTAACCTGTGGAACATGTTTAACTTGCTTACTTATGTAATCTCTGTAAATAATCTGTTTGTAATATGTAATGCTGGTATTATGTAATGCTGTATCTGCTTACCCTTGTAGCTTTTCTCCCCGGGCTTCCCCTGGAAATGGACATGCATCCAGTCGGACTATCCCGGTCAACAAATGTAGGATAAATAAATAAATAAATAAAATATATTACAGTGACTACAATACAAGTCAGACATTGACACGCACTGACAGCATGCTGAACACACTGGGGCATACGTGGGGACTCAGAATAGCATCCTGCCTGAGCATCACACACCTCCACAGCTGGCACACAGGCATATGTTCCGTGAACAGAGCACATGCCACACATGGCACACACATCCCCTGTGCCACACACTCACAGCCTGTAGGGCTACACAACACACCTGCTACAGACATGTCAGGTACCTGTCTTGGGTGCTGCACTGATGTCCCGCTCAACAGGCTGTATCTGGTGAAGGTCACAGTGATATGCCTCAGGGGCACTATGATCCACCACAGAACACATGCATACAGGTCAGTCAGAGGCATGGACACATATGACTCACTCATTGACCATGCCAGTATGGCTGACCTGAGACATACCTCCCTGGACTACATGATAGGGAACATAGAATGGACCTCTCAGCATGTGGCACAGGCCAGTATGAGCCTGATCTTGTTTGCCAACATACCCTCACCAGGTATGCTACCACTATATGTGGGAAGGGTGTTGTATGTCTACATTATGCTCAGTCTCCACTGTCATTCATAGGGTATCCGCTGGCTGTCAACGTGTGCTTACATGCTAGGGAAGCCACAATGATGAGCAAGGGTCATCTTGCACGTGACACCCATGGCCCGATGTATAATGGCAAAGCTCCTTGGTACACACATACTGCCTTATGCTGCAGGACATGGTTTACATAGCCACCTCTGTGGGTATCACACAGGTTAGGACACTAACAGTGCTGCTACACAACAACAGCAGTGTACACTGGAAGATGCATGCACCAGACACTGTCCTCAGCACGGTGAACTGCAATGTCTGTGCAGTACCAGATTCCTGATTCATGGCTCACAGGTGTTACCCATCACTGACAGGTTATGCCCCATACCATGCCTGTCATCCCCTACACATGTAACACACATGGACAGGGGGGTGGTATCCCAAGGTACCACAGATACACACACCTCCAGGTTGTTGGCACAGCACAAAGCATCAGGGCCTAATCATGTGCAGCTAACAGTGTGTCGGACTGCCATCTGGTTCATAGCCTGGCACACACAACCCTCCCATACACAGGAAGACCACCTATCCTCCATAACAACACTGGCAATATGACAGTCTCAAGAACTGTGTTTATATGGCTGGACTGCATCCAGCCAAACATTGTGTGAGCATTACTGTAGCTACAACACACTAGTTGAAGGGTTCACAGCATGTGGTCACTGAATTCCAGTGGAATGACATGTTACCACTACCACAACAGGTGGGAACATGCAGCACCTGTACATCGACTACATGTACACTATATGGCCCAGACCAGATGTGTATCCCCTGCTGTAGGTATTTTACCATATACACCCACACTGTATAGAGACATACCACATGCAGACCCTGCACAGTAAGACACAGTCATATTGGTATACATTGCAAATACCATTTATCCACTCGAGGCATGTGTCAGACATGGTAACTACTGCAGGTCACAGGTATTTATGTGTATGTGTCACACATACATCATGTGTGCAATGCCATTGCTGGTCTAGGCAATGGCATGCATTGTTATGTACAAAGACCCACACAAGGTCATACTGTCCACACGTGGCAGTTGTGGGTTACCAAAACATACCTATCTGTACTCTGACAATGGTAATAGACACAGTAGCAGAGCGCACTATTGGCATTACTAGCCAACTAGCCCTGTTTGGCTGTGCTGATAGTGTGGTGACATCCCCTGTGTTTACTGGGGGAATATGCAGCATCTGGTGTATTGTAGTATTTGCCAAAAGGATCTGTTCTCTCACACTTGCATTTACACACACCCTACTACCCCCACACACACGCACACTTGCCATTTGCAAGATTCATTTCCCTACCTAACTAAGTCATGACATGTGAGAGAGATGCATTAGCAAAGCACACTATTCGGATTACTAGGTAGTTCTTCTTCTCTGACTGTACTTATAGGGTGCTGACAACATCAGTATTTTGAAAGGGTAATGTGCATCAGGTAGTGTGATCTCCTGATTGCCAAAACTAACATGTTTTTCATACGGAAATGCACACACACAAACTCCCCACATCCAAACACACACACATACCATTTATAGGTTTCAAACTCATACCTAACTACATTACAACACTCGGGAGAGACGCATTAGCAGAGTGCTATTCGCATTACTAGGAGGCTTCCCTTCTCCTGCTGTACTTATAGGGTGCTGACATCATCTGTGTTTAGAGAGGGGAATGTGCATCCTGTAGTGTGTTCTCCCAGTTGCCAAAAGGGACATTTCCCTCACACAGAGTTGCACACACACTAACCCCCCTCATCCAAACACACACACTTGCAGGATTCAAACCACTACCTAACTATGTTATGACACTTGAGACGGAAGCATTAGCAGAGCGCGCTATTCGCATTACTGGGAGGCTTCCTTCTCCTGCTGTACTTATAGGGTGCTGACATCATCAGTGTTTAGAAAGGGAATGTGCATCCTGTAGTGTGTTCTCCCAGTTGCCAAAAGGGACATTTCCCCTCACACAGAATTGCACACACACTAACCCCCCTCATCCAAACACACACACTTACCATTTGCAGGATTCAAACCACTACCTAACTATATTATGACACTTGAGGGAGACACATTAGCAGAGCACACTATCCGAATTACTGGACATTTGTTCTGCACCTGTAGTATTTATACGGTGCTGACATCTTTATTTCTACAGAGGTATGTACATGTAGTACTACCTGTCAGGTGTGGGATAGCATATATATGCATTTGCAGCCACCTACGTCAGGGTCAGATATGCACATCGCACTGGCAGGTTATGTTCTATACCATGCTTTGGGACCACAGGACCTGTAACACACAACACAACCAGTCCAGAACACCACACCCACATCCAGGACACACACTTAGCTTCCCTGGGAACAGTGCCCGGATATGCAGGTGTTCACATACACCATTCCAGTTGTTAACATCAGGTACAGGCATATTATGTGTGAGAACTATTCAGGCCTCTACCACTTTACCCTACAGCCACTACAATTTGTGGGTCCATGTGCTATGGCAGAACCACACACCACAGCCACATGGGGGAATACATATTGCACCTGTCCATCTGCAACGTGGGTACTCACTGTTCCACACCAGAGGTAGACCACCATTGTTGATATCTGACCATACCCACCTTTCCCTGGACATCCATATCCCATCTCCACCCCCAGGCAAGGTTGTCACTGCACACAAACTGTATTTAGCAGAAGCAGACTCTACACTTGTGTAGACTGGGGTGGACGACTTCAGAGGACCCATGCTGGAGGACTATACTGGCCACTCAGCGTAATCCTTGACAATTGCATTCTATGAGCATGTGTACGGTTTGCATTGGTCATGCTATCCCACATATACCCACGACTGCTCCACAACAAGAAACCTGTCAGCTGTACACCAGCCATATATGCACCGTACAACAGACAGAGTGACCTAATACATTGCAGAGCTGTAGCCCACAGAGGGAGGACATCTGTGAACAGTTCCGGCATGGCACTTCATTTACACATACTCATTACAACACAATGTCGACAGTGGAATCGTCCAGAGAATGCAGATAGGGCTCCCCTCAGTCTGTTATTGACGGACACCTACTGTCAGAGATCCTCAGCAACCCTCTCACAGCACACACCGACAACATGGCTGTGGCTTAGCACATTCAAACCCTGGGACCTCCACGGTGCCCCTGCTTGACAGAGGCACAGCTCACTAGCCTCACATGTTGCCTTCTGTGACCTACTTTACAGTGGCACAGTAGCCTACTATCCTGGGGATGCAGATGCCAAGCACACTCTGGCTGAGCTGTCATTCCCTAGGGCAACAAGCCTAGTATTGACCTCTACACCCATATGTTCACTTGTCGGATGCACAATATTTGTTGTGCTGTTCTACTGTTTGCAGGTCTTTATTGCCATAGCATTCCCTGTTCCTATGACCAACTTGTGTATCTGTGGAAGATGTTTGCATATGACGGCAATCCACTATATCACTTATGTCTCTGTAGTCATTTACTGTGTGCACTGGGCTGATTGCTGTGTTGTGGTTGGTTCCTGGACTGACACATACAAATACCAGATATGTGTGGCCAACTGCTAAATGGAGATATGGCCTAAGTGTGTGAGCATGCCCAGTTCAGCCTTTCCATGGCATGTTGTCTGACATATGCCTCATTTATCAAAGTGTGCACGCATGCCCAGTGTGAGCTTTCCATATGTTGCACTCTGAAGTCCACCACATATTTGGGTGTGTGTGAACTTCAACAATATCTCACATTTATGGTTGTGTGTTGGGTGTCATGTTGTGTACTAACTGGCCAACTGCTTTGTGTCTGCCACAACAGGGATTATACTGTGCCTGCAGGGATTGCATGGGATACTTTGCAGACAGTTCTCAACATACTTTCATAATGACCTAACACTGTAGTACCGTATAGTGTACTGGTTCAGTACTTTCACTGTGGTGGACAGTATCCTGGGCTTTAGTCCTATGACTGCTTGACATCTTCATAGTGAGCACAACAGTCTGTGTAGGGGCCAGTTGTGCACATATGACCATGTTGCAATATGTTCAGATATGGACTACCTACACCAGGCTCATCCAACATTGCTAGTGTATTCCACAACATGGGTGGACATTGGCAAACACTAGCAATGTTCCCTAGGCCATGTCTGATGCTAGTCACAGGGTGTGTTTGTCCTTCGACACACATTGTAACTGGAGTTTGCCATGACATATGTCATGGTTAGTATACTGTGCCTCCGTCTACCTCTGACATAACAGTGATACCCAGGGCTAGCCTACCATCTCCCATACACTCATCAGGATTCCTCTTGAGGGGTGTCGATATGTGGCTCTCTGGCTGACCTGTACCAGGAGTTTACTGAAGAGTGGGGGTGCCTTCTGTGTTATGGATCATTCTGCACAGCTTGTCCTATGTATGTCAGTGCTGGGGTTCAGGTCTCTCATGTGCATAGCTCACTGCCATTCAGATTGTACAAGGTGCAACATGTTCATTCATTCCAGGTTGGACATGGCTTCATACATCAGGCACAGCTTTCCTGTAGCTAGGAAGGATGGTGGTGTGTGGGGCTGCAGTTTGTTTACTCAGGCAACACATGGCATCTGTTCATGTTTTGCTACCCCTGGTGGGGTACTGTTGTGGACTTTACAGTTGATGGAGGTGTCTGCTGCAGTATATCCCACAGGGGCTATTGTAGTCAGTTGTGACGCTGATGGAGGATGGCTGCAGAGCCACAGTGAGTTCCCCTTATCTACATCTGCCAACCTTCATGTTTGGGGGGTATATGGTACATGTTTCTGCAAACACTACAGCCACATGTTTGTCCAGTGCAGGATATTTATCACCTTTTGTACCCAGGTCTCACATTACATGTTAGGTACCTCATGGGTTAACACCTGTGTGGTAATTTGTGGGCACTTACTGTATATCCACGGTGGTTGTCTATACACAGTTCTGCAATTAGCTTGCTGACATGGCTATGGCTACAGTTGTCTGTTTGTAGGTGGCCCTTTGTGGGTTGCTTGTGTCAGCTGGGGTCGGATATGGTGGGCTGTTTGTACTCCTCTGCATACATGTTCAGTCACAGTCCTTCCATGTTGGCCTATACCTATGGGACATATATACAGAACGGGGGTGGGGGGGCCAAGACCAGGCCTTGTGGGATGCCACTCATATCCGCTTTGTAGTCTGACATGGATGCAGCATGTCTGACCATGTCAGTTCTGTCCTTGGTCTGGTTTGCAACCCCTCTACTGACATAGGGGTATATATTTAAGCTGCTGAACATATCCATACTGAACTCATACGGTATTGTCTAGAAGCATGTGCACAGTCCAGCTACGCTGTGTGGACCACATTGCCCTCATCAATGACCTTAATGACTGCTTCAAATGGGTCAGACATGTTTAGGGGCAGGTTCTGCAGTTACAACACCCACACTGTGTAGGGTCCAGTATCAGTAGGTCCACAATAGCCTTCTGTCTGTGGTACATACTGATCCTTTCCATAGCTGTGCAGAACAAGCTTGTCAGGATCCTGGGGTGGTAGTTTGGAGTATCCATTCAGGCAACACCTTTGTTGTGATGGACCACTGTTGTTGTACACTGCTCTTTGGGTACATATCATGTGGTAAGGCTGACATTGGGCAGTAGTGTGATTTGGCATTCCATTATTCTTGGAGTCCATGTTGGCCTCAGCACAGGACACCATCACATACCTTTGCTGCTGTGTGTTCTTCTTTGCAGATGATGGCTGTTACCTCAGCATCTGCAATGTCAGGGGACCATCAGTCTGCTGGGATAGGTATTTTGCACTCGGGAGGAGGGGTGTTTGCACTACACCTGACAGGTTGTATGTTAGCAATATGTGTGTGTGTTTGGTATGTTGTTTGTAATATCTGTGTGATTTGGAGCATATCTGTGGATGCCCAACATGATTCCTACCATCAGTTGGGTAAGCCTTGTGATTATCCTTAGTGTCCTGTACATTTTGTATCTTCATAGGTTCATGGGTTCATACTAGGCTATACACCCTAGGCCATTAGTAAGCCTAGCCACAGTGTGTGTGTCTTTCGCCACCCCTTGCTATGTTCAGTTATGGCCATTTATGAAGTTCTTCACTGTGCCTCTGTCTGGTCGTGACACAGTGAGGACCCCCAGTATACATGTACGGTCATCCATCCACTTGGCAATATTCCTGTTGAGGGGTGTCAGTGAGGGGCTCTGCCTACCATGGATTGGGATCCTGTTTCTGGGTGTGGGGAGCCTCTGGGTTATGTATATGTCCCTCCAGCACATCTTATTTCATTATGTGTTGAGGCTGACATCTGTGACTCTCACAGCTCCAATGGCTTTGATTTCCTGTGGTGTAGCATGTCCATTACTCCTGTGTTGGACATGGCCTTGTACAACAGACATACAATGCCTCTGTGTAGGCAGTGTGTGACTGCAGTCAGCTGGGGTGTCTACAGCCAGGCAGCATATGACATATATTTCACACCCTTTATCCTGTTGGTGAGGTAACTATGAGGTCTTCCGAACCGCTGCAGGTGTCACGTACGGTACATCCCATATGAGTCATTGTACTAGATTATGGGTCTGATAAGGGAACAGCACAGCAGCACAGTGACCTCTGTTGATGTTGATGTGAATCCTTTCATGATATTGTGTCCAGTATCGACAATCTTCATAGCCACATTGGCATTGTGGGTGTCACATGACAGATTAATGTCGACCTGTGTCCCTAGGTCCCTGATTACTCCTTGCATACATAATGGTTTGACACCTATGTGGTAATTTGTGTGTACCTTGTCTGGTATTTGGTGGGACATTCATACTGTCCAGTGTCTTCGGATGTCTGGGTGGAGTTCTTGTGTGTGAGAGTGTGGTCTGTTGCATGCTACAGACTGTTCAGCAGTTTTGACTACAGTTATGTGCACATGGGTGGTCTCCGCTGCTTTGTGCATTGTCAGTTACCTGGCAATATGGGTGTCTGTGCTGCATATGGATACTCCCCCTCCTTTGATGTTTTGGTGCAGGTGTTGGGGCCATAACACATGATATGTGGTATAACCTAGTAGTGCTGGTGTGCTATCACTAGGCTTGCAGCAGGCTTCTGTCACTGCACAGACATCAATGTTCCCCATAATGGGAAGTGCCTCATGGGCATGCATATTGCAGTTTACACATCTGGCATTGGTCAGCATTACCCTTATGTTTCCTACCACTTATGTTTTCTAGGGTGGTGGGTAGTCTTTTTGGCCTTGCCTACATACGGCTCTATGGAGGCGGCAAAGGCCTTATCCAGTATCCAGACGCACACGGGTAACAGCTGCAAGCCATCCCTGGAACAGCAGCATGGCTTGTCATGCTTGACATCTCAAGCAGACAGACATTAGACCCTCTTGGACTGACAGCTGTAACTGTGCCAGCTGTTAAACATGAGCATTCTGTGTTTGTACTGTGGCATCATTCTTGGTGAGGGTTGGATGCTGCACACAGCCAGTGTCATACAGCCCTGGGGTACATACTCAGAGGGACTATCATCCATGTCTCTTTTGATGTTGACCAGGGAGGTACATCTCAGGTAATTCACACCAGCATGGACATTGAGTGCATCATATTTCTGCTTGCTTTGGGGTGACCTGCGTATTTGTGTTATGTGGCATTTTGTGGCAGCCTACAGGCAGCTTACTCTACCCTTTCCCTTGTTCAGTCTGGTGAGTGGGACAGCAGTGTGTCTGCCTATACAGACACCTATTACAACTGTATCAGGCATGTTGTTTCTCCTTCTGGCCTGTGACTGTTTGGCACACCAGCTTTGTGTACTATTCATTGCATGTGCTATGTTTGAAGGTTGTGGTTGCTTGTGATCTGCTTTGGAGGCTTCTGTTGGTGTGGTGTGTTTGTAATTAAGGCCTCCAGGAATATTTGTCTGTGTTTATGTGTTTGGCTTACAGTTGTGGTAGGTCTATGTGGGACTGGGTTTGTGGTGTATGTGGTTACCTTCTCCTCCTGACTAGTTTTGACAGTACTGGGTTGGTGGAGCTCAACCTCTGGTTTGGATACATGGATGCATCTATCACATATATTTGTATTTATTGGGGGTGTTGTGGTTGTCTGTGTACTTGGGACTGGTGTCACATTGCCTCTGGATTCACAGATTCTACTTGTTGTGGCTGGACTTAGTGGATTGTATGTGTGGACATATGTTATTGCCATACTACTGGTCAGTGATTACTTCCCTTTTATGTTTGCTCTATCATGTGAGAGCTTCCTCATTCTCTTGCATGGTTTGCTAATGACTGGGGACCAGCACGCCAGATGCCTCGTGTATGGCATTGTGTGTTGTTGTTATTTGTGATTGCATACTCCAAGCATTCCTGGCTGTGTTCATGGAATGCCTGTATAACATGTTCTGTGGTGTGTCCCATATACTGCACTTGCACAGGGCCTTTGTGGATTCAACATCGGTTTTGAGGGCTGCAACCTATGCTTTACACATGTTTTTCACTGTGGTATTCTGGCCAGAGACTGGGGTCAGGATGTGTATATCCAGTGTGATTACTCTATGGTCTGGTCTTACCAGTGAGGGGTACACTTCTCATCTTGCCATCCAGTACACATGTTGCTGATTATCACATCCAGTATGCTTACCCCTCTTGTGGGAGTGGTACATTGTTCCTGGGCATTTTGGTTTATGGAATCTGGGTAATTTTCTCCTACTGTGTTGGTGCTAGTATAATGCTCCCAGTGTATGTCTGGGTATTTTCAGTCAAGCAATATAATGTGGTTTGGGGGGCTTGATATATTCATGTATTCCGACATAGGCCAGGTGCAGTTCCTGGTATTAGGACAGTAGTCTGCAGCAGGCTATATACTGGGGAGGCGGTTATAGCCATTGGTATTTGACCATGGCTAATCCATGCTGCTTCTTGTTGTGGTACCAACATGGGGGTGTGGTTATCCTTGCCATTTCTTGCTAGTCACCCTCCTTTTGTAGCTTGTTCCATGTTTTGTGGCTGTACAGCACAGTATGAGGTGTGACCTGGTAGTGTTAGGGTGCTGATGTGAGCCTTGACCCAGTTCTCTATTACAGGACTGGTATCTACATTCTCCATACTGTGTGCGTTTACACTGCACACATCTTGCTGTTTATACATCTGTCATTGGGTAGCATTACATCTAGGTTCCTATCCCTTGTAGAACCTATGAAGGTGGGTTTGTGTTTTGAGACTTACCTATTCAGGGCATGCTGTGGGTACTGACAGCCTTTGCCAGTATCCATGGGGCATGGCATGATAGGTGCATGCCACCCCTAGCAGGTGGTGCATCATGTCAAGCTCCGCATGTCTTCCCAGCCTGAAACACATTGGCTCACCTTTGACTAACTGCATTACTTCAGCCAGTTATTGCACATGATCATCCCATCGTCATTTTGTGGCTTCATGCTTGGTGAGGGTGGATGTTATTCAGGGTGCTCAGGTGTGCATATAGTACATGGTGTTACATTACTTAACACATGGCATTCATGCCTCAGGTGGTGCTGCAGGGCTGCCTCTGTCGGATGCGCATATTACCCTTCCCTGTACATGTTTGTGAGCAGGTCATGTCATTTTAGGCATCCATGTTATTATTTGAGTGAGTCAGTGGGGGTATCATTCCCAGGGTTCCTACTGAGCCAGTGTATGTGCTATGAGTTGCCTCTTTGCCAAGGCCAGGGCATACTGGGCACACCTCCTTCTGCCTACTGGGGCAGGCTCAGGTTGTTCCTCCTCTGAGTCACGCTCTGCCTGTGATGGCCTTGGCAATGGTGGAGGGCTGTTTGGCCCGGCCCTATGCTGGTCTTGCTGCAGCTGTTTTCGCAAGATCATATTATGTAGCATAGCACATACCATGGCAATTTGGGTACATGTAGTTGGTGTGTACTGCAAAGCTCCACCAGATGTGTCCAGACACCGGAACCATGACTTGAGCAGCCCAAACACACACTCTATTACATTACGTGTTTGTGCATGTGCCTCATTATGGCGTTCCTGTTCAGGTGTGTGTGCATTTCTGATGGGTGTCATCAGCCACGGCTCCAGTGCATAACCTGCATCCCCCACTAGGTGTCCGTGTGGGATGTCCCCATTGGCAAATGTCTGGTACAGCTGCGTCAAATGCCAGATGTGGGAATCGTGGTAACTCCCAGGGCAGCCAGCACACACATTCATTATTATGCCCTGGGCATCACACACGACCTGGCAGTTGATGGAGGGGAAGCCCTTGCGGTTAATCTAGGCCCTACCCCGCTCACCGGCTGGTGCTTTGATGCATATGTGCGTGCAGTCTATTGCACCCAGTACCTCAGGGTATTCCGCTATTTGCTGGAAGAGATGCATATTGCTGGCCAATACCTCATGGGCATTGGGGAAATATACATGATCACCGACATGTGCTGACATGGCATCCAGGAACTGGTGCAGTACCCTGGAGGCTGATGCCTGTGATATCCCCATCATATCGCCAGTTGGTCTCTGGAAGGTACCTGTTGCTAGTATTCTTAGGCCAACACATACCTTGGTTTCCACTGGGATGGGTTCCCTCTGTTGGTTCTGTGTGTGAGGCGTGGCCTGCACAGCTCAACAATTTGCTGCAGGAGCTCTCTGTCCACTCTATAGCACTCTACTATCTCCAGCTCATGTAACCCGTGGTAGGTGACCCTGGGCCTGTACACTCTTCTCCGTCTCCTCACTGTGGGTTGTCTGGCACCATCTGCATTGTCACCACCCTCAGCAAGTCGCCTATGTCTCATTATGACAACTATGGCAGCCCCTAACATTTCTGCTCTGAGTTCAGCTTTTTCAGTTTTCACTTCTATTAGCTTACTCCTGTCTTGCAGTGTCTCTTAAGGGAAACATCCTGCACTACTGTTTGCAGAGTTTTAAGTGCTGGGCTGGGCTACTATTCTGCCTGTGTAATTGTCTGCTTCTAATTGTTTTCACCTGCTAGCTTCAGCAGTTATCCCTGCTAGCTTCCTATTAATTCTGTTGCTTCCTTTTTCCTCTCTGTTTCCTCAGGGGGGGGCAATGTGCATACCATCAGAAACACGCTCACAGTGGCTTACACACGTGCACACATGCTTACACGTTCAGAATCTACTTATTCAGGTTAAAACGCGTCTACACCCACGCAAACACTGTTACACGTCTACCAACAGCCTGCAACATACTCAGCCTGCCCTACACGCGTGCACACCAGCGCAAACAGTGTTAAACATCTCCCAACACGCTCCCACATGCTCAGTCTGCCTTACACGCGCACACTGCCCTACTCGCGCTTCATGGCACGCACACGTGCGCATGCACACCCAGCAAGAAACTTTGGTGTAGGTAACAGTGTACACCTTCCATTTCTTGACTTTCCATGACTTATCTAGTGGCACACCTCTTTCCATGATCTGTGCCTGTCATCTGTCATGTTACACTGGCCTCCAATGAACTGCATTTCTTTCTACCATTCCCCCCTGTGATGTCACCTATCTCCTACTCTATTCCTCCCCTTATGTATCTCTTACACTACTCAGACTGTGCTCATTTGCTATGTGACTGTGAGATTCAGTATCCTAACCCTCATTTACATGAGATTGCCTACTAATGCTTAGTTACATGTCTTAGACTCAGCTTCCCCCCTTAGCAACCACTACACAGTGGCCATGTTGTTTTTGGTCTGCTGGTCCCTGCATTGTCATTCCATGTATTGCATGGAACCCACATTTGTGGGTTTATAACCTTCATTTTCATGTTTTATACAGCACAGCCTGTTATTATTATTATTTTGGCATCGGGTTTTATTGCCAATGGCCACATATTTGGCCATTGGCATACTGCCTGAGTCATATGCACCCTTTTTTTGGAGCTGACATGGCTCCGTTGTGGAATTTGCAGAAACGTACTCAGTTGTCAACTGAGTACATTTCTGCAGCTAAAACGTCTCTTACACGGACTGGTTTCTGCTTCATGAATCGCTAATATACCTCATTTGCATACCTTTCGGATGCAAGTGAGGTATTTAGCATTTCCACGCCCAGTCCATGTAAGAGACGTTTTAGCTGGTCTCTTACACGGAGTTTAGGGCTGTTCCTGGATCGCGAGGCTTGCATGGAGTGTTGCACGTCTCTTACACTCTGTGCAAGCCTTCATGAATCCTGCCCAATGTTTCAACAAAATATAAATTACAAAACATAGCATCTAGTCTTATGAAAATCATAATATGTACTTTTTACAAGTGGTGCACAGAAAGGCTATCTTTACACAAATTCTCACTATTCAACATTTAAGAACAATATATTTAGGCAATACACATTAGATAAAAAACAACAAAAAGTGATACTTCTAAGCTTATATTGTTCATTTGACAGCCATGTTACATGCACATACAGTTTCATACCATATGTTTCATAACATCATTCATTAAATTTGTAATGCTTTTTTTAAATTGTGCTGGTATATCATGACTATTGACTGACAAGGAACAGTCACATTGAATTTGATAGCTTATTGCTAGACTAACTGTGTCTTTTTTCATTGTTAAAAGCTTTAGTTTTCACAGGTTAAAATTTCCTTGTGTTTGATGTCCTCATTATCAGATTGTAGACATATAACAGATTGGATGACCATAACAGTTCTATTTCCTTTTCATCAGCAATCTTCCTTTGAGTAATATGTCTTCCAAATTTGGTCAGTCCATGTGCAAAGCAAGCTGTTCAAATGACCTGCTAAGTTTATGGTACCAAAAGAGGCTTGTCAGTAGAAGCATTGGTTAGAATGTAAAAGACAAATGTAATATGCAGATGTAAGTTTTATTTACAAAGGACCTAACTTAAACATTATTACTTAAAATAATGAGCATACCTTTCTGATTACATTACAAATGGGAGCAGGGCAATACGTCCTGTACATTATAACATCCTTTTATGTTAAGGACGTGTGCTTAAAGAAACAGGTGTATATGATTAGTTCAGGATACAGGAAAAATAATAATGACAATCTGCATATTATTCTGCCTGCCTTTTAAATACAACTGATGTGCTTAATAAAATGATCAATATTTTGATGTTTAGTTGAAACTATTGTTGATGGCTTGTCTGACATAATCAATTACTAGCATGAACATGCTGCTGATAGCTACACTTCCTTGACATAGTCTGAGACTGTATGATTCTTATTATAAAGATCAGGTTCAGTAAACAAATACATAGAGCCTTACTATAGGACTGGAGTACATAAATTCCAATTTTCATAATTCCATCACTAAACAGAGTATAAGTAATGCAGGGTTGAGAATGAAGACCATTTGTCATAATTGTGTTGATGCAGTTTTCTAAGTCTAAATGTAATTAACTTCATGTTTATTATAACTAACAAGCTACAGAAGAATATGATAGTAAAACTCTGCATATGCAATCCTTTCAAGCAGTTTTCCAAACAAGATGATAAAACTGACCATGAAGTGAAACTTAAGTGAGGACCAAGTAGTTTATTAAGACAAATGAGATGCAATATGCAAAAGACAGCACTCTGAAGATAGTCGAGGATTTAGCAGACCTAACAAGGCTATATCTACTTCAGTCTGAGAAAATGACATGGATAATATTCAGTAGAAACATAACATAATAACAATGCATTAGGAGAAATTTGTAGAGACATATTATGTAATGCAATATACTGGGAGATAGAAAGTGTTCTAGATAGTGCATTAGTACAGCCATGAAGCAAAAAGACATCTGACTGTACTTTGTGATGGGAAAGCATAACAGCTGAGAATGGCACAAATGAAAACATTTCCCCTTGTTTCTAGTTGCGTAAGAGAAAATCCGCAGTGGTGGTGCTGCGGTAGTGTTGTCGCCTCACAGTAAGATGCTGTCCGGTTTGATTCTCAGCTAGAGTGTCTTCTGCGTGGAGACATGCATGAATGGGCGTACCTTCATTGAAGGTTGTGCGTCAGGGCTGGTAACTCGGCACGTAAAAATCAACTACCAATCATTAGCAGACCGGAGTTCTGCTGTGGTGACCACTAACCGGGGAAAGCCGAAAGACACAGCAGCAACAACAACATATGGGATTAAGAGAAGAAAAGCAGTGGATAAATAAAAATGAAAAAAAAAAATCTAAGTTTTACTATCTATCAGAAAAGTACTAGTTTCCTTATACAAACATACAACAATGTTGAACACAAGCTAAATCCAAACAGATTTAAGCCTGGATTCAGATGGGAATATAACCTATTACTTTAATACTGATTACTGATAGATTAAAATAATATATTCAGTAGGAAGTCTAATTACTGTCTTATATAATGTGAAAGTCTATAAGTTAATTTACTGGACTGTGTTGATTTAAGATAACGCAGCCAAACAGTATTCAGTGAAGAAGCATAGACAAAGCAACATTTATTTTTTGAATCAGCTGCTGAGCATCACTGATATGTTTGAAATTGCAGATGTTTCCAATAGTAAGAATTTCCCAAGTGAGTTATGTCTTCAAACTGCATTTTGCATAATACTATTTGTTGGGTGGATGTGGTGTCATCTTCAAATTGCGTTGTTAATAATACCATTTTCAAGATGGGGCAGGTGCCTCCAATAACACTATTAATTCTAATGAGGATTAAGATGAATGTCAGACCTCCCTTATACATAATATCACAGTAAATACAGATCAGAGAAACTATAAATTATAGTCAATATATATATTACTACTGCTGTGGTCAAGCAAATCTTCTGACTGTGCAGTATAGCTATAAGACAAAATGTGCACCTGTCTAAGATTTTTCCAATGACGTACGGAAAATAGGGGGGGGGGCAGCAGTTAGCCATTCTGTGATGATGAAGAATCTATGCAAATTGTGAATATAATAGCTTTGCAACATTTCAAAAAAGTTTTACCGTACAAAACCATCTGTGTTACATGACAAGTATCAGTAGCAAAACTATGAGCATTAATGTTTTTATAAGATGGTGCAATTTATTCCCCATGTAGGCCACACATTGTTTATGGAGTTAATGCAGTTATGAAAATAAAGCTAAGTGTCATAAATGTTTTAGCAAAAATAATTTATATTTCAGAATGCCCTCACCCTACCCACCATGTTTTGACATTTTGACCCAATGCTTTCATATATCTCTCCAAACATAACAGTAGTACACTCCATTTTTGCAATATTACTGTTAACATGGAAAATATTGCACATTTTTTCATAACATTTAGCAAATTTTTATTAAAAAACACCAGCTCTGTACATCCCAAGCTAACCTTTTTGCTATGCACATTTTGAAAATCATGTCAGCTTCTCCATGCTAACTTGCTTCTGTAATTTATGTGCATATCTGTATCATCACTTCTGAACTTAGACTTTGACAACATTGATTAGTATTCTTGTTTCAGGTCTCTATAGAAGTCTCCTGTATAGATGAATATATACTCTTAGAAGATATACAAAAAGTCTTTTCCTGATGACTACACTTTTGCATGGAGTAATGAGTTACCTGATAGCAACCACAAATTCACTCTTTCTGGTGTTAGGCAAACTCCTCCATCCCTATGAAGATGTATGTGTCCCTGCAACCAGACCAGTTTGTATCTATTGCTGATTCACTGTAGGTCAGGGGAGGTGAATTCTATGATAGCAGTAACCTGTGATGAAAACAGGATACAAGGCTCAACAAATCCATCTTTACTGGATTTGTCTCCATTCAACTATAAAATATTTCCATTGCCAATGAAGGCCTTATTACTAATAACTAAAAAGACAAAACAGTAGATGGAGCTTCGTGGAGAATAAAACAACTAGTTGCTAACCAGTGACACACACTTATGACGCTTATATATTGCAGACATCTGGTGCAAAGAGAAAGAGAATAAGACAACTAGTTGTTTAACCAGCAATGCACAGTTATGAAGCCTGTATTGTAGATCCTGGTACAAGGACAAAGAAAATAAAACAATTAGTTGCTAACCAGTGCAGCACAGTTATGAAGCCTGTATTGTAGGCAGCTGGTGCAATGAGAAAGAGGAGTTTAGCAGCTTAATAACTTTTATCTGAATATTACAGCAGGATATTTCGCTGATAGGATTGGACTTACTGTTCCTGTGTAGGAAAAAAGAACACCATCTGTAGAACAGATACCTGAAAGTACAGTTGTACAAGTTGAACTTACCATAACAGTAGATGTTTGAATGGTCACTGCTGCAACAGCCTTAGCTATATGGGCTATATTCTGCCATAGATATAACAGCCAGCCAGCTTTCAAAGCTTTCAGGTGCCTTTCATGCACCAAACCTGTCAAGCAACTCAAGCTGAGCTAACTAAATGGCAAGTTTGTCCATGTAGCCCTTCAGATGTTTCCTGTCAGCAGAAAGAGGGAGGCTTAGCCCTGAAAGGACAAGGCTAGAAATAACAAAAAATAAGTGTCCACATCCTGGCATAAAAAACACACCAGAAATAAAGGGGGGTGGAGGGAGGGAGTGGCTACTGCAGCAGTGATCATTCAAATATCTACTGTTATAAGTTCAACTTATATAACTGTACTATGTTCTTCATATCGGTCACTGCTGCAGTAGCCTTAGCTGTATGGATAGCTTACCATAGCTAACAATATTTTTGAGGCAGAAGAAGAGTCCAGTAGCCCCTGGAGAATGGTATTAGCAAAGCATTAGCAAGATCTAGAGAAGGAATCCAGCTTATAATGTTTATAAAACTATGTACAGAGGAGGAAGCAGCAGCTTTTAGAATATTTCTAAAATCCAACACTTTCAAAAAGGCATAGAAGAAGCCAAAGTCCTTGTAGAGTCGGCCTTGACCCTGCCTGGAATAGGTTTCTCATGGTAAGTATAACAAAAGGTTATAGCCTTAGGCAACTATTTAGAAATAGTCTGTTTTGACACTGTTTGTTCCTTCTTACCTTTACAAGAAATGAACAATTGAGCCAATGATCTGAAAAATTTGCTTCTGTCAAGATAGAACGTGAGGTGTCTGTGGACATCCAGGGTACAGGGTATCCTTACTCCCTCATTTTTAGGTGCAAGAAAGAAAATGAGGAGTTGGATAGTTTGATGTAAAGTAAACTCAGATACAATTTTAGGCATAAAGAAGGATTAGAAGCCCTGTCCTTGTGGAAAATGAGGTAGGGTTGAATCATCATAAGAACTTGCAACTAAGACATCCTTCTTGCAGAGGTCAGAGCAATCAGTAAAGCTGTTTTCCATATTAAGAACTTCATGTCAGCCAGATAAGCTGGTTCAAATGGAGCAAATGTTAGTTTCTCTAACGCAAAATTACGATCCCAAGGAGTGGCCACTGGTTTACTTGAAGGTCTCTTTTGCAAAGCCCTTTTTTTCAGAACATTTTGATATAAGGTAGCTTTGAAAGAGGATAATTCATGGGCAAACAGACTGAAATGGCTGATAAATGAACCTTGGCAGAGGAATATAAAAGGCCATAGGATAGTAACTCATACAAATATTGTAAAACCAGAGAACTAGTTCTGAATGAGTGCTGGTTATGTTGGTGGCACCAACTAGAAAAGAAAACATTTTCCATTTGCAAATATATGATTTTATAGTAGTAGGCTTTCTATCTCCATTGGTACCTGCTGCATGAACTCAGAAACAGGTGCCTAAAAGGAATAACATCAATATCATCCATATAGTCAACTGAAGATGATTGATGTTGGAATGTACCAAATACCCTGTTCTTTTATGAGTAGATCCATTCTGTGAGGACGTTTGTGGCAATTTCCCCTGGCCATTTCCAAAAGAAGGTAGAACTATGGTTGCCCGGGACAGAAGAGAGTCACCACAGTGATCTTGGGGAATTCCTTCTGAATCTTCAGAAGTACCCCAAATATTAGTTGGGAAGGTGAAAAGCATGCAGGAACATTCCTGCCTAAAAACATGAAAAAAAAAGGAATCTGACTTCCATGCCTTCTTACATGGAATTCTGGAGCATAATTTTACCAGTTGATTGTTCAAAGAAGAGGCAAAGAAGTTTATTTGAGGAACTCACCAAACACAGATCAAATCTTGAAAGACCCCCGGTTCCAGCTTCCATTTGTGAGGGTCTGTCTGGGTCCTGCTCAGTCTGTCTGCAACACAATTTTGCTCTAACAGAAAGTAGGATGCCTATTGGGTGAGATTGTACTGTGAAGCCATATCCCAAGCTAACATGTCTAGTCTGCAAAGGGGGTACAGCCTGATTCTCCCCTGTGTGGCATATTCTTAACAGCAGATGATGAAATAAAAGGGATTGTGGACAGTAGACCAAATTTTTTATATAAAAATGTGAGATCACTGAAATGGCAATTATGTTACCCTAAGAACAGAAGAAATGAAAACAGTGTCAATATAACTAAGGCTTGTGGTAGATGTACTGCATGTAAGCATATAGATAGTTCATATTTATTTGTACATCCAGATCAGTACGAGACTTATACCTTTATGGTTTCTGCCACTTGTTCCTCAGTACATATAGTTTATTTAGCATGTTGTCAGAAATGTAACAAATTCTATGTAGGGAAAACAGATAGGGCATTTTGTGACAGAATAAAAGAGCATATCTACCATATTAGCAAAGGCAGTGTTTCTAATGCACTTGCCAAACATGTTAGCGAAACAGGTAACTTTCATGTTTTTAAATTTAGAACAATAGGGAGAGTTTATGAAAACATCATAGGTGGAGATACCAGAAATTATACTGAACACTTAGAAACAAGATGGACAGTTTGCTTTTGTGGGGACAGTGGTCATGCAAAGTCCCATTCAAACCTATGTTAAAAGCAAGACCGTTGTTCAGATAATATAATTCTAGTTTTAGATTTTGATAGAATGTTTATAGTTTTATATGTTTATAGTTTTATATGTGCATATATTTTTATTTTTTATATATGCTTTTGCATTTTATTGTTGTGACAGTGAATGTGTTTTTAGGCAGTTTTTGCATGTATAAAAAGTGAAATAATGGTCCTGTTTCTTTAACAACAATGAGCTTTGATTGGATAATTGGTGATAGCTTTTTATATTTAAATGGTAAAAAAATCAGTTTGAAGTTATATCTGATGAAGCAGTATCTTTGTGAAAGTGCTTATGTCTGTTTATGGAATAAAGAAAGTTTTTACTCTACATTTTGGATTGCCTGGCATTTCTGAGTCAACTTTGTTTTTTAGAGATTACCGTTTTTACTTTTTTCAACTCGGGACTTTGTTATTTCTGGTATTTATCCCCTTGTATCATTTTATTGCTCTTGATAAATGTTCAAAAGCAATCTTTAAAGCAGGAATGATGCATCACCAAGAAAACATCAGTCTGGGACAGGAATGCGATATAAAAGAACTTAAGCAAGAGGGAGTATATAAATATTTGGGAATTAATGATCAACAATAAAACATGAACAAATGTGAATAAAGCTTAGTAAGGAATAGTTTAGAAGACTAAAATTACTACTGAAATTAGCATTGACATCTAGGAACTAAGTGCAAGCTTTAAGTCAGTTTGCTGTTCCTGTCCTAACTTATAGTTTTGGAGTGACTGACTGGCTCAAAAAGGTGTTGGACTGTTTGGAAAGGAATACAAAGAGGATGTTTCATGCTTATCAAATGATTTATAAAAAAATCAGTGTATACCAAGACTATATATTCCCTGTTCTGAAGGAGGTATGGATCGCCTCAAAATGGATTAGATGTATAGCTCTGCAATCGTAGGACTGCATTCATATCTGCTGACCTCACAAGACCCAAACATAGTGAACGTTTTAAAACATGAGGATAATAAATTTAAGATCACTTCCTTACTTAGTTTAGCAGAAGCATATTGGTGTCAAGTGGAAATGGAAATCAAATCAGAAGTAGATAAAAATCAGGCAGCAACTGAATGTGTCACAAAACAAAAGAAATAATATAAGGTGAAGGATCAGATGAGAAGGCAAGAAAAGTGGAAAATGCATAAACATAGTTGCAAGTATAGAAAACTATTGGTGAAACCACATGTTGATCAGGGTAGAATGCAGGAATGTTTAAGGAGAGGTGAATCTAAACCAAAAGATGAAAGGTTAATATTGTTGGCCCGAGATAGTGGACTACATACCCGCTAGTTTACAAAGTTCATTGAACATATGGTAGAAACAGAAAAATGTTGGTTTTGTAAATAAGAATTGGAAACAGTCGCAAATTTTGTTGCTGGTTGTAATATACTACTGGCAGAAGGACTGTATACTGAAAGACATAATAATGGGGCAAGACTGTTGCACTGAGGATTGTGCAAACATTATAATATTGACATAACTGAAAAGCACTGAAAACATGAGCCACAAAGCATTATAGAAAATTATGAAGTTTATGTCATGTGGCATCATCCATTACCAATAGTTCAAAAAAATTTAGATGAGAGAAAAACAGATATAGTAGTCCATGAAAAGAAGACAAAAGTAGCATTTTTATTGAAACTGCTACACCTAGTGATTATAGTGTCTTGCATACAGAGACACAAAGTCATAAAGTACCAGGATTTGCAGGCAGAAATGAGGACAATGTGGAAGAAAGATACTCAGACAGTTGAAATAGTAGTAGGAGGAACAGGTCTTATAAAAAGGAATTTACAATTGCAATTAGATATTTTACTGCTACATGTAAATCTGAATGAATTGAGAAGGAGACATTACTGAGCACATTTTGGGTGCTGCAAAGACAAGGGCACCAGAACCATTAGGCAAGGGGGAGCCCACCCCCCCCCCCACTTTTACAAGACAATCTTGTCTTGCAGCGAAAAAACAAAAACTTTATGGTGGTGTGCGTCTTTAAGGAGGACCGCAGGATGCATGTGTGCATCGAGGATTTACATCAAACCTTAGGCATGAAATTGTAAAAGTCCATTGTTTGCCTACTGCCCATACAGCTCTGGACAGTAAGTAATCTGTAACAAACTGCTTTCTTTGTGAGGAGTTTCAATCCTGTTGGAAAATGGTTAGTCTCAAAACGTGAGGCTGAAGCAGGAGGGAGCGCCACAGAGAGACAAAATATTGTGGTACAAATCCTTCGGGCAGACAACAGGAAAGTTACAGAAAACTTTTGAAGCACTAACTGAATTTTGAATTACCTTCTGTTACATAATCGTATCAGCATTTGTTTTTTTTTTTTTTTCATTTAGACAGGGATATTATACCCGTGAACAGCTTTAAGGCATAATTGACCTGTTGACTTCTTCGTGGTAAGTTTGAGTTAAAACTTAGTGCCACATTTCTTGTTTCACTGCATAGGCACTGATTCTTTTACAATGGATTCTTGAAAGTCCTTCTTGTTTGTTGCATTTTTAACGAGTACTACTTATTTTGGTAAGTGACCTGGAAGTAAAATAATTATTTACAATGGAAAATGAGATGTTATTCGAGAAGAATGCTGCACGACTAGTTTGCAGTTCATAATAAATGAGTTGTTTCAGCGGAGTGCAAGGCAGATCTTAAGAAATGGGCTAGCATAGTTATATAAATCTTTTAAAGAGCATCTAGAAGGAGCAGAATAGTAACCATTATTTATTAACAGGAATTGATAACTGTGTAATAAAAATAACATTTTCAATGTGGATTTAATGAGGAAATTGTTTTTGAAAGGGAAAAAAACTGATCTATGTTTTAAGTGCTTTGTGTACATACGATTTTCATGGCCATCCAAGGACCAGGTGTGTTTACTGTTTTTTTCACTCTATTAAAATATAATTTTGTTTTGTTTATTGATGATGGAGTCACATTAATTCCTGTTTTTCCCACTGTCCTTAAAGGAAACATTAAGCTTTACAAAGTTTTGAGTGGGTTTGGTACATCCTGTAGTGGCCAGCTGGTGTCATTCTTTTATTTATTAAAAAGAATTCTGTAATGTTAATTATTTTAAACAACATAATTTGTATCATATGAAAGCAGTGCTTCATAAATACATATATACAGCTGCTAGGTTTTGAACCTGTAAGGATTTGGGGGGAAATGTGTTTTCTACTGCTGGGGGGATTGTGTTTCTGCTGCTGGGGGTATTGTGTTTCTACTGTTGGGGGGATTCTGTTTATACTGCTGGGGGTGTTTCTGCTGCTGGGGGGATTGTGTTTCTTCTGATGCTGCTGGGGGGATTGCACGTCTGCTGCTGCTGCTGCTGCTGGAGGGTATTTTGTTTTTACTGCTGCTGCTGCTGCTGGGGGGATTGTGTTTCTTCTGCTGCTGCTGGGGGATTGCACTTCTGCTGCTGCTGCTGTTGGAGGGGATTTTGTTTTTACTGCTGCTGCTGCTGCTGGGGGGATTGTGTTTTTGCTGCTGCTGCTGGGAGATTATATTTCTACTGCTGTGTGGCAATAGGCCCTTTATTTGTAGATGAAACAATGAAATATTAAGTTGTTTGCTAGCAGCAAAATCTTCATTAGTTACAGATCCCTTTAATTTGGAATTATTTAGATGACTTTACTTCTGCAGAGATTTTGCATATTTACCGAAAATGATGGATTATAATGACAGAAGTTTGAGTGGCCTTTTATGGTTGAAATTTTCTGAAATTGGTAGTTTTGTCATTATTGCTTTATACATTTTGTTTCATTGCTTACGAGAAGACTGTTCAAAACTACAATTTTAAGTGGTGCTGTATTCTACAAGGGATATAATTTAATACAATTAGGAAGGTGAATCAAAGAACACATACATGCATGCATGGTCCTAAAAATATGTAAGGAGGCTATGGTATGGTAAACTTAGTCCTCCACTGGCCAGATGCAAAATGAATGTGGGTTTTCATGCCCTTTCAATGAATGTGTTTCAAGGGCAGAGAAGTTTACTTCTCATGCTAAGTCTGTTTTCATTGCGAGACTGTATTGTTTGTTTAGCAAATGGCTCAGTGTTTGTGCTATTTTATTTCAATTTCTGTAATAATTGTAGAAGTAAATAAGAAAACAATATGCATGCTGATAGGTTTGAAAAGTGCTTATGGTAAATGAGGAGAAATAGCCAAGTAATGGAACACTGGAGCGGCTGGGGGGGGGGGGGCTGCTGCTGGGGTGGCAGGGGTTTACAAACTATCCATTCAAGTAAAACAAAGCTTGTACCTGTCCATATTCAAATGCAACTTGGATCAAAGGATGGGTAATACAAAAAATTTACTCCAGGATTGCCCCTCATGCCACTAATGGATACAGGCAGTTCCTAAATGCTGCATCCCTTACATGGGTCCCCTGAAATTATCTATGGTATGATCAGTGGCAGCTGGTGACCTCAAATTAAAGGGGGGATGCAGGAGACAGTGGAATGGGTGGGGCCAATGGGAAGGGGTGTGGCCAACTAGAAAGGGGTGGAGCTATGCTCAAAACCACAAGAACTGGAACTTACAACAACTGGAACTTTAATTAAATATGCTGCCCTGGGTGCCAAACCATTATTATGAGAGTCCAAACAAGACAAAATGAAGTGTAGAAAAAAACATTTCAATGCATTGTCTACATGACAGCCTACTTAATACCTAGATGGAAACAAAAAGATTGTGAGGCATGAAAAAATAAATTACTTTTTAAATACATTACTGGAATACTAGTCAAAATCAAGTATAAAAAAAGCTTCTCCTTGCACTGCAGTTCTAATTATAATTTATATTCAGCTTTATAAAAGTACCAAGTAACATGCTGAAAGTAGCAATCTCTGTGATACCCCCAGTTGTAAAAATGTTTCTTATCCAAAAAAGACCTGCTGCCTGACAACAACTATCTACTTGCTTCATGGGGAAAACATGATCAAAGTAAAAAATGAACAGCAACCAAGAAACAAGCTCAATATAAATTGCTTAAAGGATTACTGCACAGGTTATGGGCCACACATGATAGATTGGCATTATGTTTAGATTACAGGTAAAGCCTGCAAAGATGACTGCAAATCTCCAACAAATGTAATGAACTTCTGAAAATACTGTAATTCTGTCCTTTATTACAAATACTGTCATATGCATTTCAATACCTACGGCTTGTGCATTATCTAGTTATGTAAATATTCTCTGCATGGCAACAACAAAAAGGGTTCAGTGTTGGTAATTATTTAACAGTATGCTTATTAAAGGTTACTTGCATCTTACAATCTCAGGCAAGCTTACCTGATGGTCATTAAAGCATTGCTACTTAAATGCAGAGCAACAGGGCACTGTGACAGCATGCATTTTCTGAATAATAAGAAGCATAAATCAACAGTATAAAAATATGACAGAAAACCAGAACATTCTGCAAAATCAAGGACAGATGAAAAGCCACTGTAGTACTTGTGTCTACCTTGGATGGGGGGATACTCTGCACATTTACACTGCATAACTGCTCATTGCCTTGCTTGGACACATCCAGAGTCACTACATGAGGAGTGGGGTGCAACAAGTATGTCACAATTTGAAATGTCTCTGGCTGACTGTGATGGCCCTGACACATTTGTCATACCTCTCAACCTCAGAACAAGAAATATGGACAGAGCCATACATAGAAGTGGGACAAAGGCCCAAAAATGAAGACAATTTTTAAGTATTGCTCTTATAAACTTCGAAAGATAATTGAATAGTAGTAGGTCTTGTATTAGTATGAATTTTCTGAAGAGTATGAAATCTGGAACTCAAATGTCTGTCATTATTTTCTAACATCAATCTCTAAGGATTTGTCACTAATTTGCCAGAAAACCACAATTTTATGAAAAAATGGACGAAACATGTGATGCAGAAATACAAAATTGCCACATACTACAGCTGGGGACCTGTCAAAGAAGGGACACTTTTTTAATATTAGTACTGTTAACTTGATCAGCTGACAAAATAAGAGTATCTACATGCATTTCTGAAATAAAAGTAATCTATAACTCTGATCATTTCAGTTATTTATAACTGTAAACCCTCCACGTTGTCTTCCAAAATTGCCATTTTGTTGAGGGATTATTAGGGGGAGAGCAACATTTTGAACCAAAATTGGGGACAGTTGAGAGGTTTGGATATTCCTAATTCTATAAAGCGATTTATTTGCATATACCTCTCAACCTCTTAATGCAGGAAATCTGGACAAGGCCAAATATATTGGGGGAACATACAAACAGTCTAAAAATTGCTCTTGTATAAACTTAAGACAGTTGATAGAATAACAGTTATTGCTTTAGCATGCATTTTTCTGAAGGTTATGAAGTCTGAAACTCAATGTCTGTCATTATTTAGTAACTTCATTCCTAAATGATTTGCCAGAAAACCACAAATTTTATGAGGAACAAACCAAAAATAAGAAGCAGAAATCTATTCATTCTGCAAAAATCTGGACAGTTGAGAGGTATAGTTTAGCCGGGGCTGTCTTTGAGTTTGCTGCCCTTCCTCCCTCACAAAATCATGGTCGAATGGAGCCTTCCCCCCTGCAGCCATTCCAATGTCCCACTACTTGGTTATTTTGCCCCATTTACCATAAACACTGTAATGTGCATACTGCTTTACTTATGCAATGATTTGGACTATTTCATTTGAAAGTTTTATTTTGCATTTTACAGCACAACCACTACTAGACATCTGGTAAATAAAGCAATGCAGTCTCACAGTGAAAATAGACTTAGCATTAAAACTTCTCTGCCCTTGAAACTCACATTCATTGAAACAACATTGAAACCCATATTCAAAGAAAATACATTTTGCCAGTGGCAGATAACGATTAACTCTGGGCTATTTTCAAATCATAGGCCCTTTGCACATGAAACATGCATGTGCTCTTTAATAGACCTTCCTGATTGTATTAAATTATATTCCTTGTACAATACAGTATAGTTGCTAGAAGGCATTTTAAATTGATTGTTTTGAACATTTTTCCAGTAAACAATGAAACAAAATGCATGCACCAATAATGACAAAACTGCCCAATTCAGAACATTTCCATCAAAAAAGTCTAATCAGTAAATATGCACAATCTCTGAAGAAGTAAAAGTCGTCTAAATAATTCCACATTAAAGAGATCTGTAACTAATGAAGAGGTTGCTGCTAGCAAACAACTTTATATGTCATTGTTTCATCTACAAATAAAGTGCCTGCTGCCCTTGAGGAATAAATTGCCTATATTACATTAAAAAATGATAAGCTAGTAATACTGCAATAGGGAATGGATGGCAAACTGATAACAGGTTCATAGTTACTAGGTATCTTCACCAAGAAGGACTGCAGCATCCACCCCCTTTACAACACAGTACAGTATCAGCAATGCATCTCTATATTGTGGGAGTAGAACCCACAGCCTTCTGCATCAAAACAAGTACACTACTGGTTGTGCTATTAACAATGTAAGCTGACTTAGCATAAGCAGCACTAAATTTTTGTTTCCCAGCAGCTCTCATCTCCTTGTAAAATCTACTCGACACCCAGCTGTATCTCTGAACTTTGCAGCGCAAGAAATCTGGAAAAAGCAAGCATTTATTGAGGGGGGGGCAAAAGCTCAAAAACCAGGGACACATTTTAAACATTGCTTGTATAATGTTGGAAAGTTGCTAGAATAAAATGCTGTGATACCACCATATATTTCACTGCCAAAACTTGAACCCAGGCCCCTGTGCAAAACAGTAAGAGCAACATACCACTATGCCAAATCAGCTGCTTTGTGAATGAAAGGAAGACTGAACCTTAAATGGCTACCATTAAGTGAATTCAGTTCTCACCATAGCTGTCAACCTCTTAGCACAAAACACTTGAACAAAACCAATAATGGGGGAATACAGCCCCCAAACATATTCAGTGAATTTAGTTCTCACCATAGCTCTCAACCTTAGCACAAAAAAATGGACAAAGCCAATAATGGGGGAATACAGTCCCAAAAATAGGGACAAATTTCAAATATCCATCTTATAAACTTAGAAAATTGCTAGAATAAAAGGTTTTGTGTTGCCATGTAATTTCTGAAGAATATGAAGTATGAAATTCAAATGCCTGTCATTTTTATTTATTTAACATTTGTTAACCAGGAAAGTCTGACTTGCAACAAAAGCCAATTTTCAGCAGAGGCCCAGGGAGAAACAATCCAGACACATGTTTTTGTAAGATAGGAGGACACCAGAGCAAACACACACAAACAGGACATGCAGATTTCACACAGGATGCACCCCAGCCAAAAATCAAACCAGAGAACCTGCAGCGGTTAGGCAACAGTGCTACCACTGCACCATCAACTATATCAGACTACAAGAACACAGATACCACAAATTTTATGAGGAACAGAACACAACAAATATAAGGCAAAATCTGCAAATTTGTAACAAATAGTGGTGGGTAGGAAATTCAGGCTGTTGTTGCCTATATCCAAGGTACAGGGTTCAAGCCTGACTCTAGCAACCAGTATATAGCAACCAGAGCCGTTTTTTTAATTTTGTTTTTTGTCTTTCCACAGCTGGGGGGCTGCAGTCCTATAGCACAAGGCACCCCTGGGTATGATCAGTTATTCTTACTAGGGCTAATGTACAATTATCTGCCATGGGGATAGGTAAGGCCAGTTTCCGTTTTGGTACTTGAATTAAGCTTAAAATGTCCTCTAAGTGAACCTATGCTGTGGTAGTAAATAGTTTTTAAAAAAATTGCCATTTTTAAATCTCTAAGTTCCCCTTTATCCTTCCACCCCCCCCCCCCCAGCTTCTGGTGCCTAGGTGCAAAGAGCACTTCTGACTAACATCAAATATTGAAATAATACTATTTTTGTGAACTTTAACCATACTGTGACTTATGAATGGGGTCCATTCCCATCATGGTATTAGAAACCCAAAATATTAAGTAAGGCAGAGAACTGCAAATATGATCCAAACACACAAAACTTTAAGAAACACCTGAAGCCTGGATAAATAGGAATGTGATGATAAGCATCAGTTAAGTTTAGTATCACCAGGAAACTTGAAAGAGGAAGAAGAGGCAGCAGGTTGTGAACTGACATCATTCTGAATTTGGGCACTATCACAAACAAGTTTAAGAAAGATATCGAGAAAGATCCACAACTGGTCTCAAAGTGTTTTCTTTCCTTGGGACTGGGGACAACCTCTTCTCTATCTGGGAAGGAGGAACTGGTTCTATCCCTTCTTGGAACAGCATGTGATGAATAACAGGTGCAAACAAAACAACCTGATCTGTAGAATGATGAAGGACCCTCTTCAAAGGAGGAATTCTCTCTCACTGCCATCTGCAACCCTGATGAATGATTTTCAGAATCTATTTGTCTGGAGCATTAAGTTGCCAAAGATAAAAATGGAGATTCACACTTTTGGCAGAGAAAGATGGCCAGGTTGTGGAAAGGCTCCCAAGCTATCTTTAATAGTCATTCAAATCTGTTGAATTTTCCTTGGTTTTTGGAGGTTTAAGACCTCTTTTTGGAACTTCCTTGCCACCTCTTCTTAAATGTGGGTTTATCTGAATTCTGTTGAATCTGTTTGTTCTGTTTTTGCCAAAATTGGATGTGGAAAAAGAAAATCACCCGGACAATTTGAAAAAGGAGGTCTAAACATCTTAGAGATTTCCTGGATCAGCTTGTCCCTTTCATTACACTTTCCGATCACCTCTGAAGCAGAGGTGCCAAACACTAAGGGCCAGATTCCAAAGGAATTGCTCTCAGTGTAAGTCTGCCCTGAATCTGAAAGACCTGCTCTCAGTGTAAGTGACATTCTTTGGTGTAAGGCTTTTCTATAAGCAGGCTTACTATGGGGACCAGATTCTATAACACCTGATCTCAGCCTGCTCTCATTGTAAGTGGTCACTTACACTGAGAGCAGGTCTTTTGGAATTGGGGCCTAAATGTCTATCCAAGAGAAAATTGAAACTCTCATTTTTAATATTATCTGGAAGGTTCTAAAAATGCAGTCAAGCAAACCATACTAGTAGCTACAGACCTGGAAGAAGTATGAAGAGTCATACACACACTGCAAACCTTGAGTAGTGACCTGTGCAATAGAAGAAACTTAATTATCTAAAGCAGACTTTTCTTCACAAGAAGAAACTGTAGATAAAAAATATATGATTTTATAGTAGTAGGCTTTCTATCTCCATTGGTACCTGCTGCATGAACTCAGAAACAGGTGCCTAAAAGGAATAAAGTCAATATCATCCATATAGTCAACTGAAGATGATTGATGTTGGAATGTATCAAATACCCTGTTCTTTTATGAGTAGATCCATTCTGTGGGGAAGTTTGTGGCAATTTCCCCTGGCCATTTCCAAAAAAAGGTAGAACTATGGTTGCCCGGGACAGAAGAGAGTCACCACAGTGATCTTGGGGAATTCCTTCTGAATCTTCAGAAGTACCCCAAATATTAGTTGGGAAGGTGAAAAGCATGCAGGAACATTCCTGCCTAAAAACATGAAAAAAAAAGGAATCTGACTTCCATGCCTTCTTACATGGAATTCTGGAGCATAATTTTACCAGTTGATTGTTCAAAGAAGAGGCAAAGAAGTTTATTTGAGGAACTCACCAAACACAGATCAAATCTTGAAAGACCCCCGGTTCCAGCTTCCATTTGTGAGGGTCTGTCTGGGTCCTGCTCAGTCTGTCTGCAACACAATTTTGCTCTAACAGAAAGTAGGATGCCTATTGGGTGAGATTGTACTGTGAAGCCATATCCCAAGCTAACATGTCTAGTCTGCAAAGGGGGTACAGCCTGATTCTCCCCTGTGTGGCATATTCTTAACAGCAGATGATGAAATAAAAGGGATTGTGGACAGTAGACCAAATTTTTTATATAAAAATGTGAGATCACTGAAATGGCAATTATGTTACCCTAAGAACAGAAGAAATGAAAACAGTGTCAATATAACTAAGGCTTGTGGTAGATGTACTGCATGTAAGCATATAGATAGTTCATATTTATTTGTACATCCAGATCAGTACGAGGCTTATACCTTTACAGTTTCTGCCACTTGTTCCTCAGTACATATAGTTTATTTAGCATGTTGTCAGAAATGTAACAAATTCTATGTAGGGAAAACAGATAGGGCATTTTGTGACAGAATAAAAGAGCATATCTACCATATTAGCAAAGGCAGTGTTTCTAATGCACTTGCCAAACATGTTAGCGAAACAGGTAACTTTCATGTTTTTAAATTTAGAACAATAGGGAGAGTTTATGAAAACATCATAGGTGGAGATACCAGAAATTATACTGAACACTTAGAAACAAGATGGACAGTTTGCTTTTGTGGGGACAGTGGTCATGGTTTAAATGACAAAGTCCCATTCAAACCTATGTTAAAAGCAAGACCGTTGTTCAGATAATATAATTCTAGTTTTAGATTTTGATAGAATGTTTATAGTTTTATATGTTTATAGTTTTATATGTGCATATATTTTTATTTTTTATATATGCTTTTGCATTTTATTGTTGTGACAGTGAATGTGTTTTTAGGCAGTTTTTGCATGTATAAAAAGTGAAATAATGGTCCTGTTTCTTTAACAACAATGAGCTTTGATTGGATAATTGGTGATAGCTTTTTATATTTAAATGGTAAAAAAATCAGTTTGAAATTATATCTGATGAAGCAGTATCTTTGCGAAAGTGCTTATGTCTGTTTATGGAATAAAGAAAGTTTTTACTCTACATTTTGGATTGCCTGGCATTTCTGAGTCAACTTTGTTTTTTAGAGATTATCGTTTTTACTTTTTTCAACTCGGGACTTTGTTATTTCTGGTATTTATCCCCTTGTATCATTTTATTGCTCTTGATAAATATTCAAAAGCAATCTTTAAAGCAGGAATGATGCATCACCAAGAAAACATCAGTCTTGGACAGGAATGTGATATAAAAGAACTTAAGCAAGAGGGAGTATATAAATATTTGGGAATTAATGATCAACAATAAAACATGAACAAATGTGAATAAAGCTTAGTAAGGAATAGTTTAGAAGACTAAAATTACTACTGAAATTAGCATTGACATCTAGGAACTAAGTGCAAGCTTTAAGTCAGTTTGCTGTTCCTGTCCTAACTTATAGTTTTGGAGTGACTGACTGGCTCAGAAAGGTGTTGGACTGTTTGGAAAGGAATACAAAGAGGATGTTTCATGCTTATCAAATGATTTATAAAAAAATCAGTGTATACCAAGACTATATATTCCCTGTTCTGAAGGAGGTATGGATCGCCTCAAAAAGGATTAGATGTATAGCTCTGCAATCGTAGGACTGCATTCATATCTGCTGACCTCACAAGACCCAAACATAGTGAAAGTTTTAAAACATGAGGATAATAAATTTAAGATCACTTCCTTACTTAGTTTAGCAGAAGCATATTGGTGTCAAGTGGAAATGGAAATCAAATCAGAAGTAGATAAAAATCAGGCAGCAACTGAATGTGTCACAAAACAAAAGAAATAATATATGGTGAAGGATCAGATGAGAAGGCAAGAAAAGTGGAAAATGCATAAACATAGTTGCAGGTATAGAAAACTATTGGTGAAACCACATGTTGATCAGGATAGAATGCAGGAATGTTTAAGGAGAGGTGAATCTAAATCAAAAGATGAAAGGTTAATATTGTTGGCCCGAGATAGTGGACTACATACCCGCTAGTTTACAAAGTTCATTGAACATATGGTAGAAACAGAAAAATGTTGGTTTTGTAAATAAGAATTGGAAACAGTCGCAAATGTTGTTGCTGGTTGTAATATACTACTGGCAGAAGGACTGTATGCTGAAAGACATAATAATGGGGCAAGACTGTTGCACTAAGGATTGTGCAAACATTATAATATTGACGTAACTGAAAAGCACTGAAAACATGAGCCACAAAGCATTATAGAAAATTATGAAGTTTATGTCATGTGGCATCATCCATTACCAATAGTTCAAAAACATTTAGATGAGAGAAAAACAGATATAGTAGTCCATGAAAAGAAGACAAAAGTAGCATTTTTATTGAAACTGCTACACCTAGTGATTATAGTGTCTTGCATACAGAGACACAAAGTCATAAAGTACCAGGATTTGCAGGCAGAAATGAGGACAATGTGGAAGAAAGATACTCAGACAGTTGAAATTGTAGTAGGAGGAACAGGTCTTATAAAAAGGAATTTACAATTGCAATTAGATATTTTACTGCTACATGTAAATCTGAATGAGTTGAGAAGGAGACATTACTGAGCACATTTTGGGTGCTGCAAAGACAAGGGCACCAGAACCATTAGGCAAGGGGGAGGGGGAGTCCACCCCCCACTTTTACAAGACGATCTTGTCTTGCAGCGAAAAAGCAAAAACTTTATGGTGGTGTGCGTCTTTAAGGAGGGCCGGAGTATGCATGTGTGCATCGGGGATTTACGTCAAACCTTAGGCATGAAATTGTAAAATTCCATTGTTTGCCTACTGCCCATACAGCTCTGGACAGTAAGTAATCTGTAACAAACTGCTTTCTTTGTGAGGAGTTTCAATCCTGTTGGAAAATGGTTAGTCTCAAAACGTGAGGCTGAAGCAGGAGGGAGCGCCACAGAGAGACAAAATATTGTAGTACAAATCCTTCGGGCAGACAACAGGAAAGTTACAGAGAACATTTGGAGCACTAACTGAATTTTGAATTACCTTCTGTTACATAGTCGTATCAGCATTTGTTTTTGTTTTTTTTTCATTTAGACAGGGATATTATACCCGTGAACAGCTTTAAGGCATAATTGACCTGTTGACTTCTTCGTGGTAAGTTTGAGTTAAAACTTAGTGCCACATTTCTTGTTTCACTGCATAGGCACTGATTCTTTTATAATGGATTCTTGAAAGTCCTTCTTGTTTGTTGCATTTTTAACGAGTACTACTTATTTTGGTAAGTGACCTGGAAGTAAAATAATTATTTACAATGGAAAATGAGATGTTATTTGAGAAGAATGCTGCACGACTAGTTTGCAGTTCATAATAAATGAGTTGTTTCAGCGGAGTGCAAGGCAGATCTTAAGAAATGGGCTAGCATAGTTATATAAATCTTTTAAAGAGCATCTAGAAGGAGCAGAATAGTAACCATTATTTATTAACAGGAATTGATAACTGTGTAATAAAAATAACATTTTCAATGTGGATTTAATGAGGAAATTGTTTTGAAAGGGAAAAAAACTGATCTATGTTTTAAGTGCTTTGTGTACATACGATTTTCATGGCCATCCAAGGACCAGGTGTGTTTACTGTTTTTTTCACTCTATTAAAATATAATTTTGTTTTGTTTATTGATGATGGAGTCACATTAATTCCTGTTTTTCCCACTGTCCTTAAAGGAAACATTAAGCTTTACAAAGTTTTGAGTGGGTTTGGTACATCCTGTAGTGGCCAGCTGGTGTCATTCTTTTATTTATTAAAAAGAATTCTGTAATGTTAATTAATTTAAACAACATAATTTGTATCATATGAAAGCAGTGCTTCATAAATACATATATACAGCTGCTAGGTTTGGAGCCTGTAAGGATTTGGGGGGAAATGTGTTTTCTACTGCTGGGGGGATTGTGTTTCTGCTGCTGGGGGTGTTGTGTTTCTACTGCTGGGGGGATTATGTTTATACTGCTGGGGGTGTTTCTGCTGCTGGGGGGATTGTGTTTCTTCTGCTGCTGCTGGGGGGATTGCACTTCTGCTGCTGCTGCTGGAGGGGATTTTGTTTTTACTGCTGCTGCTGCTGCTGCTGGGGGGATTGTGTTTTTGCTGCTGCTGGGAGATTATATTTCTACTGCTGTGTGGCAATAGGCCCTTTATTTGTAGATGAAACAATGAAATATTAAGTTGTTTGCTAGCAGCAAAATCTTCATTAGTTACAGATCCCTTTAATTTGGAATTATTTAGATGACTTTACTTCTGCAGAGATTTTGCATATTTACCGAAATTGATGGATTATAATGACAAAAGTTTGAGTGGCCTTTTATGGTTGAGATTTTCTGAAATTGGTAGTGTTGTCATTATTGCTTTATACATTTTGTTTCATTGCTTACGAGAAGACTGTTCAAAACTACAATTTTAAGTGGTGCTGTATTCTACAAGGGATATAATTTAATACAATTAGGAAGGTGAATCAAAGAACGCATACATGCATGCATGGTCCTAAAAATATGTAAGGAGGCTATGGTATGGTAAACTTAGTCCTCCACTGGCCAGATGCAAAATGAATGTGGGTTTTCATGCCCTTTCAATGAATGTGTTTCAAGGGCAGAGAAGTTTACTTCTCATGCTAAGTCTGTTTTCATTGTGAGACTGTGTTGTTTGTTTAGCAAATGGCTCAGTGTTTGTGCTATTTTATTTCAATTTCTGTAATAATTGTAGAAGTAAATAAGGAAACAATATGCATGCTGATAGGTTTGAACAGTGTTTATGGTAAATGAGGAGAAATAGCCAAGTAATGGAACACTGGAGCGGCTGGGGGGGGGGGGCTGCTGCTGGGGTGGCAGGGGTTTACAAACTATCCATTCAAGTAAAACAAAGCTTGTACCTGTCCATATTCAAATGCAACTTGGATCAAAGGATGGGTAATACAAAAAATTTACTCCAGGATTGCCCCTCATGCCACTAATGGATACAGGCAGTTCCTAAATGCTGCATCCCTTACATGGGTCCCCTGAAATTATCTATGGTATGATCAGTGGCAGCTGGTGACCTCAAATTAAAGGGGGGCTGCAGGAGACAGTGGAATGGGTGGGGCCAATGGGAAGGGGTGTGGTCAACTAGAAAGGGGTGGAGCTATGCTCAAAACCACAAGAACTGGAACTTACAACAACTGGAACTTTAATTAAATATGCTACCCTGGGTGCCAAACCATCATTATGAGAGTCCAAACAAGACAAAATGAAGTGTAGAAAAAAATATTTCAATGCATTGGCTACATGACAGCTTACTTAATACCTAGATGGAAACAAAAAGGTTGTGAGGCATGAAAAAATAAATTACTTTTTAAATACATTACTGGAATACTAGTCAAAATCAAGTATAAAAAAAGCTTCTCCTTGCACTGCAGTTCTAATTATAATTTATATTCAGCTTTATAAAAGTACCAAGTAACATGCTGAAAGTAGCAATCTCTGTGATACCCCCAGTTGTAAAAATGTTTCTTATCCAAAAAAGACCTGCTGCCTGACAACAACTATCTACTTGCTTCATGGGGAAAACATGATCAAAGTAAAAAATGAACAGCAACCAAGAAACAAGCTCAAGATAAATTGCTTAAAGGATTACTGCACAGGTTATGGGCCACACATGATAGATTGGCATTATGTTTAGATTACAGGTAAAGCCTGCAAAGATGACTGCAAATCTCCAACAAATGTAATGAACTTCTGAAAATACTGTAATTCTGTCCTTTATTACAAATACTGTCATATGCATTCCAATACCTACGGCTTGTGCATTATCTAGTTATGTAAATATTCTCTGTATGGCAACAACAAAAAGGGTTCAGTGTTGGTAATTATTTAACAGTATGCTTATTAAAGGTTACTTGCATCTTACAATCTCAGGCAAGCTTACCTGATGGTCATTAAAGCATTGCTACTTAAACGCAGAGCAACAGGGCACTGTGACAGCATGCATTTTCTGAATAATAAGAAGCATAAATCAACAGTATAAAAATATGACAGAAAACCAGAACATTCTGCAAAATCAAGGACAGATGAAAAGCCACTGTAGTACTTGTGTCTACCTTGGATGGGGGGATACTCTGCACATTTACACTGCATAACTGCTCATTGCCTTGCTTGGACACATCCAGAGTCACTACATGAGGAGTGGGGTGCAACAAGTATGTCACAATTTGAAATGTCTCTGGCTGACTGTGATGGCCCTGACACATTTGTCATACCTCTCAACCTCAGAACAAGAAATATGGACAGATCCATACATAGAAGTGGGACAAAGGCCCAAAAATGAAGACAATTTTTAAGTATTGCTCTTATAAACTTCGAAAGATAATTGAATAGTAGTAGGTCTTGGATTAGTATGAATTTTCTGAAGAGTATGAAATCTGGAACTCAAATGTCTGTCATTATTTTCTAACATCAATCTCTAAGGATTTGTCACTAATTTGCCAGAAAACCACAATTTTATGAAAAAAACGAACCAAACATGTGATGCAGAAATATAAAATTGCCACATACTACAGCTGGGGACCTGTCAAAGAAGGGACACTTTTTTAATATTAGTACTGTTAACTTGAGCAGCTGACAAAATAAGAGTATCTACATGCATTTCTGAAATAAAAGTAATCTATAACTCTGATCATTTCAGTTATTTATAACTGTAAACCCTCCACGTTGTCTTCCAAAATTGCCATTTTGTTGAGGGATTATTAGGGGGAGAGCAACATTTTGAACCAAAATTGGGGACAGTTGAGAGGTTTGGATATTCCTAATTCTATAAAGCGATTTATTTGCACATACCTCTCAACCTCTTAATGCAGGAAATCTGGACAAGGCCAAATATATTGGGGGGACATACAAACAGTCTAAAAATTGCTCTTGTATACACTTAAGACAGTTGATAGAATAATAGTCACTGCTTTAGCATGCATTTTTCTGAAGGTTATGAAGTCTGAAACTCAATGTCTGTCATTATTTAGTAACTTCATTCCTAAATGATTTGCCAGAAAACCACACATTTTATGAGGAACAAACCAAAAATAAGAAGCAGAAATCTATTCACTCTGCAAAAATCTGGACAGTTGAGAGGTATAGTTTAGCCGGGGCTGTCTTTGAGTTTGCTGCCCTTCCCCCCTCACAAAATCATGGTCGAATGGAGCCTTCCCCCCTGCAGCCATTCCAATGTCCCACTACTTGGTTATTTTGCCCCATTTACCATAAACACTGTAATGTGCATACTGCTTTACTTATGCAATGATTTGGACTATTTCATTTGAAAGTTTTATTTTGCATTTTACAGCACAACCACTACTAGACATCTGGTAAACAAAGCAATGCAGTCTCACAGTGAAAATAGACTTAGCATTAAAACTTCTCTGCCCTTGAAACTCACATTCATTGAAACAGCATTGAAACCCATATTCAAAGAAAATACATTTTGCCAGTGGCAGATAATGATTAACTCTGGGCTGTTTTCAAATCATAGGCCCTTTGCACATGAAACATGCATGTGCTCTTTAATAGACCTTCCTGATTGTATTAAATTATATTCCTTGTACAATACAGTATAGTTGCTAGAAGGCATTTTAAATTGATTGTTTTGAACATTTTTCCAGTAAACAATGAAACAAAATGCATGCACCAATAATGACAAAACTGCCCAATTCAGAACATTTCCATCAAAAAAGTCTAATCAGTAAATATGCACAATCTCTGAAGAAGTAAAAGTCGTCTAAATAATTCCACATTAAAGAGATCTGTAACTAATGAAGAGGTTGCTGCTAGCAAACAACTTTATATGTCATTGTTTCATCTACAAATAAAGTGCCTGCTGCCCTTGAGGAATAAATTGCCTATATTACATTAAAAAATGATAAGCTAGTAATACTGCAATAGGGAATGGATGGCAAACTGATAACAGGTTCATAGTTACTAGGTATCTTCACCAAGAAGGACTGCAGCATCCACCCCCTTTACAACACAGTACAGTATCAGCAATGCATCTCTATATTGTGGGAGTAGAACCCACAGCCTTCTGCATCAAAACAAGTACACTACTGGTTGTGCTATTAACAATGTAAGCTGACTTAGCATAAGCAGCACTAAATTTTTGTTTCCCAGCAGCTCTCATCTTCTTGTAAAATCTACTCGACACTCAGCTGTATCTCTGAACTTTGCAGCGCAAGAAATCTCGAAAAAGCTAGCATTTATTGAGGTGGGGGGACAAAAGCTCAAAAACCAGGGACACATTTTAAACATTGCTTGTATAATGTTGGAAAGTTGCTAGAATAAAATGCTGTGATACCACCATATATTTCACTGCCAAATCTTGAACCCAGGCCCCTGTGCAAAACAGTAAGAGCAACATACCACTATGCCAAATCAGCTGCTTTGTGAATGAAAGGAAGACTGAACCTTAAATGGCTACCATTAAGTGAATTCAGTTCTCACCATAGCTGTCAACCTCTTAGCACAAAACACTTGAACAAAGCCAATAATGGGGGAATACAGCCCCCAAACATATTCAGTGAATTTAGTTCTCACCATAGCTCTCAACCTTAGCACAAAAAACTGGACAAAGCCAATAATGGGGGAATACAGTCCCAAAAATAGGGACACATTTCAAATATCCATCTTATAAACTTAGAAAATTGCTAGAATAAAAGGTTTTGTGTTGCCATGTAATTTCTGAAGAATATGAAGTATGAAATTCAAATGCCTGTCATTTTTATTTATTTAACATTTGTTAACCAGGAAAGTCTGACTTGCAACAAAAGCCAATTTTCAGCAGAGGCCCAGTGAGAAACAGTCCAGACACATGTTTTTGTAAGATAGGAGGACACCAGAGCAAACACACACAAACAGGCCATGCAGATTCCACACAGGATGCACCCCAGCCAAAAATCAAACCAGAGAACCTGCAGCGGTTAGGCAACAGTGCTACCACTGCACCATCAACTATATCAGACTACAAGAACACAGATACCACAAATTTTATGAGGAACAGAACACAACAAATATAAGGCAAAATCTGCAAATTTGTAACAAATAGTGGTGGGTAGGAAATTCAGGCTGTTGTTGCCTATATCCAAGGTACAGGGTTCAAGCCTGACTCTAGCAACCAGTATATAGCAACCAGAGCCATTTTTTTAATTTTGTTTTTTGTCTTTCCACAGCTGGGGGGCTGCAGTCCTATAGCACAAGCCACCCCTGGGTATGATCAGTTATTCTTACTAGGGCTAATGTACAATTATCTGCCATGGGGATAGGTAAGGCCAGTTTCCCTTTTGGTACTTGAATTAAGCTTAAAATGTCCTCTAAGTGAACCTATGCTGTGGTAGTAAATAGTTTTTTAAAAAATTGCCATTTTTAAATCTCTAAGTTCCCCTTTATCCTTCCACCCCCCCCCCCCCAGTCTTCAACTGCTTCTGGTGCCTAGGTGCAAAGAGCACTTCTGACTAACATCAAATATTGAAATAATACTGTTTTTGTGAACTTTAACCATGCTGTGACTTATGAATGGGGTCCATTCCCATCATGGTATTAGAAACCCAAAATATTAAGTAAGGCAGAGAACTGCAAATATGATCCAAACACACAAAACTTTAAGAAACACCTGAAGCCTGGATAAATAGGAATGTGATGATAAGCATCATTTAAGTTTAGTATCACCAGGAAACTTGAAAGAGGAAGAAGAGGCAGCAGGTTGTGAACTGACATCATTCTGAATTTGGGCACTATCACAAACAAGTTTAAGAAAGATATCGAGAAAGATCCACAACTGGTCTCAAAGTGTTTTCTTTCCTTGGGACTGGGGACATCCTTGAATAAAACCTCTTCTCTATCTGGGAAGGAGGAACTGGTTCTATCCCTTCTTGGAACAGCATGTGATGAATAACAGGTGCAAACAAAACAACCTGATCTGTAGGATGATGAAGGACCCTCTGGAAAGGAGGAATTCCCTCTCACTGCCATCTGCAACCCTGATGAATGATTTTCAGAATCTATTTGTCTGGAGCATTAAGTTGCCAAAGATAAAAATGGAGATTCACACTTTTGGCAGAGAAAGATGGCCAGGTTGTGGAAAGGCTCCCAAGCTATCTTTAATAGTCATTCAAACCTGTTGAATTTTCCTTGGTTTTTGGAGGTTTAAGACCTCTTTTTGGAACTTCCTTGCCACCTCTTCTTAAATGTGGGTTTATCTGAATTCTGTTGAATCTGTTTGTTCTGTTTTTGCCAAAATTGGATGTGGAAAAAGAAAATCACCTGGACAATTTGAAAAAGGAGGTCTAAACATCTTAAAGATTTCCTTGATCAGCTTGTCCCTTTCATTACACTTTCCGATCACCTCTGAAGCAGAGGTGCCAAACACTAAGGGCCAGATTCCAAAAGAATTGCTCTCAGTGTAAGTCTGCCCTGAATCTGAAAGACCTGCTCTCAGTGTAAGTGACATACTTTGGTGTAAGGCTTTTCTATAAGCAGGCTTACTATGGAGACCAGATTCTAAAACACCTGATCTCAGCCTGCTCTCAATGTAAGTGGTCACTTACACTGAGAGCAGGTCTTTTGGAATTGGGGCCTAAATGTCTATCCAAGAGAAAATTGAAACTCTCATTTTTAATATTATCTGGAAGGTTCTAAAAATGCAGTCAAGCAAACCATACTAGTAGCTACAGACCTGGAAGAAGTATGAAGAGTCATACACACACTGCAAACCTTGAGTAGTGACCTGTGCAATAGAAGAAACTTAATTATCTAAAGCAGACTTTTCTTCACAAGAAGAAACTGTAGATAAAACATTCCCCATACTTTGACAATATGTCAGAACAAACGTTAACATATGAGCCTGACAATTTAGAATTCTGAAATTCAAAGCTGCATAATTATACACCCCCCCCCCCCATAGCTATCAATGATATTCACATCCTTATTTGAAAGAGTAGGACTGGATTTAATTAAATGCTTAACAGCAGAGGAGTCAACTAGGGCTATAGCTGGTGGGTCAGGTTTGGGAATAGTGTATAAAAATTTTAAAGACTGAGGAACTTTATGCACCCCATCTGCCTTTTTAGGGACAGCTGGCTGACTATCAGGAAAATTGCAGGCAGTAAGACATGCATCCACTAAAGAAGACAGGACAGGAGGCATGGGTGTACGTTCTGAAAATCCTTCTGTAACAACTCATAGTATTTTTGGAGGGATTGAGAAACCTCACTGTTCTCTCACTGAAAACACTGTGGCATTCTGTCAGTATTCTCAGAGAAAGAGAAATCTTCACAGGGACAATTGAAAAGTAATCTCTCCTCTGAGTTGGAAACAGAAATCTGATGACAAAAATCATGAATCCATCCCTGTATCTTTCCATTTGGATTCAAAATCTTGAATCTCTTCAGGAAAGGAGGCATCCCTATTTCTTTTACCAGAAACTACTCTACAAGAAGGATCAATAACCTGAATCAAACCCTGATCCAGTCAAGAAATAGTATTTAGTTTAGTTATATCATAGATCCAATAAGATATTAGCACTATTTATGTAAAAAATCTTAACATGTCAAAAATCACATTGGGATATCAATAACATATACATAAGCTCTTTGATGGTATACTTTGCAAATGAAAACCCTTTTTCTTATAGTCCATACATATTAACTTTCATGCACTGGCATGAATTTTTCCCAATGTATAGTTTCACATGAAAATGTAAATAAATGACCTGGTAAGCCCCCTTTTTCTTTTAATTGGTTTGGCTGTCCATCATCCATGTTAAAACAATTGTTTATTGTTAGGCAAATGGCTCTTAGGATCTTCCATTAAGTATAACAAGTAAGTCTAGCTCTGTGGAACAGATGGATGATGCCTTTTCTATGACCCAGGTGATCAGGGTTTAATTACAGACTCTGGCACTGGAGGAGCCAGACTAGGGGGGAGAGGAGTGAAGAGAAAGGGCCTGCTTGAATCTTCAGGGGTAAAGGAAGCATCAGGTTCTCAGTGAACACATAGGGTAGTGTGAGGTATCTGTTAGAGAATGGGGAAAACAGTTACTGTGGTTGAGTGAATGGGGCAGGGCTGCTTGCTGGCAATGTCACTCAAAGAAGTGAAAAAAAACATGTGAATGTCCCATTGCATGTCCCCTTTGACTCTTTCAGTCTTGTGTTCATGGAGAACATTGGGATTAAATGATAACCATCAAACTGTTCCGAATAGCTGTATGAATTATGCCCCCTCTTTTTTGACCCATACACAGTGATGGAGAATGAATGGACCAATTAGCCAGGTGCAGTGGGGGCTGATGGTTGACAGGCAATGGGGCAAGAAATGACAAAGCAGTGTAAGTTCATAGGATGAGTAGATACATTAAAACTGTGAATACTCACCCATAACTTCACTGACTTTGGCATTGGCATCATCCTCTTCTTTTCCATTTTGTACATTGGGTCAGCATGTCACATCAACTGTGACTATCACCTGTAGTCAATATTCACACTGCTGGTTGGCTAGAACTACAAGAAAATACCCCTCTTTTCTGAAAAGAAACATTCAGAAGAGTGAAATATAAATGTTTATATTTGAAACTCCATGGTGACAATCTTTGATGGCATCTTGAAATTGTTTATATTGGTCACAGACAGTCCTTCTACCATCATTCAGACTGTTTCTTATCTTCACACCTATGCTAGCTGATGCTCTTTACTTATCCAGTTCTTAAATTTAAGCCCCATTATTCTGGCGCTCCCCACTACAATATCCAAGACCAATGAGGGAAGTCTATAGTTTTCACTGTCTTTGTGGTATCCATTAAAATACAAGTTTTAATCACCATACTGATTATCATAAACTCAGTGCAACTCATTTATTTTGTTCTGTCTAGCTCATCCACAACTCTCAAATTCATTATCTAGACATCTGACCAGTATAACTTCAGGCAAAATTTTCTATATTAATTGGCAGCAATTCCTTCCTGATTGCTGCAGTCTCAAATGTTGCAGACATTATGGTGACAGTTCACAGAACAGATATTGCAATGTTATGATCTTTCTCAGACCATCTAATCTGTTCAGTCTGATAATTTTGCCAAACTCATGTTCAGTTCTCTTGGAATGAACTCTATAAACTGCTCTTAAGGCGCACACAATTCTTCAACCTTAGAACTATCTAAGTTATCAGATTTGTGTGTATTGCCAGTAATGTGGACATATAATATAATCATGCAGAACTGATGTATTATGTTGGCACTAACATATACAACATACTATTTCGTTGCCATTACCACCTTTAAAGCTTTTTTTGAGATTTCACAGGACCTGTTTAAATAAGTCACAGAAGAGTTTATGTTTTGCATAAATTAATATATCTTTGATATATTATGACAATTGTGTTTCATTTACCTTTGAGATTAGACTGAAATGCTGTTGAGCAAGCTGTTAAGGTAATATTATCCTCAATGCATCTAAGTTACAAAAAACAGAATCATCTACTGACTTTTGTAATTAACTCAGGTCTGTCTTGCCCACTACACTGCAATTCGCAGAATGTTTAGTTATACATTTGACAAATTAATTTTTTGTGTTATTGTTTTGTTTAACAGACATTGTTAAGACCTTTGTATTATGGTAGTAAAGTGTTGCAAAGCATAAATAACATCTTGATACAGGCAGAAACAAAAAAGCATTCACAGATATTAAATGATGTTTTGCAAGTTTACAGAATGTAAAATTTAAAGTTAATGCTACATTTTAAAAGTGACAGTGCTGTCAAAAGTTCAGATCCCATGCAAGAAAAGAGTGCATCATAAATATTATGTGTCATTAAAGCCACAGGTTCAACTCCTATTTTACACTTATATAAATTAAAACATAGATGGGTGATGTATGGAGCAACAGGAAACCACTGGATAGGAAAGGTTTCAATAAAACTAATTTTATTAGATGAACCAAAAAGAAAGAATAAAATGTATTAACTATATCACTGCATTTTTCATTCACAATGCCAGACTTCATCAGGTACAAACTCAGTATAAAATCCACTGAACATAAATATCCTCTTACAAACTAATTAATTTATAAATTAATCAATCAATTAGCCAGCTTTAAAGGGGAAAATCATTAGAAAAGGATGAGTATGAGAAGTCCATTTGTAAAGTTAAGAGAATTAATACATCATAAAAATCCCTAAGCAAGTACACATAAAATTACCCCATCTACCTAGGTTCAGTATAAAATCATGAATGTTTATAAACAGCATATATAAAAAAATACAAAAGTGTAAAAATATAAAATAATTGAGTTAAGATTATGCTTAAAAAAAAAAAATATATATATATATATATATATATATATATATATATATATATATATATTCTATGTAAAATACAGCTAATATCTAAAATGTACAAATACGAGGGCAGAATAAATGTAAAATGTCCATGAACTATGATAGAATCACCTCGTGAACCTACAAAATACTACAGTCTGGCTGATCTGAGCTTCAAAACTGGAGCAATGGAAATATGTTCATTTAAACAAGGATATTTGTTGGCCTCCAATATAATTTGCCAATAAATTTCTCTATATTCAATCCTAGTTCCCCATGGCTCCCCAGGATCCTTTGTGATTTCTTCTAGAACAAAAACATATATGAGGCCATGGTACAAACCCTTCTATGCTTGTACATAATTTTCATCATTCCGATTAATAGCATATAAATGCTCATATATTCTCTTTTTGAGTTTCCGCTTGGTCTTTCCTACATAAAATGCCTCACATCTTTTAAATTGGGCAAGGTATACAAGGCCCATACTGTCACAATTAGAAAATGTACCAGCCTAAATATATCTATCTCTTCCCACTACATATATAGATTCTGTGTTGACAATAAAACTACTCTGAATGCAACCTCCACATTTGGAGATACCCAGCTTTCTTTTGACTGTAACTTCCATTCTGTTCTGATTTTCTAATATGTCCTTAATGTTGTTGTCCTGTACTTATATAAAGGGCAGACAAGCAAAATTCCAGAGTTAGATCACTTCAACTTTAGTAATAAATGTGTAAATTATACAAAGAAACTTCACATACTTGTATAAAGGACAGAAAACTAAACTTCCAGAATCATATCAATTCAACTCTAGTAATAAATGTGCACATGTAAACAGTTCAATACTGTAAGTTCACCAAGCACACCAGATCAGCTCAGTGAGCTGAGTTAAAGACAGTACTGTATGCCATAAAACAGTATGTAAACAATTCAATATTCTTAGTGACAGTTTATGCAGTTAGAGTTCTTACCATTTATCCAAGAAAATTGTAAATGGTAATGATAAAGCATTGCAGCATTCAGTAGTACTAAAAAAAAAATAAATAAATAAATGATGCCAGCTAAAGGAACGTCTATGTTAAGACAGTGGGTGGAAATTTACACCACACAGCAGTATTTTAGGACCTGAGGGTCACAGAATATGTGTAAAAAGTTCAACAGTTAAGATTAATTTTATACAGATGCAGAAATGCAAAAATTGTTGAAATATTAATACAGTATTACACTACTACTTTAGTTTCATTTGAGATTAACACAGGGACAACAATACCACTGAAGTTTCCATTTGATTTAATAACAAAAGTTACAACCTTTCTATTTCACTGTAGTGCATTATCACTTCAGTTACAGATTTGTAAGAATGTATTTATTAGTAATGTTGGTTCACTTCACTGCAGTACATTATCAGTTTGCTTACAGTCTTAACAAGAATTTATTAGTAGCATATATTTATTTCATGCAGAAAAATGTAAATAAAGTCAGGGCAATGAGCAATGCTATCAGTTTACAATTGTTAAAGCTGCAAATGATATTTTAAAGACCTCGGTGGAAGTTAATAAAGCCTTCATGGTCATTTTTGGCTGTGCATGTGTGGCAGTGCTCACAAGATTGCAAATAGTTTTAGATTCAGTAAACTTCACGTAGCAGCGTAATCACACATGCAAACATGACAATTTCTGTGGCATGTAAATTACACCACAAGTAGCTGAATTGTATGCTAATGAAGCAGTCCAACATGGTTGTAAAGCAACCATGTAGACTCTGCTTGTGTTGCCCATGTATTCAAAAGTTTTCTGTATACAGCCATGGAAAGGAGTCTACACTGAAAAAAGACAAGTAAAAGTCCCAAGATTTGTACAGAACTAACTAACATGTAACCTCACATACATTATGCCACTATTAGACATGGTGGATGCTAGAAAATTAGATTAACAATAGCAAGAAAACATTTTTAAATGCCATTTGCTCTTCCACCCCAAATGAAGAATATACTCATAACTAATGTAGACAGCTGAAAGTGTAAACCCCATGAAGCAGACTATTCATTCTGTCATGTAAGCATATGCAGTATGGATTTGATAGAATACAGTCAAATGTTATCAAAACCTGTATTCCGCTTTGCAGATATATAGTGAACTAATACCCTCGTTTGTGTGTACAACATTGGACTCCCCTTCAATTTTCCTGCCTACACAGTTACCAACCATGTAGATTCAGGGCTATCAGCATGGTCAAGATGCAAATGAGGTTAAAACTCATTAGAATTGCTTAATCCCATAAAGGTATAGTTGTGTAGGGATGTTCACTTCACATAAACACTTTCACAGTGTTCATATTGAATGGAGGGCAACAGTGAATAATGACATCAGGGAGTGTTTCAGGTTACACTTACAGAAGTATACATGCAGGTCTGTGAAAGTGAATGTAAGCAGTGCACAATTCACAGGTTCTGTTTCATCCCCTTTATTGTTTGTTAAAATGTGTCGTCTCTGTCTAAGTTAATTTTTTTTTTAATTTTTGTCATTATTTGCACTATGCAGTACAACCACAGGAAATGGAGAAATTAATGGCAGGCTTCTCAGTGCTTGTCACGTAACTCTTCTTGTGGTACCACATGTATGTGTAGAGTTATAGTATAGAGTGCCCTGGGTTCTTATACAGGGTCTGCAACCTTTTCCTCACTTTTTGAGCTGCATGTTTGCATGATGTCACAGGAACAGAGAAAAGTAATAACAAGATTACCTGTGTTTACCTTATTTCAGCGTCAGTGCATGCAGTGACATGTAGGTGCACATCACACACTAATGAGCACCAGTGGAGTTGATGTATTCAATAAAGCAGCAGATGTTTTTCACATATGTTAATTATAGTATAAGCAGGTGATTTTCAGTATGGTGGAGATATTCAACAAGCTTTAAAGCATCCATGTTGCCTACATTCTGTTTTTTCCTGAATACTTTGATACCATGGGAGTAGAGACAAGGAAATTTTAGCCCTGAAATAAAACTGTGTCGCTGTTGCATTTGCAAGGTAAGTCCTGAACCTAAAATGTGTTCTTTAATAATATTATGATATATCTTTGTATTTCTTAACTTGGTGCAGTAATGAAGCATATACGGGTGGATTTGTACAGAAAGTACCTTACCATGTAACAGAAGACACTTATTTTACTTATGTGTGTCCATTACTAACTTTATTTGTCTTATCCTTCTCATTTTAATTGCACTTTGTGCATGATGCACCACATAGTGCAAACAGTGTAAGCAGGGAATAAATAAATTTCAGGTTTAGCAGTGTTTATCTGGTTTGTGCAAAGCACCTCAGACCACCTAGGAAGCAGCCATTCCAAAATAGAAACCGGATACATTCAGTGAATGCCCAGGCCATTGTGAAAACCCAATGGAGTACAGTTGGTACTGGGTTCTAGTACAGTGTGTGCAACCTTTGTTTTACTGCTGTGACATTTCAGTTTACAGCAATGAAGTGTAAAATAGACAGCCATATTTTCATCATTCTTGTGGTAACAGGTATAAGTGTAGGACTGCCATACACATGGCCCTGGGTTCAAATGTGGCATATTCCACACAACATTGCTTTTACTGATGGAGTGATCTATGTATTATCATAGCAATCATAAAATGTATGACTTCAGATATATTGAGAACTATTGTTCTGTAACTGTATTCCTGATATTTGGCATGGCATGACTTTAACGTTTGTGAAAAACACATACACAACTCCCTATACATGCAATTGCTTGCCACTGTTACATTCTGCTTATCAGATGTTAGCAAGGTGGCTTACATTTGTGCACAGCTTACATACGAGCAAACAGGTGCAGCTCGCATGAGTTTACACTTTGTTAACCATAATGCAAATCCACTGCTCACTGTGCTATGGAACTTATATATGATGCTGTCTTATTGGTGTTCATTGATCAGTTCCTTTGTATGACATAAAACTACATGTGGAAACATTGCAAACTAAGGGCATGGTCTAATCATATGTCATATATTTACAATACATGCATGTGCTGCCCCCCCACCAAGCACAACCCTGGGGTCTCAGTATGTGTTTCCACACATATATCAACCACACTACAAAGTGTAATATGTAACGTTGTGCACTCCCTCATGGACAGGCCCAGTTGGTGGTGCTCACAACCTTACTCTGCTAAACTCAAACATCCAACTATGTTCAAAAAGGATACTTGTGTTTTTTCACAGCTAGGCTTCTACACACAGTACTGTTAAATTACTGTCATCATATGAATATATAAATCTATATGGCTATGCAGGCCTCCAAACTTTTTGTCTCCCACATGGCCTGCTGATGTCATCTACTATAAGTTCACCTGCAGTCCTGTATGAATCAGACTTGTGCCATGGTGCTTGCATAAAGTACTGACTTCCATAGTCTCTGTACTTAGGTAGAGGTTATGTTCTCACTGCAGTCAACTGTGTGTGTGTGTGTGTGTGTGTGTGTGTGTGTGTGTGTGTGTGTGTGTGTGCGTCTAGCCAGTATAACAAGTGTGTATCCTGTAGTTACCACTCCAGTCCCATAAATTGCCAGTATTTTGATACTTGTACCTGCCTACAGATCCATTACAGGCAGGCCTCCCAGCTTCTTCATGTCCACATGCCTGTTGATGTCATCCACTATAAGCTGACCTGTAGCAATGCACAACTCAGACTTGTGCTGTGGCACTTGTGTAACATACTGTGTTCTGTGGTCTATGCATGTAAATAAATAGGGGTCATGTTCTTGCTACAGTTAACTTTGTGTGTGTGTGTGTGTGTGAGTGTGTGTGTGTGTGTGTGTGTGTGTGTGTGTGTGTGTGTGTGTGTGTGTGTGTGTGTGTCTACTCAGCAGAGTAGAAGCGCTATCCTACAGTTACTTCTTCAATGCATGGTTTGCCAGTATTTTGATACTTGCACAAGCCTACACATCCATTTAATGCAACCCTTACAACCTCTTTTCTCCAACATGGCCTGCTGACATGATATGATATCATCCACTATAAGTTGACCTGCATCCATGTAAAAGTTATACTTGTGCTGTGCTGCTTGCATAACGTACTGTGTTCTGTAGTCTGAGAACTTAGATAGTTAGGGTTCTATTCTCAATGCAGTTAACCTGGTGTGTGTGTGTGTGTGTGTGTGTGTGTGTGTGTGTGTGTGTGTGTGTGTGTGTGTGTGTGTGTGTGTGTGTGTGTGTGTGTGTGTGTAGACATCTCTATTCAGCAGAGTAGATGTGCTATCCTACATTTACTTCTCCAATGGCCTGACTTGCCAGTATTTTGATACTTGCACTTGCCTACAGATCTTTTTCAGGCAGGCCTCACAACTTCTTTTCTCCAACATACACTGCTGATGTCATCAACTATAGTTGACCTGCAGCCATATAAATGTCAGACTTGTGCTGTGGTGCATGAGTAACGTACTGTGACCTGTAGTCTGTGTACCTTAAACAGGTAAGGGTTCTGTTGTAACTCCAGTCACCTGTGGGGTGTGTGCATGAGCTATTAATTGACATTACAGAGAGCATTTTACACCAGCATGTGGGACACTTTTATTACCGTATGCACAACAGACAGTGCTAATGTCTTCAGCTATATCAGATTATTGCATATGCAGTAATTTCACCAAGGCATGATTAGACAGTGGCCTGGAGCCCAGGCAGACATCACCTCATCTGATACCAGACAGATTACAGTAATATGTCTTTTAATCTATCTGGATACATCATGGCATGTTTAGTAGGCCCTGTGTTATCTTGATTTGAAAGCCCTGTGGTCTGCCCAGCTTCTGCATGTGTCTGGTGAGGTTCATGCAATAGACAGCATTATACTGCATTACTGTTCTGATGAGATTTGACTACAGTGCTGCCATACAATCCTGAGATCTGAATGTGATGGTGTGACTTATGATGTGCACCATACCTATGTACTGAAAAATCATTAGAGAGAAAGGTTAGAATGTAATGAAACACATTGTAGTTCCTGACTTCACAACGCTTACAAGAGAATGCACTAGAAAACCATGACATGATGATGCTATCCACTGTATAATTTGACAAGGCAAATGTAAGTGACAGGTACAATTATCAGTTCAAAAACACAAATGCAGATGTACTGAGCACTAATTTAGCTATGCACCCTGTGCATCAGACACCAAGCTTTTGTATCCCTGAATCCAAAAGAGAGAAAACAGGGTTATGGAACATTTAACATCACTTGCACAGGGTGTCGTGTGTGTGTGTGTGTGTGGGGGGGGGCACATGAGGCCTAGGCTGACACAAAAGGTCGATGAGTGTATGTAAGTGTGTGAGTAAGAAAGGGAAGCAGGCAGGCCGAACCATGTAACTGTTGTGTGTGTTTGTAGGGGGTCCTCCATGTGAAAGTGGTGTGTGAGAGTCTGCATAATTACAGCCAAGCTCAGTGCTAGCTCCAAGTCCTGGCATTTTGGATAGGTCTAAGTCATGCATGGTAGAGTTGGCATTTCAGCATTGTCAACTCAACCATCAGAACTGGATCTGCCAGGAGTTGCACTGGCACCTCCATGCCCAAGGTCAGATGCAGTGCTGCTACCTGAATGTGACTTATATCTGCTAGACATGCTCCCTTCATGGGAACATCCAGGACCATGACTCCATGGCCTGCCACATCTGGGTGTGGACAGCATACACACTAATGTACCAGCGGAAGTACTGCCACTTTTGGAGTGTGATTAGGTATGGTCACGTTGGCTATCAGCAGATGTTGTGGCTGACCTATGCCCATGAGGATGCTGTTCCCCTCCCAGCAGATGTTCCATCACAGACAGCTTGTTCCATGACAGACACCCCTCAGTCCATCACATACACCCCTCATTCCAATGTGTCATTCATCTGATCCAGTGAATCGGCAACATGGTACAGGAAATCACTCATGGCAGCCTGTGCCACATCTACAACCCTGAGAATTATTCTGGAGCACCTTTCTGAAGTGCCTGTGCCTCCATGATGTTCCTAAACATACATTGAGTGATACCTGCACCAGGTGGAAGAGAGACAGCAGTCCCACTCCAAGCACTCTATTAAACCTCCTGCATGGCATCTCACCCACACTTTGGCTATGGCCAGAGTCAACAGGCACTGAAGTCACAGTAGCCACAATTTCCTGATCAATGTCCTCATCCTTCACCTGTCCGATATCTGTGAGCTCAGTTGACTGGCTGCATTCATGGAAAATGAAGGACGTGGCTGGATGTCAAACTCTTTGTCAGATTCAATCTCTGTACCACTTGGATCTCCTTCAGTTTTGCCACCATCATCATCAGTGTCTGCTGAGCCACTGACATCAGGTGGCACAGGGCCCACACTCCCACTGACATGATCACCTGTGATAAAATTGAAGAAACACAGGCATACATTAATACCTGCACTACTATGGTGCAATATATGTTAAACAGCTAATAGTGCTGCCACTATTACAGACAGTACAGAAATACACATAACAGGCCTAAAATGACACACTATGATAGTTCTTTAAATTGATCTGCAGTACTGACATACATTTATTTGGCTTACCATCTGAAGGATGCATATGTTTCTGGATTCCTGATGGTCCTGAAATAAGTTAAGCAAGAGGTAAGGGCAATGTCATCACATTTAACTGTACTCCTCTACATCTGCATTAACTGTATAGTCAACAAGACCATGATTGACAACTCCAAACTAATCTTATAACTGTAGCAATCTTCAATCCATTTCCCCAAATAAAGCAGGTGGCACAGAAGTAACTTTTATTTCAATGGTGTGACTATACAACAGTATTCAACAGGTCAAATAACAAAGCCTACCTGGAAGCTCCTCTTGGGACTCAGAAGGAGTGGCGCTACATCAAGGACATGCTGTGCTCCACTCTGCTGTGAGCTCTCATGTTGGAGGATATTCACCAGGAAATCTTCACTGGGGGTAAGAGCTGGTTCTCTAGCAGGCCTTCCCTTGGTTACCCTTTGGTCTTGGCAACTGCAGCTACTAGCCTCCATGGAGTGGTAATCATGTCATTGGCCCTGTGGCACACCTATTTATATGTCCAGAATTGATGTTTTCAATGGTGTGCTGCTCTAACTGTAGCCTGTGTTGCATATTGGGCTGACCCCTTCCCTGCAGAAATGCTCCATGTTGACAGAGAGCATTAACGATAATATTGCTTTCTGCTTCACTGAATGGGGGTCTCTGCCTCACTGACATTGTCTGTGTCCTAAAAGACAGCAGAATGATAATACACATAAGTATCACATAACTACAAAGTAACTGTTTCCAGATAAAACAGTAAAGCTAGGCAGTCAGTAGTACTCACTGGAAAAACAGATGTGAAATACTAATGAAAGGCAGGATGCAAAACAAGGAAAGTATCAAGAGCAACATATCCTTGTATGTGCTATAGCAGTAGCTTATCTGTGCTGCCTCCCCAAAAGAACATCCCATTCTAGTTTGTGGCATAACAGTAACTCTTCTTTGCACCCTCACCCACAAAAGAGCAGGCAAATGAATCATGTTGCTAATAAAACATCTTTGAAATGCTAAAAGTGCTTTCAAAGTACCTGCCCCTAAAACATTTATACATATTTATCACACAACATTCTATTTTCATGTATTGCCAATCATGTGTACCTCTGAAATGGCTTGACAAACATGGCCATGGCATCAGTACACATCTAACTGATGCATACAGATAAAAATATAAAAGCCTTTGATTCACATTATTCATTAATATATTCCAGCATATGCATTATGCAGGTAACAAAATGGGAGCATACCTCCTTGAGTTCAGTACTCCTCAGTAAAGATATCTTTGGAATAAATTTGCTTTTGTGAAGTCCTGCAAACATGTCGCAAGTGTCCTCACCATCAGTTTGGATAGCTACACATTTGTCTTTCTATAATGGAGTAGATTATTAATGGACTTAGCCTGTGTTTCAGAGATGCTAATTACAGCATAAGCAGCTGAAGTGCATGATAATAAAGCCATCTGGGGGAGCTATTCAATAAGTTATAAACCAGCCATGTAGACTCCATGCTGTTTTTCCTATGGATTTCAAAAGTAGTGGAGTACAGAAACAGAAAGTCTACACAGACAGAATATTAGGAGCTGATACTGCTGAATCTATTTGTATGTACTACAGGCTGCAGGCAATGCTGCTGCTAATAGGCCTAGGCCAAGACAGAGAAGAGTTTTCAGGCTACATTGGACTTATTACAACATACACAATGTGGACATTGTAGAGTGCTACAGGGTGGACAGGGTCACACTACAGTAACTCTGTAACCTCTGCTGGCCTCAACTCAGAGTCAGAGCCTTTACCTCCCCATGTATTGGTGTGTACTGCTTGCATCATAGTCATCCCTGAATTAACGCTGTGGCAGCTGCTGCATTTACAAGATAAGTCCTAAACATGTAGTTTATTGCATAATAATAGTATGGCATGTCCTTGTATTTCATCACTTGGTACAGTGTGCAAGTAAAAGGTAGGAGATTTATACAGAAATCAATGTAACATGTGACAGCAGAAAGTCATTTGACTTGTATGTTTCCATTAGCAAGTATTAGGCCTTAGGCATCAAAGATCCACATATTCATACCTCTCCAAAGTACTGATGATCACTGCATGCCCTCAGTTTAGACCATACATTTCTAATGGGAAATCATTACAGAGAGAAGTTAGAAAGTAATGAGACACTTTGCAGTTTCTGACTTCACAGCCCACACAAGAACAAACAGGCAAGATGCAAAACAAGGAGAGCAACAAGAGCAACATATCCTTGTTTGTGCCATAACAGTAACTCAGCTTGGGTCCCCCCCAAAAGAACAGTGTACCCTTGTATGTGCCAAAACAGGAACTCGCATTTGTTCCTCCCAAGCAGTCTATGCTTGTTTGTGCCTTCCAGCCTGCCCTTCATTTGATGTAAACTGCATATAATAGCATTCCCAGTTAATATCCTCATACATTTTAAGGTAAATGATATGGACTGGCTTACACACTGCATGTCTGTGAGTACTGGTGAAATAACTGATAAATGACCAAAAAGCACACAAAGATAAGACAGAGCTGTATATTTGCAAAGAATAATCATAGCAGGTTGTGTGATCACTAAATGCACTACATCCAAATATATTAAATAGAATAAATGTACAAATAACAGTTTATGCCTTGATATCATTGCACATTCAGTTGCACTTGGTTGTGTGAGGAATCACTTCATTTCTTTGCTGCAAAACTGTTTGTGTGGCAAAGATGGATAAGGCACACATCCTGTTTTCTGAAGGTGCTTTGGAATGAGAGTTGAGATCCAGACCTATATATATATATATATCTCATGTGTACTAATATTTTCTATGTATGACATAGATTGAATTTCCTCATTTCAACTCTCTCAGTTTTTAATTTTTTTATTATTTTTTTTTTATTTTGGGGACACTGTTTGCGCAATGCACTGCTTAGGACAAATGTGTTTGGATATGCTCATTTGGTTTGCACGTAGAGCTGCAGTGCACAAACTGGTTAAATGGATCAGCCAGGTAGCAGACAGGACCTACACAGCCACAAACTTAAACCAGATGCATTCAATTAAGACTGTTGACCATCAGACAAACAAGTTGCTGGGCAGTGCGCACTGCGAAGCACCATGTCTATGCAATGGTAAGCTATGCACAACACTTTCAAATGTAAAACCAAAAAAGAGCACATTCTCAGTAAGTGGAATACTTGAAATTGGTGGGAAAATGTCATTCTACATTGGTCTGGATTTGTGTTAGGCAAGACAGGCATTGGTGGAAAGGTTTTAAGATTCTGTGCTTAAAGATGTGGTGCACAGGAGTCCAAAGGTTTGTTGGACACCTAGTGAATGCATGGGCCCAGGCTTTTGCAGAGGGACTATTGTGGCTTGGATTACAAGACAAAGGCATGGAACAGTCTTTCCCAGGCTTTGACCAGTAATGCTGGTATTCCCCACACTGATGAACAATGTAGCAATTACAACAGAGATCTCCAGATGAGGAAAGGAGATACCCTTGAACATTGGATAATGTAATGTACGCCTGGGGGAACCCCACAGATGTGTAAGTATCACTTACAGAGACTAATTGTAATAGTTAAAGCTGGATATAATCAGGATTGGTATGTATAATGGCATTCTGTGCTGTTCTGTTTTTTCCACAGCCATCACAGACCGAGAACTGAATAATGCAAATGCATGCCACTAGATTGGCACTGATGTGAGAAGCATGTGGTAAGTATGCATCCGAACAGTACTGTTATTTTAGCATTAAAAGTAAAGACACCTTTACTGGTTTATTATACACTTATATAAAATTGAGCATTCATCTCTCAGTTGTACCAGGAAAGTATGCATGCATTAATCTGTAGGCCAAAACAACAGTTCAGTATTAGAGAGTAGTCAGAGGTTATGGGTTCAAAAACACACTTCCCAAATATACAATATTGTTAAGTTTTCATCAATATTGTAATATAACATCAGACCTCTAAAGCAATGGCACCAATGGCCTGCTGTAAACTGTAATCAGTATAATTGGAACATGCATATCTGCAATATATGCACACATCAAGGATTGCTTGCTAGGGGGGCGTGGCTAGCATGGTCATGGTATAGCAGCAGATTTAACAAGCTCCACTAAGGAAAATATATCTTCACTGGAAATTTGTCTCATATCAAGGAAAAGTGGATTTATTTTTACAGAATATGATAGTATTCAACATACTCTTCAAGAATATCTACTTATAAATCGAAATTGGATATAATTTCCAGTCAAAATTTTCATCTGAATAAGTGCTTCACTTCTGGGAGATTTTCAGCATGAGTTATACTAAGGCAAACAACCATGACTCCAGTCTAAAAAAAATAACTGCAGAGTTTAATAACCAATATTCAAGATCTCACAACTAAGATTGATAAAATTGACTGTAAAATTGACAACTTTAAAGAAAAAGCTACTAAGCAGATGGATATACTTCATGAAGATTTAAAACAGCAAAAAACCCAAATAACAAGTATTGAGGAAGCTTTAACAGACTTTGATGGAAGACTACTAGAAAATGAAAGCAACACAGACTTTTCGCTTAAACAAAATACCGCATTACAACATAAACTGGATGATTTAGAGAATCATGCCGGAATAATATAAGGATTTTTGGACTTCAGGAAAACATAGCAGGAAACATGTCAAGTTTCCTTAATACATGGTTGCAAACATTTCTAGATTTACCAGATGCTTTATATTTTGCTATAGAGAGAGCACAGTGGTCTCTCACATCAGGAATCAGCACCAATAGGAAACAACCTAGATCTGTCATAGTAAAACTCTTATCATATTCAGATAAAGGCTTAATTCTTAAAACAGCCTGGTCAAAATCACCTTTAAAATACAATGACTCTATCATTCACTTCGATAATGACTATTCAACAATGGTTATTGCCAAGAGAAAGGTTTTTCTACCTTTAATTAAAGAACTGAAAAAGGTGCAGATTAAGACTCACCTCTTGTTTCCAGCAAGGATGAATATTTTTCTCCCTGATGGCTCTTCGATATTTGAGGATCTTGATTTTGCTTTGACCTAAGTTAAAAACCACAAATTACTGGAAAAAATAGAAGAGATGGAGTGAGCTAACCCCTCTCTTAAAAGAATGGCTTCTAAATCTACATGGAAATCAACTGAAAAACAAAAGAGACTAAAAAACAAATGAAAATTACAGACTATTTACAAAACAAACAATTAATGTGGACTATACTTTTATTAACAAGTCTGTTTTGATGTGGTATAAACACAAGGTAAGACATACACATCTTTTTTTATATGTTGCATATATATAATGTTTCAGTCATAACTTAACAAGATAACTTACTAAATTTATTTTCAGTATAATTATAATTAACACTTTAAGTTTTCATTCTATGTAAGTAAACATGCCATATATCAAACATCACCATAGTATTTGCTTCATAGTATATGATACTACTTAGCTATTTATTACACTTTGCATTATCACACAGTTACAATCTACACAGTTATAAGCATTTAATATTCTACTATGTAAGGCAAAATGAATAAAGTAAAGAAAAAGTTCCTATATATATATATATATATATATATATATATATATATATATATATACATAATATTTCCATAGATATCATATTATTCATAAATCTCCCTAAAATCAAAGTAATATTAATGTATACTACATCCAAAGCCTTCTTCTCTCTTCTAATTGCACTTAATTTAAGGCATAGAGAATATCTTATTTATATAACAGCCTTCTTCTCTCTTCTAATCATACAGTACTTGTCAGCATTGATCATAAATGCGTTACACTCCCATAGTAAGAACAAAATACACAATGTAAATATTAAATATGTACACGATATATATTTATTCAGAATAGGTCAATTGTAAGGGATGTAGTGTAGTATCTATGTGTTTAATTGCTGATACACACATTGTTTTGAGAAGCTAGGAGTTGTTATATGTATTTGTTTTACAAGACTCATTATTGAAATACTAATCTAGACTCAAGGGAATCTATATTGTTAAAAATGAACATAGTGCTTTTAAATGACAAATAGAGCAGTAGGAAGAGTTACAACAATATTTCATGTTGTGTTTGAAAATCCTTTTGTTAGTGACAGTTTTGCAATTCCTATTATGGGAAATGTATATGTGTAGGATTACATGTATTAAAAATGTTTTTTTAATTGCAAATTGTCTGTTTCCCGCCGAAAAAGATAAGGGAGACAACTTTGAGCCCTTTGCTTACCTCGTGCAGTGTCCTCATGAGCTAATTATCCTTTTAAAAAACTCTCTGAATGGTGTGGAACCATTTCTCCTCTCTCTGAACTCCCTCAACGATGAGAAGCAGCCGGATGATGTCATAACCGTGCGATGAACGTTTCCAGGAAGTGCAGAACAGAATTTTGACTGTAACATGGTTTAACAGTATTTTTTGTTTTAAAACACAGTTATTTACTTAAAACAATCAATTATATGGTCGATGAGAAGGTTATATACTATAATAACATAATATCTTCATCTCTTGCAATCTGAAGAAAAGAAAACAGAACAGAAGAAGGAGGAAAATGTAAAAGAAAAGAGGTGAGAGAGAAGATGATTTTGAGAAAACAGTGAGAGTATTAAAATGTAAATATCTATGTGCTTTATTCATAGCCCTTATAACTATAAATACTGATGGTAACATTCGTTTTTATATATACATTTTTTTCGGGTCTATATTAGATCAGCGAACACTTAAACAAGCGAACACTGATTGATGACCTTATTTTAGCGAATGTTCAAAATATTGAAGCAACAGAAACCCAAATTTTTTCCTAGGGAAAGAATTTGGTTGTCTGTTTCTGTTGCTTCAGTATTTTCACTGCTGTGGTGGAAAGCTACGGGTCGGATTCAGGTAAGTGTGCAATTGTATGGATGTGAGTGTTAGGGTGGGTTAGGTGAGTTAGGGTTAGGGCTTGGGTTAGGTATGTGTGCGATTGTGTGGACATGAGGGTTAGGGCAGGTTTAGGTGAGTTAGGGTTAGGGAGCAGGTGAGGTGAGTGTGCGATAGTGATGGACCTTAGGGTTAGGGTTTGGGTTAAGGTAAGTGGATAGTTAGTTGTGTGTGCATAGTTTAGTGTAGGGTTAGGTGCCAGATTTTAGGTGTATGTGTGTGGATTTCTGTTTGTTTGGTGTGCTTGTGTTGAGTGTATGTGTTTTGGATTAGTGATTTTTTTCCTATGGAAAAAAATCACTGATCTGACAGTTCGAGATTGTAAGCTTTCACTTACATAAGGTTGTTCAATCAGCGTTCACTTTTTTAAGCATTTGCTGATCTAATATAGACCCTTTTTTTCCCTTTTCCTTGCAGTATCATTGCATACTATGGTAATGGTTACCTTACTCAAAGTTAGTGTCTTCACAAAATTTTCCAGTCTTTATGTTTAATTGTCATAAGTAAGGTCATGCATATCATTTCAGAATGTTTGCTTGCATAGCAAAGAACTGAATAACATAAATAGCATACTGAAAATAATTTTGCAATAGATAATTTTTCTGTTATTAGTAAAAGCTTTTGAATATACTTGTGTTTATATTGGTTACTTCCCATTTGTGTATGATACAATGTATATTTATATGAGATACTGTTTATAATCACATTTATATCTTCTAAATAGTCATTTCAAATATAACAGTTTACAAGAGAATTTAACTATATGTCAGTCTTGTTTTACTTTACTTTTTTCTCTTTTTTCTCTCTCTTCTCTCATATTTATGTATATAAGTTAAAATAAGGGAAGATATATAACGAGAGTTACAAGCATGTTATTACAAAATATAATACCATATAACCAAATCATGACTTCAATAATAACATGGTGTCCTGGATAACATACTATATCTAACAACCTAATAGAAATGCTTTTTATACAAACAATTTCTTTTATCTATGCTAATAGTAAGGCAGTGGGTTAAACTACATAGTTTTTCAATAATCTGTTAGACAGTTGTCTTATTTTGGAATGTAAAAATCATATACTGAATCTATTAGGTTACACATGTTTTATATTAGAAATAACTTCTATGTGCATAACCAGATATCCTTCCAGATAAAACTGTACTAGGATAATTAATGATATCTTAAGAATTTGGTTATGCTAATGTTTCTAACTTAAAGTTTATAAAATATATTATTAGTGGAGTTTTGTATTCTGTTGCTACAGTTTAGGGGTTGATCTCAGTGACAGATGACATTGGGATTAGGAGTTTATAACTCCAGGCGGGGAGCATTGGGGTGTTTGTTTTAATCTAGTATATGTAATATTTTTTTTAAAAAAGAGTTTTTTGACATCCAGTGTAGCCTATTTACAAAAAATATAGAGAATAAAGCTCAAGGAATACATTTTTTCCTAAAGACATGAGATTTAATAATTTTACTAGGAACAAATTCATTTTTGGGGGAAATTCTCATATTGTATGTATGATAATGATATGTTATTAACACATCTTTCATTTACAATTACATAATATGACTATGATGAAAGGTATATCACTTAACATAAATGGTTTGAACAATCCTTATAAAAGAAGTAATCTATTTAAATATTTAGCTTTTCATAAACCTAATATAGTATTCTTACAAGAAACCCGTTTAACAAAAGATACTATTAAATTCTTAGATACAAGTAAATACACAAATATAGTAAGCTCAGAGTGCACCAAAAAAAAAAGAGGTGTAGCAATATTGTGGAACAAAACATTAGCATTACCCAGAATAATCAAAACATACCAGGACAATAAAGGTTTGCTCTGCTTGGATGTAATTGAAATTGGTAAGAAACTATATACATTAATTAACAACTATTGGTTACCTGGTACTGGTAATAATACTATTAGACACATATTAAATCAAATAGTTTCATTATCTGAAAGACATATCATTATGGCTACAATTGTATCCTAGACCCTAAAGATACAACCACTTCAGGAAAAAGAAAAAATTGCAGCACAAGCTAAACAACTTATAAATTTCTTAAACTCTTACCTACTCAAAGATTTTCATAATTTTGTGGATCATAACTCATTATAATACATGCTCTATTCTAACAGATATAAAACTTATTCTAGAATTGATAGAATATTTCTTTCTACACAGATAATAAACAACCTGACCAATAGCAAAATGATCTCATGCCCAATCTCTGACCACAGTACTATTATATTTGAACTTAATATTAATAATACACATAGTGAACAAATTAAAAGAATAACAGCATATCTCACACAACTTAAAGATTTTCAGTTATTCATAACAGAAGAGACACAAAACTTCATAAATATAAATTCAGCATCAGACACACAAGATATATTTATTTGGGATGCTGCATATCTATATGGACAAATTAACAAATGGTTTCATAATAAGATGAAAGTATGGGATAAAGACATGAGAATAATACAAGATAAACTGGACTCATTATACACAAAAAATAAAGACATTCTGTCTTCTAAAAATGTTAGAAATGAGATTTACAAACTAAATGAAGAATATATATCTATCCTACATCATAAAATGAAGATAGCCCTAGAAAAATATAAGTTTCTTGCTTATTCCGTAAATCCTAAATGTCTATTAAACCTTAAGAATAAGACCAAAAGATTAAATAAATATAACTATATTAAAAAATACATTCTACAAGAAAGAAAAAAGAAGTATATAGTATACAAGATATATTAAAAGAGTTTAGATGTCACTTTCATGAAATCAATGAATCCACACAACAAATTCAAACACAAGATAACATAAGAGATTATATTAACAAGAATACATATAATAAACTAAATAAACAGCAAATAGATGTTATTGATAAACCAATTAGTTTATCAGATATACAAAGTCAAGTAAGTAAGCTTAAACTTAATAGAGCACTGGAAAATGATGGAATTATCCCTAAAATATATAAGATAATGCCCAAAATGGCTTTTTCCTTACTGCATAAGGTATATAATACGGCTCAAAATGATAATATTACACCCCCATCCTGGAACTATACATTTATATCCCCTATTTTAAAATCAAAGACCCAAAATAATGTTCCTCATACAGACCAATATCTTTACTGAATATCGATTATAAGATGTTTATGAATATATTCTCAGAAAGATTTAAAAAATTCTTACTCCACTTAATTGACAAAGATCAGACAGGATTTATAACTAACAAAAGTACATTTGATAATATAAAATGAACCCTAGCTATTATTGACTTCTCACAAAGGAAGAACAGGAACCCATCTTTAATTAGTCTTGATATTAATGCTGCCTTTGATTCTATTAACTGGAATTATCTATTTATTCTTTTGGAGTGCTTACACGTTTTACATAATTTTATTAATCTTCTAAAATATTCATATGAAGAAACTTATGCATATATCAAAATAGGGTCATATATCTCCAATAAAATACCTATCACAAAAGGCACCAAACACGGATGTCCTCTCTCCCTACTACTGTTTACTTTGATCATGGAACCCTGGGCAAATGAAATAAGAGACAATAAAAATATAGAGGGTTTGGAAATGGAAAAAGAAATTATAGCCAAAATGCAACTGTTTACAGATAATATTCTTATCATCACAAAAGGAAATGACTCCTCATTCATGTCATTATATGAATCGATTAAAACTTTTCAAATGATGTCCAGCCTATCATTTAAGGACAATAAAACAAAAATTTGACCCTTATATTCTAATAATAAAAAAATAAAAAAAGGATGATGGGAAATAATGCGTGTCATGTTGCTAATACAGATCAAATTACTTATCTTAGAATTATTCTTGCCAAAGATATAAAATCAATAACTATAAAAAATGTTTACAAGATATTCAAGAAATATTTTCAAAATGGAACACAATAATATTTACTACCAAAGAAAGACTTACCTTTATAAAAATGATAATTCTACCTAAAATCTTATACATAATACAATCTATTCACATTTTACCCTCAAAAAGGTTTATAAATAAACTAAACACTTTAATATTAAAATTCTTTTGGTCGCAAAAAAAAAACAAGAATTACAATTAATCAACATGCTAACAGCTGGAAGAATGGTGGAATAGCATTTCCAGATCTAAATCTTTATTCGATTTCTGCAATAATCAGATCAATTTCACAGCTCTTAGATATAACCTATTAAGCTAAATGGAAATTTTTATGGGAAGTATCAGCCATGGAACTTATAATGAGACCATCAACATATCAATTAGGGATCATAAATACACCTTTTATATGGATCTGAAAAGAATATTTCAACACACATACTAATCCTAATCAAACCACCAATTACATACATACTATTACAATTAACTTTAGAATTTTTATATATAAACACATTAAACATAAAGATTACTTTTTTTTGTTATTTCCTATAGCATACACACAAGAGACTTTTGTTACCTCAGATATTAATAAAATTATTTTACTTAAAAACAATGAACTCAAATACTGGTCCCAGCTAACCTCTGAATATAAGACTAGTTCAGTCAATCATATTATACAGGAATATAGACTAGATAATTCCTCATGGTTAGATATACAAACACTCATTCTATATCTTGATAAACTGAAATTTCCTACACCAACTAGCAAACATGACACCAAGGTATTATTACAATTTCTTCAATCAACATTATTAAACCAGCATATATATTCAGGCAGTCTCTCCTTTATTTATAGACTTTTGAGAGAAGAAACATTTTCTTGCACACATAACTACTGGAACTATTATAGTTTATTTACTAATAATCTCCTAAGTGAGCAAGATAAGTTTAATATGTTACAATCAGCAGGGAAAACATCCTTTTCTCTGAAATGGAAGCTATACACATGGAGATTCATGAATAGATCCTTTTATACACCACAAATAATGGACAAAATCAATAAAAACAGAATATCTGTAATAGATGCAACTGTAGTGTCAACATTAACTGGGCATATATGTTCTTTAACTATCCAACCTTAAATATCTTTTGGAGTAATATAAATGATTTTTTACAAGCACTTTTTTCAGATAATTTCATATTGAATAAGTCTTTAATCATATTTAATACACCTGTTCCACAATGCATAAGGAAAACTAAATACTCATTTCTATGGACTATTTTGGCAGTGGCTAGAAAGATCATAATGAAAAATTGGATCTCAAAATATCCTCCTACATTCTCTGAGTTTACTAATTTATTAAAAGAAGTCAGCCATTTACAGATAAGAACCATAACCTCTAGAACATTTAGAAAGACATATGACTATCATTTATGGGTTAACCTACAAAACATGTTGGGAAAAAATTATCATTTTGCATAAAGGTAATTGACTTTCCTTGTCATTCATGAGAATAAGCTACAAAATGAAGATTACAGTGTATGCAAATGTATAAATACTGGATGTCGATGCACATACTTTAGTTTGGTTTTGTTAATCTTATATTCATATTTAAATGTTATAAATACATGTTATCAGTTTGTAAACCTATAATACAAAACATCTCATATATGTCTATGTGATTGCTTTCATTATAATCAAAATCAATAAAATTGTTAAAAAAAAAGGATTGCTTGCTACAATCTGTAGTATAGTGTGCATCTGTTATGAGCTAGATGGTCTTAACAGTAAAACACGTATATATTAGGAGTTGGTAGTCTTAAAAGTAAAGGTAACAGAATAAAGTCAAATAATTGTATCAATGCATTGTATGTCACATATGAAGTTGCTAATGTTCTCCTTTTCTTTTCCGTCACCCAAACCTTATCTTCTCTTTGTTTTTTTGTTTTTTTAATTTTTCATTTTTTGTTTCTTCCCACACCACAGCGGGGTAGGCCTGCCACACTGGATCCTCCTGCTGTCACTCCACTGGCTACAGCACAAAGGCCCAGCACATCTGGGATGCAACCTGGTAGCACCCCCTCTGCTGCCCCTGCACTACCTGTCGCAATTTAGAAGGTAGACATTTATTACATTTATTACAGCACATAGAAATTAAAAATGTAAATAGAATTATTAAGAAATCTAGCTGAAATTTTACATATGCAAGTTAATACAGCATATGATAATTATGCTTCAAGACCAGTTATAAAGGTATCCCTCTAGAGCCAGTTTCAGTTAGTTTTCAGAAAATAGCCATCATGCTTGATAGGCTATATAATGAAAACGGGAAAATACTCATAGAGACAAGTTGAGGATGTGTATGTTTTTTTCTTCCTGCTGTTTCTGGAACAGCAAGGTTGAAAGAATGACCTGATCTAATCAGTTTTAGAAACAACATAATTAAGGAACACTGCTTTTCAGAATAATGTGCAGGTTTTAAATACATCACACATACACCATGACTTAGACTTAAAGAGTCTAAACACTATGGATATAGGTATTGGGGTAATAGCTGGAGCAGGTATATTTCTTGCATATGGAACTGTTAAAGCTATTTGAAAATTACATAAATTAGCCAAGTTGCTGAAGGTATTAGTTAATAGTACCTTTGAGACTATAAAGGACATTCCTGTCTATCAGGACATGCCAGCAGATTATGAGTGAGGTACAGTAATTAGTAATACAGATATGAAGTAACTACAAAAAAGGTCCCTGTAAAGCCTTCATCAGGAACTTCTGGGGAGCTATTAGAGTGAGAGTTTTCACTTTAAATAGTTGTTAGGCATAAGGTAGAACAATAGGCCTGAAAATATAGAATCAGACTTGTGTTTTCATTTATGCATGCAGTTTCAGGGAAAGACAATTCAGTAGAAGGGAAACGATAATCTTTCTGGCTAAAGCATGAGATGTGTAGAAATAACAGTTCTCAAAGGAAAGCTACAGAATGTTCCTTTCTCAAGGGAAAGATACACGTACTTGCAATTGAATGTTAGATAAAGAATAAACAGTTAGTCACTGTGAAGCACATACAAGACAAGGCTTGGAAACCAGGGCTAAAGAAGCATGTAAAACATTACAGGGTTTTGTTATTAGAAAATACTTCAGACATGGTCATTTGAGTCAGTTAAGTTAGTTTTTGGACTGATATGCTAAAGGTCTTTGCAGTACAGACACTTGAGCTTGAGTACCAAAGTCAGGTCAAATATCCAGCATTATTCAGGAGGAAGAGACTGTTTCAGTTGACATTATTCAGGAGAATCAGAATATATGTGCAGAACCTTAGGATATATTTATCAGCACTGTTATAAGCACTGTTACTGTTATCCAGCATTCCAGAAAATTATGTTATTCAGATTTTTTTTTCAGAAAACATCTTTATTAAATTTTCATGTATGACATAGGCAATCTTACAATTATATAAATGAAAATAAACCATAACAACACAATCTCATTTGCAAACATTATACCTAACAAACCATGCCAACACAACTGCGGCTGCAAACATTCTATATCACTTTTAATATATCCAGTTATTATCTGTCAGCCATTACATAGCTCATTCAAATCCTGCCTTCTTTTAAACCTTCTTTCTCCTCTGTATGTATTGATCCCACATTTCCCACATTTTCCTATGTAATTTGCTCCGACCCTTTCCAAACATCCCAGTTCCAGTTGTTTTAGCTCTGTTTCTATATTTGTTACTTCTAGTAAAGTTGGTTTAGACTTTGCTTTCCATTGTCTGGTAATTGCTTCTTTGGCAGCCATCATAATTAGACTCAGCAAGGCCTTACACTGTATAGACAATTCCAATATTGTTGAGCTTCACTGTACATAATAAAGCATTCTTAACTGAACTACAATTTGCAAATGTTATTGTGTAAGGTACAAGAAGATTTGGCCCACAAAGGAGAGACTGGCACCTGTACTTAACAAGTTTGGGTAACTAACAGATAAAAATATTCATCCCAGTCTTATTCCAGTTAATTCCAGTATACTGCAGTTTTATTAATTTTTACACTCAGGTCAGTCTTCATATCCCCTTCATTTGACTTGTGAAGAAGGCCATACAATATTCATATTCCTCACTCTCAGAGAGCTCTCCACTCTTCTTCAGAAGAGATTGAACCTAGTAGGTAACTTCTCCAATGTATGGTAATATCAGGGTGATTAGAGGTAAAGATGACAAAATAATCTACAAATAACATAAAAATCTTCACCTCCTCAAACTACAGAAACTACATGACATGATATGTTATCTGTATAAAAATCATAAACAGGAAGATGAATGAACCATACCCCCTTGGCGGAGTTTTATGCCCACCATGAAGATGCTTAACCTAATGCCAAAAATACAGACACAGACATTTCTCATCAAATACAGAGAACAAATGGCAATCAACCACAGCCCTTTAAAATGTACTGGTGTCAAACATCCCACAAGGCATCTTAAGATGTGCAGTGATCGTCTTCTCCAGTTCCACGAAAGACACGTACACAAGACTGGTAAACTCTTATTGTGATTCATAAGCACTTTGTATGTGCTTTGATGCCTTTCACAGAAAGATGAGGAAATTGCAGCAGTACTTTTTTTATCTACTTTTCAATTGGTAGATTTGCATAACTTTACTGCTAGCTTATCTACTTCCAGCTCTTAGTCAAGATGAATGACACACTGTCAATGTCGGAGACCATTTTGGAGCAGAAAGCCTATATAAAACTAATCCTATACCCTGCTGTCCCAGTCATATGCTATTACCACCATTTTCCTATACAATTCTAATAGCTCCTCCCTGCATAGTTTTGTAACTTAGTTTTCAACTATACTTTTCATAGGTTTACTATCAAAATGTGGAAAATCAAAACAATTTTCCACCTTTTGATCAAATCCATTTTCCGAATTTGGTAATACTGAATTACCAAAATGTTGGAAATGGTAACCATGGGATCAACATTCGAATACTGGAATTTCCAATGTCGAAATTCCATGTTACTGGTAATGTTTTTGCAGGGGGCCAAGCCCCCCTTCAATGCTTGCAGCCCCCATACCCTCCTGCATATTATATGTCCCAACTCTGAGATCACACTACAGTGAGGAAAATGGTACATTTCCCAGAATCCACTGTAGTACAATCTGTTATCAGAACATCGATCCCACATTATCAAATGCCCACAACCATTCCCTAATGAGGATTTAAACATTTCTGCATTGGCATTACCGAAACTGGAAAACACGCATTTGACCATCCCAGTTTTGCGTAAGTGCTGCTCTATGCATTGATAGTAAATCCTTTTCATATATCTCTTGAAGTCTTTACAAACACTTCTGTACTAAAATGTAAACTTCTTTACAACAATCTTTTCCCTTCTGAAGTATAAATCCATTTACTTCCTGCAAGATTTTAGAGCTACCAGAACTGTACAGTCTTATACATGTTGATGGAAATGCTTTACTGTATATACATGCCTTGTAATTATAGTTTTTTTTTTTTCTGAGAAATGTAACTTGTTTTTCTGAGAACTGTCTGAAATTCACTTGTTTGTATAAATGCACTTTAATGGAGCTTTTCTCCCTGGCCTTCTGCTGAAAATGTACTCTATCCAGTCGGACATTTCCAGTCAAAAAAGATAAAGAAATAAATCTACAGATTTACTATATATCAGCAACAGAAATGATGACTTTTGTTAAGAGCACGATCGGCCAAATATCAGTTTTGAAAGGAAAGTGATACAACTGTTAGTTATAATGGAAGGGTTTTATTCTGGAGGAATGTGTGGTGGAAGACATTTTTCTTGATGTACTGTTAGATCCACATGCATTGTCCTTACTATATGACGCTGATTGTTAGGTATGAGGAAATATTGCCATTATGAGAATGAGTTTTGTGTTTTATTATTTTTTTCTTTGCTATTCTGTGGTATGTTTTTTTACATTCATGAAGGAAGGGCTGTAGTAGCCTTGTGTGCAACTGGATAGCCTTATGCATACTGCACTCCTGTTACTCATTTGGAAGGTGTCATACACAATGTCTCCTTACAGCATTACTGTCTGCCAATAATTGACAAAAGTCTATGCTCTCTCTCTGTTTCTTTTGGACTCTTTCCTCAGAACATCCATAAGGATGTGATTCTCATCATGACTGAAGCTGTCCCTCTCCTGTCATTCTGTCTGTTGCATCATGCTGTAACATTTAATCAAAAACTGGAACAACAGTGACAAGCTGATACCTGCCATCCTTCCATGAAGGTTTTAGTAAATTCTGACAATGAATGTCTCTGTATTAGACATACCCTTGTAGCACTCTGACTTGTGGTTTTCGATGTTAGGTTCCTATTGTCAGTGTTGTGCTTGCCTCTGTTGCAATAGAAGAAGAGGTGCATGTATGTATTTGCTATGAATGTGTGCTAATAGGCAGGATAATGCATTTGATTCATTATTTGAAATCACCTGTCCCATTACCTACTTAGAGTGACAGTTGCATGCAGTAAGCACTCAGATACATATAGATAGCAGGAAAAATGTCACTTTACATGTTTCCCAATCAAGACATTCATAAGAAGTGAAAAAGCATTAAATCACAAGTCTTACCATTAAGGTAAGGATGCTGCTCAACAAATGGCAATGGATTACAGTGATTTATGCCTTTTACAATTCATTTTTCTTTGTCCCATTTACTGAAATATTATTTTAGTTCACTGGTGCATTATGTGTTCTGTCAGTAATGAATACAGAAAAGAGCAGTTCAAATTGTGGATAGAGGAAAACTGACATAATTTGGGGATTATTTACTATCTTATTATACAAATTAGGTTCAGCCATACTGTATTTTATGAATCACACCTTAGCACACACATGTTCTCTCTCATAGGTACATGGACAGTGGGCTCAACTTTACAACTTCCTCTGCATATGACTAAACTTCGCAGAAGCCATCTTATGATGATTAAAATTTGCAGATCTGCCATTTCTGCACAAGGCTGCACTTTACTGCAATCTTTGCTGATCATTCTCACTTAGTTGGTTTGCATACTAACGTAGCATTGCTGTTCGCTGATTGCTGTTGCACATGGCCATTTCTGGGCAGGGCTGCAATTTACTTTAACCAGTGCTGATCATTCTCACTTAGCTGATTTTCATACTGATACTACACTGCTGTTTGCTGATTGCTTTTATGGATCTGTGACCTTTGGGACAATGAACGCCACCTCAAGTATTCAGTAAAAAGGACCTCAAAACAAACTATCTTATGCACTTCTACTGAAACAAGTTGAAAGAGCTTGAAATTGAAATTTGACCTAAGGAACCTGATTTAATTATACACTTCCCATTCAGAAGAGAAGAACAGTACTAGAGCTGTTTATTAACATCAGAAAAATCCAAAATCACAGCAGTGAAATGAAAGAGAGCAGTAATGTAAACAATAAATGAATGAATAAATGAATTATGAAACAATGACTGACTGGCAAGAAATAAATTAACAAATGAGTACCTTGGGAGAAGTAAATAAAATACCTGGAGTTGAGAGCTATGGGAACACATTTTGCAGCTGATGGTTATACCACTCACCACAAAATCATTCCAAAACCAGTTACTAGATACTACATTTATTGTACAATGTAAATCTCTGAAGCATCATTGTTCCATTCACAGTCCCTCAGCCATATGTGCCAATACAGTCTTTAGATCAATTATATTTTTTATTACTTGGGAGCACTACTACTGATCATGTGTTCATTTGGTGACTCTTAAAACACTACTTTTAAAGATCACTTTTGAACACTGTCAATGTCTTAAGTATTTAACAATATATATTTTTTCAAAGATGCTTACTTTAGTATGAGGTCATGAGACTAAGATGCAAAAAATAAGACTTTTCTATAAATTTTGCCTTGTTAATAACTTTGTGTGGCCTTATATGCAGTATGTACAGAAAATGGTGGTGTGGGACATGAGATCCCATGTTCAGGGTTTCAACAGAAAACAACCCCCCTCGTCTCCGCAAAAAAGTTTGTTTTGTAGTGTCTACTGTGTTTCTAAATTGCAATTAGTTCGGCTTATGAGTTTAAATTTTAATTTTATTTAACATGTTTAGTGTTACATTTAATATATTTTGTGTCTACTGTGTTTCTAAATTGCAATTAGTTGGGCTTATGAGTTTAAATTTTTATTTTATTTAACATGTTTAGTGTTACATTTAATATATTTTTCATCTTTACTTATACAGAAGGGATCCTTTATAATACATGTTGATTGCTAATTTTAATGTTCTGCTTTAATGTATTTGCTGCTGATTCTATATAGTTATATCACTTTTAAGAAGATGAACCTTGAAGGTAGAGTAAACATAATTTCCACACAAGGTAAATTGCACTGTAGTGCAGCATAAGTGGTGGTGGGAGCTTGCTGAACCCCTGTGAGTATCTTCATTCAGATAAGATGTTAAATTGATGCGCCATCTGCTTGAGTTGGTGGTAGGTCGATGTAAAAGATCCCATTTCACCTATCTAAAAGAGTAGAGGTCCTTTATTTAACACAAAAAAATGATTTAATTATTTACATATTTACAAAATGTACATATTTACAGACACACACATACACACATTTCTATGTTTGCTACTATTCATCCTTTTTATAACATAACTGACCCTCCCTTATTTTTCAACAAACTTGATCTAATTTTCACAATGTGTCTGCCAAAATCCATTTTCCATTAAACAAAATTGAATTCAATATTTCATTCTAAATAACACATATTATATAAAATTAATTCCATCTACCCTTCTCACATATTTCTTGTTCTCATAATATCCATATATTATCATATTCATATCTGTAATGTTTATGTCATTAATATTGTCAAAAACATTTTCTTCACATGACTTTTTCCAAAGTTAAAAAAAATGCTCTTGTCTCTACCTCCTCAGTAAGTAAACACCATCATTCAACTTACTTTTTTTATGCCATATTCCCATTTACTAGTAACTTATGTATTACCCATCTCCAGTGGAAATATCAACACTCTACTATCTTGGTACACCACATTTTCCTTTTTCTATGGCTTTAATCACTCCTTCTGGTAAATATCCCATGGATGTACATAACAATATTGTTTTATCACATTATTATACCACCTACTTCTAGTTTTATCTGTTTTCCATGTCAGTATTTTTGGATAATTTTTAATTTCTTCAATTACATATTCTGTTTCTCTTTTTCTTATTTTCATCATCTCTCAGAACATTTCGTGCTTATATTTAAACATTCTATATACATATATAGATATAGCTAAGGATATATATATATATATATATATATATGTATATATACCAATTCCATTGTTGCACCAACTCAAAGAAGAGAGAAATCACCATAAAAAATGGCATAGAATTCTTACCAGCAATGACTTCTTATGCAGGCAATCTGATCTATATCATCTTAAGTTTCAGACAAATGACACTCAAGAAATCCAGCTTCATCTACCAGTAGGGTAACTGATTCATGCTTTTATAGGGAGCCATTGTCTATATATGAGTATAGGTCTCAAATTCTATTACATCATAGTGCTGTAGATAAAACTTACAGCAGAAAATTTTAACTCAGTGAAACTTCAGAATAGGCTTTAAGATAGAAAATGAATGGGTTAATTTTCCAAACCCAACTTGTGATCCCCTCTTGGATGTGATTACCATAGGTCCCAGAGGGGAGCAAGTCCAAAACCACAAATAACAGAATCCTAATAGGCTGAAGTGTGATCAGCTGAGCTCAAGATTTTGTTCCTCAATCAATCAAGCTTCAAAATATAGAAAGAGAATTGCTGACAGATGCATACACATACACACACACACACACACACACACACATACATACATATATATATATATATATATATATATATATATATATATAATATGTATATATATATATATAATATGTATATATATATATATATATATATATATATATATATATATATATATATTAATATGGTTCCTATCAGATAGTTAAACTTCTGCAAGTTGAGACTATAAGTTCGTATTTGCAGAAGTTTAAGCGTTTCAACGGAAATCTCCATAAGGGGAGGTTTCCATTTTGTTCAATTTGGTGCAATCTCGGAGTTGGTATACTTAAGTAGTGGGAGGTGTGGGGCAGTGCAGCTTGCCCCCCCTGCTTACAACAGTTTATTTTATTTTATTTTCATTTTTTTGTTTTTTATCCATAGTCAAAGTTTTCTAACTTCGAACAGGATGGTTTGAACATTCCGTGTTCAGAGTTATTAAACTTCTGCTATGTGATATAGACTCTCTCTCTCTCTCTCTCTCTCTCTCTATATATATATATATATATATATATATATATATATATATATATATATATATATTTACACACACACACACACACACACACACACACACACACACACACACATATGGGTAAATGTAAGATCATCTAATGAATATTAGATCAACTTACATATCATCAATTTCAAAAGGATAGGAAAGTGTGCATGCACTGAGACATAATCCTGGAACATGCAAAGGAGAAAACTTTTACAGCTATACCCCCTCACCCTAGGCTATTTTCATATGTGAGTGCTGAGACTGCACAACAGTGTTGAAAAAGACATTATCACTTCCCTGCTATAACAGCAATCTCACACCTCCTGCAAATCAATAAGTTGTTTTGTTGATCATTTGTGGCTGAGAAACAAACCTCAACCACCTGCCTCTTTATATATATATATATATATATATATATATATATATATATATATATATATATACACACACATAAAAAAATATATATATATATATGTGTGTGTGTGTGTGTGTGTGTGTGTGTGTGTGTGTGTCTGTGTGTATGCATTGTAGATATATCTATATAGCTATATCTATATCTATATATTTATATATCTATATATATATCTATATCTATATATATATATATATATATATATATATATATATATATATATACATGTATGTATAAATATTTATATTTAGATTACATTTTTAGTGTATTCATTTGTTATGCAGTTAAGTGAAGTGGTCCATCTAAACCTTTTTATCTACAACCTAGGCTACAATGGCAAATTCAAAAATATTATATAGGAAGAATTTGGAGTAGCCAGTGAATTAGTAACTTTCAGGCAGAAAACCCAAACACACCAGCTGTGGACTGAATATTCAAATGAAACACCAGAAGTCAGGACTGAAGCCTGGCAATGTTACATAGTGATATCACCTATTGAGCTGCCATGCTATGTGTATGTTTTCAACATTTTTCTCCAGATCTGCACAACTGCAGTTATACATACTTCACTAATAACATGCTGCTACTTAGAAGGTGTAGACCCGTTAAAATGAAAGAAAGTAAAAGTTGTAATAATATTGATAATGCATCTCACACTTTGGCTATTGAGGTCAGCTTGAAATATGATTTAAAGCAAGTATTACAGACAACTGCTTTTTATTATGCAGTGTCTTCCACATATATAACATGAATGATCTTATGGAAATATGGCAAGTCTGCAAGAAAGTTATGTGCAATGAGCCTTAGTAATTATGCCATATCACATTAGAATAAAGTTGTCATTACATAGAAAGAGGGATCAAGAGAAAGAGAGAGAAAAGAGAAATACATTTAATTTTGAAAGGAAACGTGAGCCCAACATTGTTTAAATGTGTAATTACTTTTACAATACTGACTTTTAAGACAAAAATTAGTTCAATTTGACCACATCCATAACAGTTTGCAGTCAGAAAAGAAACTCATACGCAGACAGAAAGCATATTACAAGTCAAATAATTGTACTGGATGTTATTTACAGGCAATATTAAGTAGCACTGTAATGTAGACTTAAACTTAAGGAATCCATACAAAGTAAAAAAAACCCCTTAAGGATCATTTTCAGCTGAAGAAATCAGACAGGCTATTAATTTGCTTTTATTGGTTTAGAGCTGGAAAAAAGCTGATGGAAGCACTACTGCAGCAAAGGTACTGAGGTTATTATCAATATCAATCCATAGTTAAGCAGAGGCTCCAATTTGCTGCAGTCAGCTACTACTTCAGAGTAATCAACATTTAAGCGCTTATCTTTCTTTAAGATATACCAATTTCTAACGAGTTCTGCTGAATTCTGCAGAAGCAGGACTAGCTTCGTATTAATAATATAAGAATGGTGCAAGAGTCATAGTTCTTGTTCATCTATTTAATGGTGTGACCTGCATCTGCTTATTTTGTAATGTTATACACTATAATGCTTATGTATTTGCTAAAATGTAATTGAAAGAGTGGGCCACTGTTTTAATGTAAGCTTTCAATTAAATTAAATTTGTAATAGCAAAAGACATCAGTAGATCTGACATCTGTGAGCAAATTTAATCATACTTTCAGAGAGGCAGTATACTCTGTTAGTATAAATTATATTGTTTATGGGCTGTATTATTGCTCTCCACTGTTTAAATATATATACGTACATACTTATACAAACACAGCCTTGTAGAGGTAGGCAAGCCTTGGATATTTCTAAAACAGCACATCCAGAGCTGATCAAAGGGTATGGCTTGGCTCTTGTAACCTTTTAAGTGTTATGCTAGGGCTCATAAAGTAGAGACATACACACAGACATAGACACATGTGCTTGTGGGCACATGCACGCACACACACACACACACACACACACACACACACACACACACACACACACACACACACACACACACACACACACACACACACACACACACACACACACACACACACACACACACACACACACACACACACACACACATACACACACACACACACACACAGACTTACTTATGTATATATACACACGTGCACACGTGTATTTACAGGCATACTTTTACCTAAGTTATCATCATCTCCTTTCGTTAGGGGTTTCCACAGTGGAACAGCAGTCTGCAGAACAATTGGCAGTGGAGTTTTATGGTGCTGAGTTACCAGTCCGGTGCCCAACCTTCCACAGAAGGCACACATGCACACACTCACACCTAGGGCCAATTGAGAGTGTCCAATCCACCTACAGTATGTCTTTGGGATGTGGGAGGAAACTGGATCATCCGGAGGAAACCCACTTGACCACAGGGAGGACAAGCAGACTCCGCACAGAAGGCACCCCAGCTGAGAACTGAACCAAAGAACCTCTTGCTGTGACGCAGCAACCTACTGAAACCTGAGTACTCATGTATTTTAACTTGCTGCTCATGGACATATGCAGACTTATATAAAATATTTACCTCCCCTTTGACAGGAACTCTTATTCACTTACAATGTTAACAAAACAGAAGGCTTTGTACAGCAGCTTACATTTTCTGAACAATAAGAAGTTTGAAACACTAATATCTGACATTACTGACTATAATCCTCAGTAATTTACCCAAAAAACAAACATTGTACAAGAAGCAGGATAAACATATGAGGCAAAATCAGGGATTGTTGAGATATATACCCTCAACTTGAAGTAGGGGAAGTAGAGGACAAAATAAAATAATAATCAAAACATCTCTTCAAATTTAGTTCAAAGTTGTGGAAAAGCTCTTCTGCTCTGAAGCTGTAGCAATTCACTTGCTGCAAATGTAACAAGTGGCTAGCTAGAGCTAAATTCCCACACACTACGTACCTTAGCAGTTCAGCCTTGACCGTAATTGCAGTATCATCTTCATTTGCCAATACTGCACACTTACAACAGTAGCATTGTAATGAGTGAACCGCTAAACACCTTACTCTCAGGCTGTTTGTCCCCTTAGCCCTCCTCTCATTATACCTGCATGTCCAGTATGAACAAGCGGATACTTATAAAAAAAAAAAATGGCTCATCTCAGGCTGGCTTATTAACTTTGCTAAGAAGCTTGTCCAGCTATGCAATGCATAGACACAAATGTGCACACACACACACACACACACACACACACACACACACACACACACACACACACACACACACACACACACAAACACCTGTATTTTCAGCAGATCTGCACCATATTTTAATACAGATTTAGTAATTTGTTCTTAAGCATTTCACAGTAATTCCTTCATTACTACCAGGTTTGTGATTTTCAGTGCACATCTATTCTTATACTAAAAAGTATTACAGTAGTCAAAATTTCGGTGAGTTTATAATACATCCAGTATCCTTGCAGGGAATACTTGTTCAACTAATCACACAACTTCTAACAGAAAAATGAAAGCAGACTAGAAAATCATGTCCCTATTTTTCCATCTACTGCCTAAGAGATGAGTTCTGTAGGTTATTTATTTATTTATTTATGTATTGTTCTTGAGCACCCCTTCTTCTTCTTCCTTTATTTCATCGGGAGAGGAAAATCATTCGGATGTAAGCGTCGAGTTTCCAGAATTACCCCAACCACAACAGCCGGCGGCTTTTGTGCAGACATTTCGGAACCAAAGGGGGTCTTTCTACAATCAACAACAGCAGCAGCAAGGACAAAAATGTAACAGAAACTTTGGGACAAACGCCAGTAACTCGGTTAGGGGTTACCAGGCGGACTTTCAGCAGGGACCAGGGAATGGACAACAGTTCCATAAGAGGTTCAGAAAATAAGGTATGTACTGAACCGAATATAATCTTAAATTTATCTCAATGTGTATTAACACAAGAACAGATGTCTGTGTTGGCCTTAGGCCTTAAATTTGTACCGACTGTGTTACCTAGAGGACATATAGTTAAGCAGGAAGTTTTTAGATTCGTTAGGAAAATTCATTTGAAGTATCATTTTTCTAAAAATTCCATGGGCTTTAATAATTCGGAGGATACTTCTCTTAATAGTGAATCTGAGGACAGCTTTTTTTCCTGTGATGAAAATATAGATAGCAATACATATAACGCTTATTGTAAAATTGATGTTTCTCACATCCCTTCGTCTAATAAATTCATACCACCTTTTGTCAACCAACGTATTATTCAATTTGGTTCTATGTTAGGATTTGGTTGTGAGAATATTTGTGACAATATAATGATAAATAAAAGTGAAGTTTCTTACAATTTAACTTTAAAAGAATGGTATGCTTTGAAAGAATTGAGTGATAGAACTGATATAGTTATCAAACCTTCAGACAAAGGTAATAAGATAGTTGCTATGAATGCATTACAGTATTATATGTGCATGGATCACCTGAATAATACTGAGGTATATGAGAAATGTATTAAAAGTAAATATGAATATGCAATAAGTGAATATAGAAAAATATTGGATAGGAGTGTTAGATTGGGGTACTTTATAGAAAGGGATGTTAGAGACAAATTGTCCAGTTGTAAAAGTGAAATAGCTGTTTTTTTCTGTTTGCCCAAAGTGCACAAAAGTATGGTTGAACCACCAGGTAGATCTATTATTTCTGCATGTAATTATTTTTTACATAATGTCGGGTTGGTATTACATGAGATTTTATTACCTTATGTTATTAGATCCCCATCCCCGGCCTATATTAAAAATAGTGTAGATTTTTTAAATAAAGTTTCCTCTTTGGCATGGACAAAAGAGATGTATTGGATTGTGGTTGATGTAAAAGGCCTATATACTTCCATCCGGCATAGGGATGGTTTAGAGGCTATCAAGTTTTCCTTGGAAGATAACCCTTTAACATGCTTTGTTGTTGTAATGATAGATTTTTGTTTAAAGAACAATTATTTTTATTTCGACAATGTATTATATAGACAAAAACGGTACAGCAATGGGGGCAGCATTTGCCCCTATGTATGCGAACCTCTTTATGTCTTTTTTCGAAAAGAAATTTTTATTTAATTTAGATTTTATTAAAAGGTATGTACAATTTTATTTTCGTTATATCGACGATTTGATTTTTATTTGTGAAGGTGGCATAGAGCAAGTAGACAAATTTATGGTGGATATACATAAGAATCCTTTTGGTCTGGCATTTGACGGACTCCAGAAAGGTAATAGGGTGATATTTTTGGACCTTATTTTGGAAGGCACAGAAAAAGGGAATATTTCTTTTAAAATACATAGAAAGTTTGTGGATGGTAACCAGTATCTACATGCTTCAAGTTGTCACCCTCCTCATGTGTTAGAGGCTTTACCTTATGGTGAATTGGTCTGTGTGTCGAGATTGTGTAGTGAACCAAACATTTTGGAAAAGGAATTGGAGGCAACAAATTGTATGTTTTTACAGAGGGGTTATGCACCGAGTATTTTGAAACAAGCATTGGTGAAACTAAATAAGGAAAAGGGTATGAAAAAGGATGTTCCTTTGTGTATTAGAAGGAACGAGTTTCATACCAGAAGTATCTATGAGAATAGACAGGAAGGAAGAGATACACTTTACTATGTTTCAGTGTATAATGTGAAGAGTGAGGAGGTTAAATTTCTTATAGAATACTATTGAAAGTATTTGCTAGAGGATAGAGTTCTGGCAGGTATTCTTCCGAATAAACCGCTTTTCTCTTTTAAAAGGGGTAGAAATCTCAAAGATATGGTGGTATGTGGAAAGTTTCAAATGCCTAAAATAGATATACCTAAGAGGGTTATGAATTTGGGAACAATTAGTTGTAACAGATGTAGCATTTGTACAAATATTGTTAAAACATTTAATAGTATAAATGGAATAAAATTTGAACCCAGGGAGGTTCATACATGCAGAAGTAAAGGGGTAATTTATGCACTTAAGTGTCCTTGTGAACTTTACTATATAGGGGAGACAAAGAGAGAATTCCGTATTAGGTTCATGGAGCATGTTAGGGATGTGAAAAATAAGAGAGAAAATAAAATAATTGCTTCACATTTTAATATATTTCATAATGGTGATGTGTCTTTATTAAAAGGCACTGTTTTGGAAAGTGTGAAATGTTTATTTGATGATGAAAGTGTTTTGAAACAAAGGTTGCTGTATAAAGAAAGCATTTTTATCTTAAAGTATAAAACTATGACACCCACAGGGCTCAATAATGAGCTTAATTGGAAATGTCTACTTTAAGACAGGATTTTACTATATAATTGTATAATTTTTTAATTAAAATAAGGTGTGTGCTATTAATTAGAAGTTTCTATATAAGAATATGTACTTTGCATTTTCAATGTTTGATATTCCTTGAAGGTGGAAACACCGAAGCGCTAGAAGAAAATAAAAATATTAACTTTCTGCTTGTGCCCTTTATTTCACAGTCGGTGAAATTTGTTGGGGACAGAGTTGTTCTATTTTGTGTGGAAGAAGGAGATCTTGTTGTCTTTATATAAAATATTTACCTCCCCTTTGACAGGAACTCTTATTCACTTACAATGTTAACAAAACAGAAGGCTTTGTACAGCAGCTTACATTTTCTGAACAATAAGAAGTTTGAAACACTAATATCTGACATTACTGACTATAATCCTCAGTAATTTACCCAAAAAACAAACATTTTACAAGAAGCAGGATAAACATATGAGGCAAAATCAGGGATTGTTGAGATATATACCCTCAACTTGAAGTAGGGGAAGTAGAGGACAAAATAAAATAATAATCAAAACATCTCTTCAAATTTAGTTCAAAGTTGTGGAAAAGCTCTTCTGCTCTGAAGCTGTAGCAATTCACTTGCTGCAAATGTAACAAGTGGCTAGCTAGAGCTAAATTCCCACAGACTACGTACCTTAACAGTTCAGCCTTGACCGTAATTGCAGTATCATCTTCATTTGCCAATACTGCACACTTACAACAGTAGCATTGTAATGAGTGAACCGCTAAACACCTTACTCTCAGGCTGTTTGTCCCCTTAGCCCTCCTCTCATTATACCTGCATGTCCAGTTTGAACAATCGGATACTTATAAAAAAAAAAATGGCTCATCTCAGGCTGGCTTATTAACTTTGCTAAGAAGTTTGTCCAGCTATGCAATGCATAGACACAAATGTGCACACACACACACACACACACACACACACACACACACACACACACACACACACACACCTGTATTTTCAGC
>NC_056737.1:1872995501-1873043001 GCF_019279795.1 Protopterus annectens
CACTACATGAAAGCACATTGTACTTCTGTTACTTGCAGTGCTGTATAGGATTCAAATACGTTTGGTGTGTGTGTGTGTGTGTGTGTGTGTGTGTGTGTGTGTGTGTGTGTGTGTGTGTGTGTGTGTGTGTGTGTGTGTTATTGTCTTCAACTATGTGAAATGTTATAATACTTCCCCTATGAGGGGGCCTGTTTTCTGGGCCATGGAGAGGGCCTTGTTCATAGTCAAGGATTAGTGACAATTGACAACACAGATGGAATGTTATGGTAAGACATAATTTCTTTTTTTTATGAGTGCAGTTACCAATGTTTTATTTCAATAAGTTTTGTCTTGAGGAAAGGCAGAAATGAAAAGAGATATATATATATATATATATATATATATATATATATATATATAGATATATAGATATATATATAGATATATAGATATATATGTATATATTTATATACATGATGACGCCAATGAGTAAAACCAGTTTATAGTCTGAACTTCACATTTCACAGCTTGTTATTTTTGTGGAATAAGCACTATATATTTATTGCATTTGCAATAGTTATTTACTTTTTGAGAGGTGCTGGAATCATTTCTGATGTAGTTTTACTTAATTTATTCCATGCTGTCATTTGATGTTTCATTCACATGGTTTAGTTTGTCTCTCTCTCTCTCTCTCTCTCTCTCTCTATATATATATATATATATGCATACATATATATTACACAAACACACACACACACATGCACACACACACACACACACACACACACACACACACACACACACACATATATATATATATATATATATATATATATAGAGAGAGAGAGAGACAGACAGACAGATAGATGTAGATATATATATATATATATATATATATGTGTGTGTGTGTGTGTGTGTGTGTGTGTGTGTGTGTGTGTGTGTGTGTGTGTGTGTGTGTGTGTGTGTGTGTAGCTATAGATACACATATAAATAGCTATAGATATAGAGGTATAGATATAGGTATTGAGGTATATAATTATAGACATATACATATATAGATAGATACAAATATAGATATCCATTCATAAGAAATATATCTCTTCATAAGTAATGCCAGCAATAATCTGCTCTCCAGTCCACAGAACATCAAAGGCAGATGGAATGAATACTTCCAACAGTTTCTGAAAGAAGAAAACCCCACAGAAGCTGTACTGCCCCGACACAGCCTATAAAGAACAAAGAGGAGGAGCCTACTCTAGAACTAAGAGCAGCACTTAAGGAAAACAAAGTCAGGGAAAGCAGCTGGCTCAGATGAGGTCACGACAGGTATGATCAATATGTTTGGAGACTTAGGGGAGGAACAGCTCTAGAGGGTAAAAAAGTGTACCACAGCTGACCAAGGAATAAGCATTCTAGTTCCACTGTAGAGGAACAGTTGAGACATTCACAGCAGTTTAGAGGTCAGTATCCATGAAAGTGCTGAAGACCATGACTGATAAATAAATAAATACATAGAGTAGTGGAAAGAAAGATGGGAGATGAACAGTTCTGATTCAGATCAGGATGCAGCACAACTGACTCAAAGTTTGTAGAAGACTGTTTAAAATAAGCTACAGATGATGAAAGAGTCCAGCTAGTCGTTCCTAGACTTGAAGAATGCATATAACAAGGTCCCAAGGGAGCAGATTTAGGCATTCCTATGATGGCTCAAAGTCCGGGAAATATCAGTTGAATCAGTGTAGACTATGTATAAGGACCCAACAACATTAGTACAAACAGTTTTCAAACTCAGAGCGGGGACCTCACTGGGAGTGAGTGTGCATCAGGGTTCAGCTCTAAGCTTGCTGCTGCTCATACTGGTGATGGACTACATCAGGAAATAAGATAGAGGGGGAAGATCAACAAAGTTTCTGTATGTAGATAATGTTATTTATGATTGTAGTATTTCCTTTGTCTTTAAATTGCACGTTGGCATCCTCATCATATGGGGACTACAAGTTTCCTGCCACACTATTATTGTTTTGTACCCAAGGAATTTCTACTACAATTCTTGAAGTGATTTTCTGGTGATGCAACCAGGGATTAGTTATTAAAAAGACTCATAGGTGAGAAATGATCCAACATGGTACGTGTCTATATTATAACATCAAATTTTATAAAGTTCAAATGTTATAATATCGAGCCAGTTTTGTTGAACGCTAAAAACAGCGAAGGTGCAGGACACCAAATTCTTTCCCAGGGAAAGAATTCAGTGGGCCATTGCTGTAGCTTCGCTGTTTTCAGCATTCGATATGTTGGAGCATTACGGGTCGGGTTTAGGTAAGTGTGCGATTGTGTGTAGGTTAGGGGGCGGATTAGGTGAATTAGGGTTAGGCAGCAGGTCATGTAAGTGTGCGGTTGTGTGTAGGTTAGGGTTAGGGGCGGGTTAGGTGAGTTAGGGTTAGGGCTCGGGTGAGGTGAGTGTGTGATAGTGACGGACCTTAGGGTTAGGGTCGGGTTAAGGTAAGTGGATAGCTAGTAGTGTATGTAAAGTTTAATTTAGGTTTAGGTGTAGGATTTTAAGTGTATGTTTGTGGATTGCTGTTTTTTGTGTGTGTTTGTGTTGTGTGTATGTTTCTCAGAATAGCGATTTTTTTTCCCAAGGAAAAAAAAATCGCTATTCTGACTGTTCCATGTTTGCGGATTTCGATGTTTAGGGTTCAGTATTATAACATTCGATCTTTGTAGATTTCAATGTTATAATATAGACCCCATGGTACAGTTAAGTAAAAGTTGTGCTGGATTGTACAGACTGCTCCTCTAAAACTGTATGCCTGCTATGAAGAACCAAGGGAGATCTAGAGTCATATCTGGTCACTTCTGAATATTATGCCACCTCAGAAAACTGGAACTTAAAAGACTGTGAAAATCATATTTTCCCAACTGATATGAGAAGCATTGAAAATGTTTTGATTATATAGTCTATTACAAACTGGAAAAAGGCAGCTTTTATCTAGGGCTGGAATTACTTCTGAATTACAAACAATAACATTTTATAACTTAACTTTTTAATGCTGTCAAACATGTAATAGCCCAGGGGCATAATTTAAAACTTATTTTACAGCCTTATATAGAACTTATCAGCTATAATAATTGAGAATGCTAACAGTTTTAGCAATAGATAGGTTAAAAGAGCTTTACCTTTAGCTAGTAATATAAGAATGGGTATTACAAAGTGATCCCAAGAGCTCTGAGAAGCTAGTAACTTCAGGAAAATACTAATTAGTTAATGACACAATGTTTAAAAATTAATTGGATGCATCTAAACCTAAAACTACACTAAGAAATGTGTCATCTTTTATGAAGAAGTGCAAGAAATGTGTTAATTTAATTTAAATCAAAGGAAGGAAGCACTGAAGGCAATGCTAGCAGTGTGAAAAGGGACATGCATGGTACAAAAGAAGTCAGCATTATATCATTGTGTTGTAATTAAGAGACTAAAGTCTACTGTATTTCCAGAATGAAGAGTCTTTCACACCATGCTATAATTTGAAAGCATGGTTACCCTTGACAAAAGTTCTTGGGTATGTAAGCACAATAATAGAAATGATTATTTTTTTTTTGTTTTTTAAAATCTTTTATGGACAAATTCAGGCAAGCAGAGCCAAACTCCACAAGTTATGCACACACACGTCTTTTGCATATATTCCATACGCCTTTAATACAAGAGGTTTAAGGAATCACATGGTGGAAAATCTAGCTTGGATAGATTTTTCTTGCAGTTTTTACTGAGTGGTTTGCTGTGTGTCCTTTTTACTTACTGTTTTAGTTTGTTAGTTGGGATATTCTGCAGACACCCTAATAGTTATGGAAATCATGTGGGTACTACGACAAGACAACTCTGTGTTTCTAAAAGTTAGCCAAGAGTCCGCTTATGCTTTGCTGATGAGGCTATAAGAAGGCTGAAACATGCATGTCCATAGCTAGTGGAGTTTGATTTTTATTGGCCTGAATTTGTCTGTAAAACACTTTAAAAAAGAAAAAAGGTCATGGGTATTCAGGACTGCCATATATGCTGAAACACCTGATGTCCTTAAGGGGTTATTTGCATGTATCCCATATGCCGCTAACACAAGAGATTTAAGGATTGACACAGTGGAAAATCTAGCTTGGCTAGATTTATATTGTAGTTTTTACTGATTGATTTATCTTTGTGACCTTTATACTCATTGTTTTATTTAGGTGAGGGAAGAGGTAAAACTGAAGCTAAAATTTGTTCTGAAATACTCTGCAAAGGAAGGACAACAGAGAGAAGGAAAACAGACTGAGGATGGAATTTACTCACATTATGTCAGAAAGACAACCATCTGTAAATAAAGAGAACACTCGTGGCTTGTACAATAGAAGAGATAGTAAAAGAGAAGAAGATTGTTGTCTAGAACTATTTTTGCAGTGGAGGATATTGAAGAAGTTATGCCTTTGATTTGGGAGACAGAAGCTATACCTTGATAGAAAGTCTCTTTGAGACAGTGGACTTGCAAGTCAACTATTTGCATTTTAAATTAGCACAATGGGGAGATGATGCTTTATGCTGGGGGGGGGGTGCAAGAGGGAATATAACCAAGGTTTTAGAGGTGAATATTGAACAGAATGGTCTCATTACATATTACCCCCCTACTTTGAGCTGAAAGATGAGTATGGAGTACCTATATAGTGTATTAAAGGTAAGGAGGAAAGTCTATACCAGTAGCAAGTGCCAAAATACAACAGGACACTAGCAATGAAGCTAGTCCTTAGTTACTATTATGAGGTCAGATGGAGCTAGAAAATCCAAGGCAAGACAGAGTAATATGCCCTTATGCATATAGAATGTTTTGTTTACTTTTTTTATCTTTCACATTTTGTGTTTTGATGTTTTGGGGCCACTAAATGTATTTCATACTAGGATATTGAAATACTGAAATCCAGATGGCATGGCTACAAATTTTTATAAAAAATATATATGCAGGAACTGGTACTTATTTTGCTTAACTCTTTAATGTTGTTGCATCCCAACAGCAGATTTTGACAGGCTTGCCAATATACTTTTAGTAATGAAACATGGGAAATACTCTGTCCATAGAGTTGTAGACCCATATCATTGTTTTCCACAGAGAGTATTTTGTTTCCTAGGTCTTAGCAACCTTTTGGGAAGCAGTAGTCAAACACATTGCTCCTTTTGTAAGCAATGATTTGTTAGGGGTTGAATGGATGGAACACAGTTCGTTCACTTTTGGTTAAATGATTAAATGATTAACATTATCTACTCAGCTGGCAGAACTGATGGATGCATTCTTACCAGATTATCAATAGTCTTTGACACTGAGTCTATTAAATTATTAATTGCTTCTATTGGATGCATGTTGGAAATGTGGATTTTCTTGATGCTTTATTGACAGATACTCTGTAGAGATTCTATAACATAAGTATCATTGAATGAGTTAATAGCAGTATGTTTTCCCTCTTAGTATCCAATCTGGGGGTTTCTTTCAACACAAATGTGTCTTTTATACTTCAGGGGAAGTATCTGCTGCCATGATAAGACATTATTACAATATGTATACCAAGCCATTTGATTTCATAACTCATTAGCTTCCTCATAAATTGCTGCTGATGGATCGATCCATGTAAAGAATCCTGAAAGTGCAATTTCATTTCCATTACAATCTAACAGTTTGTTAAAGCTATCTTATCTTTTTTTTTTCTAAATATAAAGTAATCACTATGCTTTCTTGTAAATGAAACATGTCTTATGAAACTCTTTTTGGGTAATTTATACCCTCCTGGTGGTTAAAGAGTGTGTTTATTAAATATTAGACTGAGAAATATATGCAGAATTATTAGTATGAATACTTTTAAACTCTCTTCAGAGCATAAGAACATAAATCTAATAAACAGTGGGTGCTGTGAGACTCTAATATTATAGACTTGTGGTTCTGTTAGATCGGTCATGCTTCGCCCTCATAAACCATATAGTGTATGATGCTAAACTCTATACAACCCTGACTCCCACAAATTATTAGTACTTGATTACATGAACAAAATGTATTTTGTAGTCTCTGGTAACAGTTTAATTATTGTGAAAGCTCTCTTGGTTTTCAAAGACTTCACAATTGAGGACAAACTTCTGTGGAATATTTTCTGCTGGTCATATACTATACACTCATTTTAGATGTGGCATGGTATGGAGAATGCTGGCACTCATGTTAGACATGGTATGGAATGAAGAATGTTGTGGTCAAAGGATCACCTGGAATATAGATTTTTTGCATCCTGTGATACAAGAATTCCCCACCTGGTGCATTTCTATGGTGGATTTTATGATCAAAAACAGAATTCACAGTCCCACCCTTAAAAGTGGAGAATCTGTGAAAAGATACTTTGTTTTGCAAGTTGTAGTTAACGAGAATTTTGGTATGATAATATTCCCCTAAACCACAGGATGGTACTTCAAAATCAGAAATGTGAAATAATTTGTTTCTCTTAATAGAGTGTTACACTCTCAAAGGATAAGTAGAATGATTATTTTGATTATGAAGGGGGAATTTATGCAGCAGTTGCAGCCACACACCTTCTAGATGTGATGTGTTTACTCAAAGGATATTTACTTAGGGTAAAATAAACTGAGAGCTATATTTAAAGTGGATTGTCACACTTTCCTAAGCAAATGTAAATAACCAACCCTTAGTGATGGGGGTGATCTCCTTACCACATACCATATCAAATTTTATAGTATTTGCTTATACAGTGTGTTATTTTCAAAATTAATACCATTCATAAGCACCTTCCCTTGAAAATTTTCTTGAATCTAACAATGTCTGACTTGATATCATGAAAGACTGTACCCACAATGCCTCATTACCAACACCACACTTTCCCAAGCTATGTACTGCAACAAGTGAGTCTTATATCCTAAATGATCAATTTGACAGCTATTTCTCACAGATGGAATATCACACCTCTCAACCTCTCAGTACAAGACATCTGGACAAGACATAAAATAATGGGTGAACAAATGTTCAAAAATAGGGACAGATCTTAAATGTTGCTCTTGTAAACTTTGAACATTTCTAGAATAACAGGATTTGTGTTAGCATGCATTTTCTGAAGGATATGCAATCTGAAACTCAAATATATGTCATTATTTGGAGACTTCAGTCCTCAGTGATTTGCCAAAAAAAAAAATAAGTGTTATAAGGAATAGATCAAAACTATGAGACTAAAATCTGGACATTCTATGAAAATATGGACAGTTGAGAGGTTTGTGGAATACCCATCCTTGAAAACGTGTACTCTTTTATTGAAACCATAATATAAATAAGTAGCTGTTCCTCTGCAGAAATATGATGCTTTTGATTACCCAGAAAACTTTTCATGTCTATGTTAATTATTGCCTACACTTAATTTGACATTGTTTTGTGGGTGTTGTCATAAAGGAAAACCTGAGTCAACAGTAAAACTAAAACATCAAAAATATATCATAATCTTTGTTTTTGTTTTGAAATCACTTGCAGTTTAATAACAGGACTATATCATTAAAAAAATTTATTGTAAAATATAGATGCATAAAAAGTGTGACAATACATTTTAAAAGGCAGCTGGTGTACTGTTCCAATAGGCTGATTCTTATGAAATGTAATATGTTTTATAATGCTTTCAGATGAAAATAGCTAATATTTGCCTTCCTTCAGCGTTAGTTTTTTGGCTGCTCTGCTTACCTTCTTTATTATGTTTCATTTGCCTTATTTTCCTGTCTTCCTTTAGCTGCAGTATGGGATTCTCCTTATCTGCAGTCACATCATTTGAGAATCACAGTGATGTTTCCTTCTTTTACATTTGCCTACTACTTTGCTTTGAAGAGTTACTGTTTCTGTAATGGCATTTTTGATATACCTTCACTGTTTCCAGGATCTGTTCATGGCTGTTTTATTTTTATTGAGGCTTTACACTATTTTAGAAGAATTTGCCCACTTGAATTACAGAGTTCATTGTAAACCTTACTGCTTCTTGGTCATTATTTTTAAATTGGTTTGACACCTTCCAGATCTGAGACCTTCCCTTCTCCCTGTCTGTGAACAGTGGATTCAGAATTGTCTTTAAGCTGTAGTCCTGTAGTGATAACTGTCTGATGCCCCCATCTTGTTGGCTGCAAGGCTTAATACTGTTCCTATGTGTGGCGGCCTTTAAATTCCTTCTCTATAAAGTGACATCCAACAAGTTTTCTAATAACATTTTCCATCTTTACCACAATTGCAGGAACACTATCAGTTTCTAATCTCTTTTTCTATCCAAACCAGTGGACAATATCATGCCATTTACAGACTCGGGCCCACAATGCTTCATTTCATTTCTGCTTATATACATATTTTCCTTGATTCCTTCCCTTGTACAGAGGTTTTGTAGCCCTTCCTATGTGCTTAGCTTACCCTTCCCATAAAAAAAATGTACTTTGGAATGTGTCATCCTGATCATAGTTTTCTATGTACTATATTTCTTATTTTTGGTCCCCTTACCGTCATTCAAACATCTGTTCCATTGTCCCACATGAATCACTTGATGTACCGGATACTCAAAGTCAACATAGGACAAACACTTCTTTTTTCTTTCAGGGCTAGTCTGGATCCTAAGGACATCCTGAGGGGCTGCATGGTATCTCCCATCCCTCACTCCTGCTTTGGTAGCTACCAGAGCCTCTTATCAAACCAATTTCACCAGGGCTACAGTCAGGTACCATGGGATTGGCCCTCTCTGTGTTCTATGCTTCTGCTGCTGTCACAATATCAAACTCTTATGTTCATCATTATGATCATTGCTGCAGTGGTCTAAGCTATATGGGCTATATCCTGCAGAGGGCATAACAGTTGGCCTGCTTCCAAAGCTTCAGGGAATCTTCCATGCATGCAAACATTTAGTCAGCTCAAGCTGAGCTGACTAAAAGTCAGATTTGGGTAACAAACCCTTCAGAGCTTTCGTGTCACTAAAGTGAGTACGCCTCTATGGGCTTTTGAAGACTGGCAGTCGGCTAATGTTATTTCATTACTTGGCAGATAAGTTCTTTTCAGGGAAAAAAAAACTTTCACTTAACTTTTTACCACAAAAAAACATCTTTTTCTATAAAAGATTAATATTTAAGCTGGGAAAAAGTGGTTCTGTTGACTGTCTTGTAACTTTTAGGTGCTTTTAAATGGGAGTGTCATGTTCTTACTTTAGAGGTAAAAAGCTGTTGCATATTGTTTAAAACTACCTTTTTTTGGTTGTGAAACTGATGTCATTTTGCATTTGGAGATGGTATAAGTGGTTAATATGCTTTTTACTATGATTTGCATGAGAAAAAGTTTTACCTTTTTACAAACATACCTGGTTTACTGGCTGTTGCTGCTAAGCTTCCCCAGGAATCAGGCACCATTTTCAGCTTGATCATGGAACAATGTACCAGATACTCAGTTGTACCTTCTTCCAACCACAAAAAGAAAAAGATTGTAAAGCAGTGTTTGCCAACACAGAAGGTTGGTACTCTGGCTCCATCATTGGTGGGTGACTCTTCTGTGGCCAGAACTTATTCCTTGGAGAACTCATTCTTTTCCTTGGATCATTCCAATGTAGTCCCTACAGCCCCCATAGACTGAGGTTGATACACCATCTGTGACTATTGTAGTGCCCTTACTGGTCAAGGGAGAGACTTTTTTTGATGCTCCTTGGAATAGTGGCAAGGAAAGTACTTCTGCTTATCCAGATTGCTGTGCTTATCCCTAGGGATGTTGCAATTCTAGGTCTGTTTATTCAGAAATTCCTTTCAAAAGAAACAGAAAACTAAAGATACATCCTCTGCTATTTCAGTTTACTCTGGGCAAGGATAATTAAGTAGGCTTAGCTCAGGGTCTTGTGCAGGCTGTTGACCTTTCTTTTAAGACTGCTCCTGGCAAAAGTAAAAGGGACTCCTCTTTCCCTGTGGAGATTCAAAAGGCTGAACCTGAGGATGAATGAGAAGAGACAGATGTAGTATTTTGTCTCCTCAGATTTCTGACTCAGTTTCTGAGGAGTGTGTGGCACCTGATAGTCCCTATGAAGGATTCTCTTTCTCTGAAAGTATTTTAGAATGAATCAGCTTTTTCAATGGGGAAGTAGTATTGTTCCTCAGAAAACATTATGATTTGTTACATCTGGAATTTTCAAAACTTTTGCCTATTCCTCCAGTTCTGTATGCCTTCAGGGATGTTTTTGCTATGTTTGCATTCTTACTGACAGTCAGCTTGCTGACCCTAAGGAAAGCAGATTGACTTTATAAACTTCCTCAGTCTTTTAAGTTTTTATACACTAATTCCAGACCTCACACATCAGCTATTGCCTTAGTAAATCCAGTAACTATTAAAGATGATGGTAATTCTAATCCCTTTCCTGCTGACAAGGATGGGAAGGTTTTTGATAAGCTTGAGGAAAAGTGTATGCTTCTGCATTGGTTCATAAGTTCATAGGTGTTTACTAGGCTAACAAACTGGAGGGCCTTTTTAAACCTAGCCATACATCCCACATTTCTAACAAGTTCTCATACCCTTGATAAATGTAAGCAAGGGCTTAGGAGATGAAATATTTACAAGCAGGTGCCCGGAGATGAACCATTTTCAGGTTGTCTGTGTCCATTAGAGAGATAGGTGCCAAGCCAGGAATGAATTTCCTCTTCCCCATCCAATTTTCCAAGTTACATATGAATTTTGTTAGGGAGGAACTCTGCTTCACGTGGATGTGGAGCCTGTTCCAGGGGAATGGGTAATCTCTTGGCTACATACCTGTCTCTCCAGCATGTCCTATTTATATCACTGGTAAGGTTTAAGTGTTCATAATGGGTAATTCTGGTGTTGTTTGTTTTGTAGATATTCATGATGTTCATCCAGGTGGGGTCTAACAATGTCTTGAATGTCAGGCATACATCTCCCCTCAACAGCCTGTAGGAGCCAGAACAGAGGGATGGGACCTTGAGGTTGTCTGGACAGGGCAAGTGACATATGCCCTGTATTCCTTTAGTGAGGAACCGCTGTGGATGTTCCAATTGTTGGATGTGCCTGGTTAGGTACATAACAAAGGGGGAAATGTACTCATTAAATGGTCTAATGAATGCTGAATACAGCAGAACAATGATTGCTTTTGACCTGGATGACATACCTTTGTTTATAAGCTGCACAATATAGAATGATTTTTCTCATTACTGTAAACACGTGATGGTCAAAGGTTAAATTGCTGTCTATGTGTGTGTCCCCAAGTCCCTGACTACTGGGTCAGTTCTTAGGGGCAGGTTATCAATAGGATAATTACCAGGGGTGGATGACTTCCCAAAAGATGCTATTATGCATTCTTTGAGATTAGGTTTTAGTCCATGGCTCTGATACCAGTTGTTTGTCTGTCAGCCCTTTCTGGAGAACAACTGTGTCAGTAGAGTGAATGACTGCTCCTAATTTGCAATGATCTGCAAATTTAGACTGCCAGAGGCCATTGGCATTGGCAACCTTTATTTTTAGAATTCTTAATTTTCAGGCTTATATGTTAACATTTATCCTGTCTAATTGTGAAAGGATGAGGAATGTTTTGGCTTCAGCTTCTTCCTGTGAAGAGAAGTCTGCTTTGTGTAATTTGGTTTCTTTTGTTTTCCAAGTCACAACTCATTGTTTAAAATGTGTTTATGAATCTGTGTATGTCACATCCAGGGCTGTTGTCACTGGAACTGTTTTGAGGAGGTCTACCTGGCTGCAGTCTCATAACCTCCCAGTGGATGTTAGGAATGACATTTAGACTTTTCTTTTAGATACTGAACTAGCGTTTGGACCTTCTGCTGCAGACCTCATCATAAAGTATGATGAGAGAGGGAAACGGAACCAAAGAATGTCTAGATTTTTTTCAGCTGTCCTTGTTGAAGTTTTCCAAGGGATGCTTTATTTCCTCCACTAACTTTATCAAAAAGCAAAATAAAGAGTCCTAGCAAAATGCTTGCACACAGACATTTAAAAAGTAGTGGCAAGGATGATCCAAAAAGAAGACTGCAACTCCCCAAACAAAACATACCACCCAACATACACTGGAAATCCTTTAATCCTCACAAAAAGTCTGAATTATCATTTCACTCTTTGGTAAAAGATTGTTTCAGGTAAATGGGTTCTGAATGTGATTAATCAAAACTACAGATGGCAGTGGAAGGCTCTCTGTGGCAGTGGAAGTCTCTCCATCCTTCCCATGGAGATCCCTCCTCGTCCATCACATTAGACTATTCTATTCCATTCTACTTTACAGCACATGCTGTCTCCATGGGTAATAGAATATGTTCTTCCGACTCTTTTATGAGATGGATTTTTTCAAGAATGTTCTTGGTGCCAAATAAAGAGTATTCTTGGTAACCAATTCTGGATATTTACTTTCTAAACCACTTTGTGAGAGTTCCCAACTTCAAAATGCTCTCACTTCAAACATATTCCCACTTCTTTATTATAGTTTCTTAAGAACTCTAGATTAGAAGATGTATATCATCACATTCCTATTTATCCAAATTTTGGGGATTTCTTAAGTTTTTGTGTGTCTGGATCACATTATCAGTTCTCTATCTTACCCTTTTGGCTATACAGTGCTCCAAGAGTGTTCACAATGTGTCTAGCTCCTTTGATAAATAATTTCAGATTGCAGGGTATCCACATCTTTGCTTATTTAAACGACTTCCTTATCTTTGCAGAGTCTTCTTAAAAGTGCCAAGAAAGTCTCTCTCTATCTCTCTCTCTCACTCTCTTGGGTGAGAGATCTCTTACACAGGCTGGGATTCTAAGAGAATGTTCAGAACCCCTTTCTGACTCCTTCTAACAGGATTAATTTGGGAGGGGGATGGATACCTCAATGCAAAAAGTTATTCTTTTACAGGAAAAAAAAAACAGTCTGTATTTAAATATTTTTCTGGGTTTTTCCTATCAGACTTCTATGTCAGCAATGGAATTCATCATTGTTCTTGGTCTCATGGTTCCCATAATTCTCATTATACCTCTTGCAAGATGCCATTTGCAAAAGATGCAATGCTATCTGATATCACTGTGGTCCCAACATTAGCACCCTTTGCCTTTTCAAATCTCAGTTTTAGTAAAGAGGGAGTTTGTATGGTGGAAACATCAAATTACTATAATTTGGGTGTCCTATTCTTCCCTCCTGCTCCAGCACAGTCAACCAGATCAGATGTCTTGAACTTTGCATGAAGAGCAACATCTATGGGCATAAAAGTACAGGGTCTTTGTAACAGAAGGCAAATCAAAACCTCAACAAGAAAGAAATGTTGGCTCTTCTAAATGCTGTCATCTTTCTGAATCATTTGTGGTCCCTGCAACCTCTTCAAGTATTTACAGATAAAACCACTCTGATGAGGTACATAAACATGCAAGGGGAAACCAGACCTACCATGTTAAAATGTCATATAGCATTGTACCACAATCTCTCTCTACAGGTATCCTGGCAGAGGGAATCTGTGTGGTAGACAAGCTGAGCAGGACCTGTACAGACCCAAACAAATGGAAACTGAATCAGGGCGTCTTATAAGACTAGATCCATCTGTGGGGAAAACAACAGGAAGTTTTTTTGACTCCTCTCTAAGCAATCACTCCATGCAAGGAGGCCTGGATGATTACTGCATTTTCTTTTCCTTGGACTGGAATGTTCCTGTATGGCTTTTCACCCATTCCGCTGATTTCCAGGGTACTTCCAGAGAGTCAAAATGCAACAGTGGTTTGTCCTTATTCTGGAAATGACCAGTGGAAATTGGAACAAGCTTCCTCACAGACTAGATAAACTCAGACAAGATCAGGGGTGTTTGATTCTCCTGACCCCAAACAACTGCAACTATTTTTTCTGAAGATGTGCAGCAGGTATTAACGGAGACAACAAAACCTTTAGTCTCCCATTAGTTTAGCAGATCCCAGTGATACTAAGCACATGAGATCTGCATCTGCTGTACAGCTATGTAAGTAATACTTTGCTGTGAAGTGCCATATCATTGCCAGCAAAGCACACAGGACGCATTAGTACAGTTGTTGCTGTGTTCTTCTTGTCTACCCTCCCATGCATCACCCTCACTACGTTCCTAAGACTTATTCTGTGCTACTATGACCTTTTTTTCTGTCTCGGTTATTTGTCCATGCTCAGGAAATTAACTCAAGCATTCAACTTTCTCTGGATGACCACATGATTGTAATGATTCACTATCTTTTCCTTTCAGGCATGATATCAATCATTATCTTTACAATCCAATCAGATATGTCTCTTTGTTCTACCCTATTAATTACTGAATCCCTAAGGAAAGAAGATTTCTTGAATTAGATCTGTTGCTTGAATCATTGGAGCAGTAGATTCAGAAGGGATTTCATTTTTCATTGTTGGCACCACTCCAGAGATCACCGTGGTCAACATGTTCTCTTCAGACATCTTATAGACTAGCAATGACTATATCCAGATCCCTATGTATGGAAGGCATTGCCACATATTTAGCCCAGAAAATGTTGAGACTATTTCTCTTACTCTGTCCTGAGATATCCCAGAGATGTGGCAAATCCCTACCTTCACAACATACTACTAAAGTTTGGTAGTCAATACCCCTTGCCATTACTTTAACTTTTGATGTGATATATATATATATATATAAATATATATATATATATATATATATATATATATATATATATATATCTTAGAAGCCTAGTCATGAAAAGGTTCCATAAACCTAGTCAACAGGCATAATGGAATGTTTTATTGGGTTATTTTTGTAACAGTTGAATTGACTCCAAACAAGAAACTCCTAAAATCCTTCCAAATTCTTCCTTATAAAAGTAAACTTATCTTTGGACACACTGGATAATTTGTCTGAGGTATAAACAAATATACAAAAAGAAAACAGAACAAGAATTTTGCTAAATGCATTTTCAAGATGGCTGCTAACTGAGTAACAGCTTAATTTCAGCTCTTCTGGTGTAAAAACAGAAATTCAGAAAAGAGAGCCAGTGAATTTGTCTTTTTGGATACATTTCAGTTATTGGCTCATAAGTGCACTGCCTGGATGCCAGCAAAAAATAAAAAAATAATAAAAATAAAAATAAAAAAAGAAAACCTAAAATTAAATCAATCACAAAAATTCGGGAGAAAACACTGGCTAGGAAGAATCTGTAGCTGTTCAGCAATAGGTTCCTTTTATGCTGTCGAATCCTTGAAACTTCGAACCTGAGAACATCGAACTCAGATATTCGAAGTTTCAAGATCTCAAACAAAAAAATAAAAAAATAAAACACCTAAAACTTAGCTGTTGCAAGCAGGGGGGCAAGCTCCCCTGCACCCCCTCATATGGAGGGTTGCCCCCCTCACCCCCCCACTCTTTAAATATACCAACTCCAAAATTGCAGTACAGTGTGGAAAGGGAATATTTCCTTTACCGCACTGTAGTGCGATCTTGGAGTTGGTATATTTAAAGAACGGGGGTATTGGGGGTGCAGGGGGGCTTGCTCCCCTGCTTGCAATACTTTATTCTTTGTTTTTTGTTTTTATTTTTTTTACTGTTATCGAAGTTCTGACACTTCGAACATAAGGGTTAGACCTTATGGTGTTCGAAGTTTCAGAACTTCGATAACGTAATAGGAACCTGTTCAGCAATAAAGTAGTTCAAGCTCCAGTTTCAAAAAGACACATTGTGCATATGCTTCAAATGTGGTCATAAGAAAGCAGCGAAGACTGTTAATAGTAAATATGCAATCCTACTAGCAGAAAGAGTTGATTCTGACAAAACTTTGGCAGAAGGACAAATTGCTAAAAGTCAGAAACAGTAGAAATGTTATGGAAAATGATTACTCATTGTACACCAGGCAGAAGAAGAGTACATTTTTCCAGCCACCAGGGAATATCAATATGAAGGTGTCCAGTTCAAGCTCTAGTATACAACTATCTTCAGAATATTTTTTTTCCTGCAGGATCAAAGTCATTTCTTAATGCAGAACATGCTAAAGAGGAAATACAAAAGTTTATCCAAGTAAAAGTGAGTTATCAAACATAATGGGATTCTACTTCTTATTCTTCTGATAATAAAACTCATAGAGACACTATGTCAGTGAAAACGTTTCTAATGTTCCAAAGGACAATGCTTGACAGTCAGAAAAAAAGCACTGATGTTGACTAGAAGAACCATTAGTATGTTATAAATGAACCAGATACTGCATTTGGGTTATGGAGATCAACAGGAAGAAAACCAGCAACTCAGAAAGCAGTGCATAAATGTGGGATTATACAACAAAACAAGATAACATGAAAATATTTGACTTTTTTACTTTGTTAAACTTGTAGAGGACTCCAAAGCATGTGCCCTACTTCAAGTCATCAATGTCTGTATGAATATTAAGGAGAGGGGAAGAGGAAGAAAAGAGTCTTTGTTCTTAACAGTATTTTAATATGACATATACTGCATGTTACAAAGTAAAGCTTTTCCAGTTATTTTTGTGTGTAATAGGAATACTGAAGAAAATAGGTGCCCTTTTTCCTTCTTCTTTTTTTCTTCTTGTTGATTTTAAGAAATGTAGGCTCTGCAATGCAAAAAGAGAATAAAACCTGGACAAAAGAACATGATATAAGTAAAACTGATATATATATTTTTTACGTTTGCTTAGAGGAATGACTGGATTAAGGCTCCTGTCTTGATCTTACAATACATTTTAAGGGGAAGTAAGTAAATAAAAGAACTCTGAATGTAAAGAAAAGTTTTCCCCTAGAAAATAAATATTCACAGTGCAACATGAGAAGCTTGCAGCTGAAGGCAAGTGTATATCTGGTTCTCATGTTTCTAAGGAGACAGGCTGATAAGGGCAATAAAAACAGAATATTCTTTTCATTCAATGGCTAAAACATGCTTTCTGAAAGCATTCAAGCTTTTTTGTACATCTGGGAGAGGAATAGGGATAAGACAAAAACAGACAGCACATAGTGTAACCTGAAGCAAAGGCTGTACCATGTGTCTTAACATGAATAACCTTCATTACAGGCAAGTCAAGCCTGTGAGTGTAGCTGTCAGTCTGAGACAATTGTTACAATTAGGAGGGTTAAAGTCATTATTTGAAGATCCACTTAGTTTTGTGTGTTTGCATTAAGCTAATAGGTTCTGGGGTTCTGGTGTGTGTGTGTGTGTGTGTGTGTGTGTGTGTGTGTGTGTGTGTGTGTGTGTGTGTGTGTGTGTGTGTGTGTGTGTGTGTGTGTGTGTGCGCGCACATGTGTGTGTGTATTTTTGTTTGTATGAGGGTTTTCATTAAAGCAAAAAGTCTTGTAACATGTGACATAAGTTCAGTGGTGTATGGCAAAAAAACTGCCACATAAAAGACCAACCTGCCAAGCATTTGTGTATGCATGCAGGGCAAAATTTAATAAATTCTACACAGCTTGCAGAAACCATGTGTGTACATTGTAATGTGACAAGCACAGGATAATGCTCCAATTTGTATTCAATAAGTAGCTCTACATGATGAGTAGAGTCACGGAAACATGATGAACATTGCGGAATGCTAATTATTGCATAAACATCTGAGTTATATGCTAATCAACAAATTCAATATGGCAGCGCTATTCAATAAGCTATAAAGCAATTGTGTACACTTAGTGCAGCCTTCTGTCTTGCACTCCAAAACTTATTTGAATATGCCAATACAAAACTACACTAGTAGGAAAGAATGTTAGGGGCTGCTGCTACTTTTCTGCATGTGTATATAAAACAGGCTCAAGTCTATGCTGCTGCTGATGATGATAGACCTCAGGCAAGGAGGAGGAGAAGGGTATTTAGGCTGCATTTAACTTTTCATGGTCCACATGATATGGAAATAGAAAAGTACTTCAGCATGGATAAAAACACACTCCAGTAAATCTGCAACATGTGTCACCCTCACCTGAAAACAAGGGCAAACAGATGGGAACCAATACCTGTAGAGGCTTCTCTTTTTCTCTCATTATAGACTATGATTGAGGCAGTACAGCTTCTGTGGGTGCTGAGCAGGTTGGTACTATCATCCCTTATGAAGGGTGTCTGACTATCTTCTTTATCTTTCTGTCTTTGCTTTGCAATCTGATATCATTTCTTTCTGCCACCTACTGAGTCATTTTCCGGAAGCTGGTAGTGTGCCTTCAGTGCCCTGTTCTTTGCTATTTCAATTCCTTTTTAGCTTATTTGTTAGCTAAGCAGTATTCCTTCCTAGCCTGGTTGGTATTTTCTATCTCTCACTTTTTCCTGCACTCTTTCTTTCTTTTGATGACTTCCTGGACTTCTGCATTCCACCACCAACTTTCCTTATGCACCTTATTTCCATACCTGTCTTGACCACATATCTGTTCTGTAGTCCTCACACATGCTGTTTTGAGGACACTGCCATTCTTCTTATTCTTCTTCTTCAATTCCACCTATTTCCATCGCTTCTTGGGATGCTACAGTCCTGAGTAATTCCTTGAACTGTTGTCTTTTCTCTCCAGTCAACTTCCAGATCTTCAGCCTGGTCTCTAGTGACCTTAGAGCCTGCTCTGGCCACTGCTTGCAGATAACTGTGGCAGCCAGTAGTTTATGCTGTGGGCAGAATGTTTCACTGGGGATGACTTTGCAATCATTAATTATACCCCATTTCCCTTTCTTTACTAGAAGGAAGTCTACCGAGTTTCATGTTGGCCACTCATGCATGTGATCTTGTGACTGCCTCTCTTTCCAAACGATGTGTTGGCTACTATCAAGCCATTTGCCAAACAGAAGTCTAGAATGGCCTCTCCTTCTTTATTCCTGCAGCCTCCGCCATGTGGACCAAGGCAGTCCTCATATCCTGTCCTGTGCTGTCTGTTTCAATATGTGCATTCAAGTCACCCATTATTAACACCAATTCATGTTTTCCTGCTTTAGTAGCCTTGCAACTGCTGTCTGAATGCAATATTTTCCTCACTATCACAACCCTGCTGTGTAGCATAGGCTGATAATATGAATACTGCCCTATCATTACACTGATTGTCATGAGTTTGTCACAGATTCTGATGATATCCCTCACTGCCTCCTGAAGCCTCTCTCTCTCCACAATTCCCACATCATTTCTAGTCTGTGCTCCTCCCGAGTAGTGCTGTGGATCCCAAACGAAGTGGCTTCTCTGCACTACCTTTCCATAGGCTTGAATCCTGCATTTTAGAAATTATTTTTAAAAGTGTGTAAGTCCCCACAAAATATGTGCCAAGTCACCCAACTGATCCCTCCAAAGTCATGGCTTAAAAGCCAAGTCATTTAGCATTTCAGTATTGACCAGTGGACAACGTGTGACCCAGTATAGCAGCAAATATGACATAAATTAGTGCCAAATGTTACATTATCATTGCTGTTACATAAATTCACTTCCTCTTTGTTTATCAAAGTTTCTCTTTGCTTGCCATCACACAAATAGGGTTGGCATGGTTGTGCATATTTGCATACTGGTTATAAAATGTGATATCACAAATTGATAGGAAAGCATTGCAGCTGTTGTTGGAGTACCTTTGGAGACATGGCAGGAGATGGGAAGGATGGTACCAAATTCAGGGCACAAAGGTGGGGTGTGGAGGAGTCCAAAATAGTTGTTGCAATCGTGAAGCACTACAGCCATAGGCTGCTGCAGGAGGACTATACTAGACCTTAGTACAAGGCTGAGGCTTTGACTAGCCAAGCCAAGGCTCTGTCTAGTGTAACTGGTATACTATGTACTCGAGAGCAGGTAGGCACAACTACAGTGACCTAAAGGGGGTGTAAGCAGGACCAACTCAACTAGTGGCTGGATGAGTTTATAACTGCTTCTCCTGACCCCCCCCCTCCAGTTGTGTAAGTATACAGATCAAGCAACTTTAAATTATATGGAATAGGTTCATAGGTTCATATGTGTTTACTAGGCTAATGACCACAAGGACCTTTTTAAGCCTAACCATGCATCCCAAATCTCTGACAAGTTCTGATAGATACTCTTGACAAGGGTAAGAAGGGGCTTGGGAGATGAAACATTTGCAATCAGGAGCCTGGGAGATGAACTATTTATAGGATGCCTATGTCCATTAGAGGCAGAGGACCATTGACACTGGCCTTGACTTCAGAGAAGTAAATGCCAAAAGGAAGGGTCCAAGGACCATTCCCTGAGGGACTCCACTTGTGACTGGACTCTTTGTAGAGGTAGACTACCAGGTTCTAACTTCCTGGGTCTTCTCTGTGAGTCAACTGGCTATCCACTGGGTGACATACAAGTTTTTACCTAACCTCTTGAGTTTGCTGTAGATAACCAAGACTGGTTTGCATAATGTTTTCATGTTTCTTGTTTCATTTTCTATTTTACAGCTGCAGAGGAAATCTTGGCAAACAAGGAAGCATGCACTGAGAGACTGAAGCGACTCAGAGAGGTAAGGGGTATGTTTGCAGCACAACTGACCCCAATTGTAATAAATATATTGTGATTCCATAGATAAGTATATCTATGCATATCTTAACTGTAACAACAAGCATGCAAGTGTAATAATGTGTTCAGATTAGGTGGGTTCAATTCCCACCAGTAACCTATAGATTCACTTTCAGCAAGTATCATTTTTGCATTTGAAATGCAGCTATATTGGCTTAAATACCATGTTGTTAAGTTAATCTGTATATCTTAAAAATATATATGGTATGTGGGCATATTCCAAGGATTGTTTGTAACAATTCACAATCATGTTTGGGAATGCGAAAGCTGTATAGCTACTTTAATAGAAAAGGCATTTTTTATTACAGTAAAGCATGAATGTGATATTTCATGGCTGGAATATTCTATTTTCTTTTTTTTGTTTCACCCCACCCCTTATATGTCTCTTTTATGTTTTTTTTGTGTGTATGTGGAGGGGGGTTATCTGGAATCACACCATTCTGCTGCCATACCTTTCTGACAACAAACAAATTGCTTTTGAGTACAGGGAGGTACGCCAACCACTGTGGCTCAGCATGCTAACCCTTCACTGGCTGCCACACCAACACCCAGCAACTCTAGAACGTAACCTGGCAGTACTGCCTCTACAACCCCTGCACTACCTAGCCCATCCACATCAGGTAGCATTGCCTCAGCTGCTGGTGCAGTGGTACCTTCTGAGAGTATTGCTGGAGGTGGTAATTATGTCACCCACCAGGAGCTGGCAAGGATGGTGCGTGATCTAATAGGGACTGGTCTTGATGCCTGCATCAGTCATCTGGAGAGTTTGCTCATTAAAATAGAAAATAAAATCAGACAACAAGCAATCACACAGGAACTGTGAAAGGGGACAGTAATGACAGTTCTGAGGGTAAGAATTAGATTCTCACTCTTCCCACACTACACAGGCATGTGGCTCCAATGTCTCCTAACTATCCCAATCATGGTGTCCTCCAACCTTGTGTGTCCATCCACCATCCCTGTGTCTGTCTTGTTTGTCCTGTTTGTCTGCACCTGCTTTCTCACCTACTTTCCCTACCTGACTGTCACATTTCTATTTCCCTTTCCCAACATGTTTCTCTTTTTTAAATCCAAAAGAAAAAATGAGCAACTTTCCCAAAAAATAAATGGATCCCATACATAGCACTGCACTTTGCATATGTTTTCTTCTTGACACACTTGATTTGGTCCAATTGGCAATACAACATCATTGCATTGTTGTCTCCCATCTGTATTGTGGTGACAGTCCAAATTCATCATATTTTCTCTACATGTGCACATTACTGTGCCAAAAAAGTAGATATCTATAGTTCTTTCCTAATTCCCTCCTTCATATTCCTTTACTGCTTCCCCTTTGTTCTTCCCTCAGTTTGCCCGCAATTCACCACTTTCCTATGTACCCCATTTTTACACCTTTAATCTAATATGCATTTGTATGGAGTTTGGCATCATGCACTAATGCCAATTAGTGTGAATGGCTCTTCATGTCCTATGGCAAAACCTGATGACATTTTGTCATTGGTCGCACTATTCTGGTTATCTTCACTCAGTGGTGCTTAAACATACTGTGCTATAGGAACAAAGAGTAAAAGCAGAGTAAAATGGTCACTTGCCTGGTCAGGATAAAACAGACGAACAGTTGTGGTTTCAGTTTAAGAAGCTTTATTACACATAAACACGTCAGTAATGAGGTGTAGTAACTTAAACTTAAATAAACTTATAAACAAACTGATTACTACACGCATACATGTTAAGACTCTGGCTGTTCTCTCAAAATGGCACTGCTGCCTGTACATGCTATGCTCACTATTTATATGCACGTGCTCACATCTGGAAATATTTCTTAAAGTTATACACACATGTTTTGTTCTACATCCTCCCTATTTGAGAAATAGATCATAAAGCAAATGACAGTATTAACTGACATGCAATTACACAGAAATGATCTTTTGAAATGCAGTTATACAGAACTAATTATCTGACATGAAATCATACAAAATTAGACACATATAAAACAATCATGTCCATGTTTCTGTGTATTTTATACTAGGTCTGGAAATATGACCCAATCATGTAACATAAAAATCAGAACTGGATCTAGCAATGGGGACTGTCTTCAAGGAATGTTCAACTCTGTAGACAACTGGGACATCATCAGGAATGGGAATGGATACTGAGCTATGTTATTCTGTATGAACACTGTCAGGGTTGCTCTGAGATCTACAGCCTATATCACAGGTTCGATGCTGTGATATTGCTTCAGACACAGGAAGAATATGCCTGGGGGTTCTCCTGTGTTCTATACCCTCATATTCCACTAAGCAGGATCTCAGCTTGGCACATATGCCTCTGACATGACCAAATTTGATCAAAGCCTTTTGACATTTGCATCCTCACTATCTCACCTTTTAATGGACGAAGAAATCTGCTCATTTTATCATAGCTGGACTTCTGAAAAGAACGCTTCTTAAAGAGTTGGGCTTTGATTGATGTGTTGTTTTTAGCTTTAGGCACCAACAAACTAGAACTGATAGACAAGGTTGTTCTGGTTTGCCTCGATAGAAGCCTCTGAGCAGGCAAGCCAAGTAGGTTGTCACGGGGTATGTTTCTGAAATTGAGTAAATTCATGTAAATATCAGTATTGTCATGCTTTGACCTCTCTAGTAATTGCTTTGCACTCTGTACTGCACATTCAGCAAGGCTGTTCAACTGTGGTTATTCTGGACTACTAGTAATATGCATAAAGTCCCCCTCTTTTGCAAATTTCTGAAACAACTGACTGGTATACTGGGTACCATTGCCAGAAATAACTTTATGTGGACTACAATGGACTGAGAAATGATGTTCAGTCTTAGTAATAACAGCACTGGATTTTAGGTTATGTAGCAAATCGATTTCAAACCAGTTTGAATAAGAGTCTACCAGCACTAAGTAATGCTGATTGTTCCACTCAAATATGTCAGTGGCTACTGTTTACCAAGGTAGCTCAGGAATCTGGCTTAGCTGAGGTGGCTCTTTTTGCAAATCCGGTTTAGTATTATTGCATACTGAACAATAAGAAAGCACTTTATCAATGTCCTTTGATAGAGAAGGCCGAAATACTAGTTCTCTTGCCCTTCTTTTGGTAGAATCGGAACCTGGGTGGCCACGATGCAAAATCAGAATGTATTCATGTTGAAAGCAAGTAGGAACAATAACTTTGTGAGCTTTGAAAATGATACCATCTTCCATCAACATTTCATCTCTGTATGGAGAATAAGGTTGTACTTCTGGCAGTACATAGGATTGCTTTGATGGCCATCCAACATTGATGACGTGGTTGAACTTTTGCAAAATTGGATCAACCTTTGTATGATCTCTTAGCTCACCAAGTCTCGTGGTAGAAAAATTACGCAATTCCATGACATCAAAGCCAAAATTCTCTGCATCAAGCTGTTCTGTGGCATTTCTGGGTGATCTGGGTAAGGTATCAGCCAGTTAAAGAAGTTTGCCTTTTGTTTAGACCATTTTGAAATTATATTTTTGTAATCTGAGTGTCATTCTTTGTAATCTTACTGGAGCAGTATGCATAGGCTTCTTTAAAATAGTGACTAGAGATTGATGATCAGTTTCGACTTGGATAGCTCAGCCATAAATATAATCATGAAACTTCAAACATGCAAACACTATTGCCAAAAGCTCCTTCTCAATTTGAGCATACTGCATATCAGTTTGGGTAAGTGTTCTAGATGCATAGACAACAGGTCTGCCCTCTTGAAGAATAACTGCACCAAGACCGAACTTTGAAGCATCACAGGAAAGAAGTACTGGTTTGTGGACATCATAGTACCTCAATGTATGCAGACTGGCAATTTGCTGTCTGAGGTTATCAAATGATCTCTGGTGTTGTTCTAACCATGGCTAGGCAAGACTTTTGTGAGTCAGCTCTCTTAAAGGCAGTGATAACTCACTAAAGTCAGGGATAAATTTGCCCAAATAGTTAACCATACCAAGAAAATGCTGTAGGGATTGGACATTGTCTAGAGCTGGCATCTCAAGAATGACTACTTGTTTAGAAGGATCTGGTCATAAGCCTATACTGGTAATTAAATGACCTACATAAGTAACTTCTGGTAGTCTGAATTTACATTTCAGAGGGATAATTTTCAAGTTCACTTCAAGCGCTCTCTACAGAACTTTCCTGAGGTTTCTGTCATGCTTTGCTTCACCATTAACTGCAACCAGTAAATCATCAACTATTATAACACATGGATAGCCAAGAAAAATATCTTCCATTGCACACTGAAAGACTTCACTGGCAGAATTTATTCTAAAAGGCATACTGAGGAATCTGTAGCCACCAAATGGTGTGCTGAATGTAGTCGGTAGTGACAATTTGTGATCAAGGATATTTGCCAAAATCAACTCTTTGCATCTAGGACAGAAAAAACTGTGCCATTTGGCATGAGGGCAGCAACCTTCTTGACTGTGTGCCTAGGATGATGAGGTCTCTTTGATGCCTTTTTCAAGTCTCTTGGGTCAATGCATATTTAGATTTTATCTGAACTTTTCTTATGAACAGCTACCATGGAAGACACCCACTCAGTTGGTTCTGTGACTGAACAACTCACACCTTGCTGCACCATTTTGTCTAACTGAACCTTGACTTTGCCCTGCATAGCTATATGAACTCTCCTCACTGGTTTGACCTCTGGACTGACCTCTGGGTCTGCTTTCATAGGTTCATAGGTTCATAGGTTTATACTAGGCTATCTGCCCTAAGGCATTTATAAGCCTAGCCCAAATTTTTGTGGCTTACACCACCCCTTATATGAAAAAATACTGTGCCCATTAGTTTGTTGTGCCTCTGTCCAGCAGTGACATGATGACATGACATAGATTACACAACTGGAAGTTTGCCTAACTTGTCATCAAAAACATCAGCATATTCTGAGAAAATAGCATGACTGAAGCTGGAGCTAAGACATGTGCTTACATGATGTACTTATTTGGTAAAAGAAAGCAGTTTCATGCTCAAACTGTCTCTGAGACCTAATAATGACAGCACGGGTCTTCTGACTATATAAAATTGCAAGCTGTATCTGTTCCCAGCTGCATAGCATGAAAGCACTACCGAGCCTTCTGTCTGAATATCTTCACCTCCATAAGCAGCAAGCTACACACAATTAGCCAACTTAAGTTGCTCACCAGCTCTCACTCTAGAAAATGTTTTCACTGCCATTAGATTGCACTTTGAACCAGTGTCTACTTCGAGTTCCATGGGTTTACCATTGAGCAGGAAAGTACAACATACTTCATTCTTTGTCAATAAATCAACTGCATTAACCTTTTCACTGACCACTGATACACCATCTATGTAGAAAGTAGGTTTACAGCTTTCTACATAATCAACTTGCTTTTTCAGTGGCCTTTCTTAACAATTGAATGAGGCTTGCTTAATTTACAACACTTTTGAAAGTGGTTCCATTTTTTACATGTATGGCATTGCTGACCAAATGCTAAGCACTTCTCTCTTTTAGGATCATGGTTGAAACCATAATCACGACAGTTAACAGTAAGACTTGACTTGGGTTTTTCTGACTTACCCCTATACTGCACTGAGCATGTCTGTTTTGCTAAGCTAGTCTTGGAACTTGCTAGAAAGCTATCATGTGGTTAGGCCTACTTCTGCTTGCCATGTGCTGCATGCTGTCTATGCTTGCTCTAGAGACTAATGAAACTAAGCTCTTGTCACTTGTAAGCATACTTGTGTGTCTTTCTGTGAGCTCATGGATTTGACAAACCTCTGTGTGTTTGCTTAATGTTAAATCTCTGTCACGAAGTAAAATCTTTCTGACGGCAGCAATATTAACACCACACACAAGCCTGTCCTTTACTAATTCATCTTTCAAATCTCCAAATATGCACATTTTAGGTCTATTTCTCAAGTCAGTGATTTAAGTTGCAAAAATTTCACCTGGCTTTTGGTCTCTGGTGCAAAATGAGTGCCTCTCTACTGTAACATTTGTCTGGGGGGTTGCACATTTATATAAATTTATGTTTCAAGCACTCAGGGTCTTCCCTTGATTCAGTTGGTACAACAATATGGTGGTTTCCCCTTCTCCTGCATAGACTGCTGGTGCTTACACAAATGAATGCTCTCTTTCAATGGCCTCTGACCTAGCTAAGTTAAGCAAAATTAATGCCCTTGTATGTGCATCTTTGTCAGAAAAATCTACTTGTATAAAATATCATATTCCTGCTCAAATACTCTCCAATTCTCTGCAATATTATGATCAAGCACAAGTGCACTGGGTCTGCAAAATGCCTCAGCCATATCAACACTCTACGCACTTTCAGTAGTGAAGGTGCTTGGACTTATGTACGAACATACATACATAAATATATGCCAGAACATTATGCCAGAACTTGTAATTATGCCCAACAGACTCATTGAAGTAACTGCACTTTGCCAAACAAGTCTCCTTAGCACAAGAACACTTTAAAATCACAGTACTCTGCAAAGTCACTGAAATTGACTGTACTTTGGAAACAAACTGTACATAGCAGAAAAAAGCTCAGAATAAGAAACACTTTGAAATTAATGCATTTTGCAAATAAACTGTTTACAGCACAGGAACCTTTCAAAATGGCTGTACTTTGTGAAATTACTCTGTACAGTGTAATAAACACTTTGAAATGGCAGCACTCTGCAAATAAATGTACACAGCACAAGAACGTTTTTTGAAATGGCTGTACTTTGACTGCACTTTGCAACATAACTGTACTTTACACACAGCAAACTCTTTGAAATAATTGCACTGTAATAAAGCACACACTCTGCAAACACTTTGCACACTCTGAGATACTTCAAACAACTTTAGTTATGCTTGGAATGGCTTCGGTCAAACTGAAATAGTAGTTTATGCCCAAAACATATTCTTTTATTAAAAAACATGCAGTTGCCTTACTCTTTAAGCTTATTTTGCCCTTTTATTGTACTTGTTATGTCCATTTAATCTCTTATCATGCTCATTATACTTTTCTTGTGCTCATTTTACTTTAAACATGCTTGTTATGCAAACCGAAGGTAATTCTGAGCCCCCTATGAATATTTCTGATAGTTTTATCAAATATCATGGTTTTGAACATTTCACTTAATTAATAATGCATTTTGTGCCTTTTGTTTGATTAATAATATGTTTTGTGCTGCTCATTTCATTAAGAATGCATTTTGTGCCTTATGAATGCTCTGTTTAATTTTAATCACAAAATAAATCATTTATGCAAGTTTTGGTTACCTTAAGTTCATTTCTGGCCCTTTTTCCTCATTTGAGCATTATTATCACCTAATCTGCTCAATATACCTTCACTGTCAACCCTGCACCTCATGACTTGAAGTCGCACTCTCAATCCTGGTTCTGACACCATGTCACTCGTCGGTCAGGTTAAAACAGATGAGCAGTTGTGGGTTCAGTTCAAGCAGCTTTATTACACACAAACGCATCAGGAATAAGGCTTAGTAACTTAAACTTAAATAAACCTGTAAACAGCTTGACTAGTACACTCATACATGTTAACACTCTGTCTATTGTCTCAAAATGGCACTGCTGCCTGCACGTGCTCAGCATTTATATGCAAGTGTCTTCATCTGGAAACGGTTCTTAAAGTTACTCACACATGCTATGCTCTACAAATGCCACTACTTTGAAACAGTTGCTCTGATAGCTATGTGCACTGCTGGATATAACAAAGTGTAACTTCCTTTGTGGAGTGTTGACATAACTCAATTGTTTGAAGACTTTTTTTCCCCATAGCATCAAGGGTTTGATTCTAGCTGCATCTCTCATAATTTCTTAGTGTGATATTATATGTCCATACCTCTCAAGCTCTTAGAGCTAGAAATCTGGACAAAGCCAAAAAATAATAGAGGACAAAGACCTAAAGATAGGGACACTTTTTAAATATTGCTCTTACAAACTTAGCAAGTTGCTAGACAAACAGGTTTTGCATTAGCATGAATGTTCTGAAGGATATGAAATCTGAAACTCAAATCTCTGCCATTATTTTCTGAATTCAGTCCTCAATGATTTGCCAGTGATTTGCTAGAAAACTACAATTTTATGAGAAACAAGCCAACAATATGAGGCAAAAATCTGGACAGTTGAGAGGTATGTCATCATGATCATCATCAGTCCCCCTTTTTCCCATTTTCTGCATAGGGTCGGGGAATAATGTTAGCCGTCACCACCTCTCTCGATTCAGTGCCGCACTCCTGCCTTCTTTGACACTCATGCCTGACTGTCACAGATCTTCTTTCACAAAATCCATCTACCTCTTTGCTTGATGTCCTCATTTCCTCTTATCATCTTCCTGTGATCTGTCCTAAATCTTCTTCACCAGATTGTCTTCTGCTTTTCTAGACGTGTGCAAACCACAGTAATCTGTTCCCTTTCATATTTCCTCCAGTTCGAGCTACTTTGATTTTGCTCTTGTGTCCTCATTTCTTCATCAGTCCCAAAGAATGCATCCTACCACCCTTCTCAGGCACTTAATTTCCATCACCTCTAGTTTGTTCATCTGCTCTGTCTTTACTGCCCATTTTTCTATACCATATGGCAGTACTGGTCGCACCACTGTCTTGCACACCTTACTTTTCAGCTTCTTTTATATTCTTCTATCATAGACTACACCTGACACTCTATGCCAGTTGGCTGCAGCCCCTATGAATCTAGCTTTGATGACTTCATTCAGACTTTCCTTCTCCTCAACCACCCCTCCCAGATACTTGAAGCTGTTTACCTGTTCCAATATCTTCCTCTTTTATCTCAGTTCTCAACTTCTTCTGATTTCCCCAGTTATTTGCCTTACCACTGTCTTATCTGTGCTTAGTTTCATGCCATCTGCCTTCAGTCTGCCTGTAATGCCACATCATCTGCACACAGCAACTTTGCTGATCTGTCCCCTCCAACCTATTTGCTAAAATAGTCCATCACCAGTATGAACAGCAGTGGACTCAGAGTTGCAACCTGGTGTATACCCATTCCCACTGGGAACCTTTCTGTGAGGCCAAATACAGCTTGTACTTGAGTCATTGGGTCCTTGTACATAGCCTGCACTAATTCTACCAATGTTTCTGGGACTTCAAACCACCGCAGTACTGCCCAGATCAGCTTTATTGGGACATTGTTATATGATTTCTCCAAGTTTAGGAATGTCCAGTTAGACTCTTTCCTCATCTCTAGCTTCTTCTCAGCTATCTGTCTCACTGCAAACATCAGGTCAGTTGTGCTGCATCCTGATCTGAATCTGAAATGCTCATCTCCCATCTTACATTCTACTACTCTGTGTATCCATTTATCAATCAGCCTTTCTAGAACTTTCATGCAATGTGATAGGAGTTTGACTCCTCTGTACTACCCACATTTGTGGATGTCCCCTTTGATCTTGTACACTAACATGAGTACGCTTAGTCTCCAGTCATCTGGTATATGCATTTCTCTCCACACTGTTATGAGGAGGCCATGTCTCCCTTATGTCATCCGACATCTTTCCAGAAGTATGTATATGTCTATAATATGTTTTATCACCCACATCTTAACATTTGCCACAGTTATGAGTTCACATGGAGATATAATGGATGCTGGCCAAAAAATATTATTTGCATTGACATCCATCTCTACAACTATGACATATTTATCCAACCTAGTTCTGCTTGTCATAAGCCTCGTGTCCCTCTACTAACTCTCCATTATCCCTTTGTCAGACAGTTCATGCAGCAGAGCATGGCAGCTTAATAACGAGAACAGTCCAGAAATATGTCCATGAATGTTACATTACACAAAACATTGTTATGTGTATTTCTAGCTCTCCTTGTATGCACCCCATTCACTTCCACTCATCTTTACAGGTGTGTATTCATTAGGCTGATGGATGGGCAGGCCATCTCATGGTTTCTGTATACTGACATGACTTTACTGATGGATAATACAAACATGTTACCTTGATTCAATAGGTGATCAGTGATCCTGTAGTGTGCAAGGTTTCAAAATCTGTTGTAGGATTCCCTGTGTGTCATGTTCAGGTGATGATGGATGAAATGTTCATTTAATATTATATGAAAACTGTCCATACTGTGAAGAAGCAGACCGCATACACATTTTGGGATATCTGGCCCTACACAATTAGTTAGCCATTTCTGCTGAGTCATAATAGTCATTTCAAAAGATGTACCATCCTTGTCATTTAGAGAAAGCTGTACACACAACTAACTTGTGATTTGCAGTGAAGAGTGCAACACAGCTACTAGTTGTAGAAATGTACTGAGGTAGGCATTACTGATACAATTTGGGGAAGATGCATACTTTAGCTTAGTCATTGATAGTCGCATTTGCAGTCCTAATCACGTTTTCTTAGCTAATGACACCCTGATGCCATTTGTAAAAAAGAGAAATATCTGGATTTGAATCCTGTCTCACCTGTGTTCCGACCAGGAGCTCACTGCTCATGACCACAGAGAACACTAGGCAGCAGTTGCATTTTCCACACTCAGTGCTGTCTAGAGTATTGATGGCTGTGCATCACCATTGAGCCTGTTTGCAGGAAGGAAGGAAAACCAAATTAAAGTTAAGCAGAGACCCACTTTTGCTCCTCACTTAACATCATGCAAACAGGAAAGGCAAGGTCACAGTTATGTAGGGAATAAAACTTTGGCCCTATCATTTCAAAGACATACTACAGCATGCACATCATACTATCTGCTAGCAATTTCTTAGATAACATATCTAGCAGGCCTGACACATGAAACATTAAAAACAAACAGATGTATTTTGCAATCTACCTCAATCAGATCAGTTACTGTATATCCCTCTTTTTGAACAGTTTGGCAATGATTACCAGTGGACCGCTACTTCACAAGTCCAACTTGAATACCTGAAATTCAAACCATGCAAGCTTTAATAACTTGTCATCATCTGCACAGATCAGTTTTTTGGCAATGTGCTATGTGAGGAGATGTTTAGAATGTCTAACTCTGAAAGATGAAAGATAGACTTCGGCAACCCGAACCAAACTGGAGAAACCAAAAACAGTGACCGAAGTGAAGAATAAAATGACCACACTCGTAGATGATTATTAGCTTTCTTCCACTTTATTGTTATCACGTGGACTTCTTCAGATAAGAAGAAGTCCACGTGATAACAATAAAGTGGAAGAAAGCTAATAATTATCTACTAGTGTGGTCATTTTATCCTTTACTTCGGTCACTGTTTTTAATGTCTAACTCTGGTTACTGTGCTGTAATCCTTCAGTAGATGAAAATACATTTGTAAACAAAAGAGAATTTCAGTGACATGTGTACTACACTGAACACATGCTTTCTGATATTCATGTGAGCCCTGCAGCAATGCACTTGCAAATTATATGTCAGGACTTGAGCCATTGCCAGAGAGACTCCAGATAGTATTGTTACATTTGGTATGGGTTTATAGAGGCAGCGGACATTGGTCATGTATGATCATATCCCACTAATATTGTCAGTAACTTTTAGTAATGTGGACATATCTTCATCTGAATATGAAGACATGTAACTCTGTCATTGCACTATTGCTGTTTCCAAAGTCTGTATATGTGTATGTGTGTGTGTGTGTGTGTGTGTGTGTGTGTGTGTGTGTGTGTGTGTGTGTGTGTGTGTGTGTGTGGGTGTGAGTGTCATCTATACAACATCCCAAGAAACAGGTGCATGTCTGTCTCACTTCTGCAATATGCCTTCATGACAGCTTCTTTCACCTAGGTTGCCAGGATGTAGTTAGATGTACTTTTGCAAATTGCTCTCACACAATCATATCAAAAGTCCCAGCTTTGCAAACAAGTCTCCTAACAGTATATGTTACCTGTGACACTATTATGATATCATCCTATATAAAGTGCACTGTGACAACGTTAAAATCAGAATTTTATAGTGGCATGCATGTTACGTACTGTGTTTTGTATCTTTTGTAATTAGATAGGTAGGAGTTATAATGTCACAGCAGTCAATATGTGTGTGTTTGTGTGTATATGTGTGTGTGTGTGTGTGTGTGTGTGTGTGTGTGTGTGCGTGTGTGCGTGTGTGTGCGTGTGTGTGTGTGTGTGTGTGTGTGTGTGTGTGTATGTGTGTGCATGCGTGTGTTTATGTGTACGTCTATGTTTCAGTGTGTGTGTACTCAGAAGATCAGGAGTCTAGGTCCTGCTGCCCTCAAACAAGTAACATTCAGAAGTTACTTTTACACTGCTACATGACTCCACAACAATTTCATAGAAACCTCCCAACATCCTCTTCTCAGCTTACACTGATGATGTCATCCTCATTAATGTCTATTCTGACAGTGTCAAAATCCAACTTCTGCAGTACCATGAGCATTAAATACTGCATTCTCTAGCTTGTGTAATTAGATAGGTAGGGGTCTAATCTTACAGAAGTCAACTTGAGTGTGTTTGTATGTTTATTCTACTGTCAGTATGCAGATAATTTTATATCAAGATGTGAGTCCACAGCTATGTCAGACATTCCTGCCAACATATTCATCCCTGCATGCACTGATGATGTCATCGCCTATAAAGTGCACTCTGACACTGGTAAAGTCAGACCACTGTAGTGGCACTATAGTCTTACATTATATAGAATACTGCTTCTATAATTTTACAAGTGTGGTGTTCATATCTGACCTCAGTCAAATGGAGTGTGTGTGTGTGTGTGTGTGTGTGTGTGTGTGTGTGTGTGTGTGTGTGTGTGTGTGTGTGTGTGTGTGTGTGTGTGTGTGTGCGTGTGTGTGTGTGTGGCTGGTGGTATATTATGGTCATTGTATAATGTTTTGAATCTTTTTCATTTGACTCCAACTTAGGAGAACCTTTTGCATAGCTTCCTGAATCCAACACCCTCTTTTCCCATCTGTTCACATAATATCCATTCTGCAGAACACTGAGACTATTGTCATCTGATAGATGCATACATACATATACATACATTGTGAAGCAGAGTCCCTCCATGACCCTCTGCAAGTCATCTCCAGACCACTAGATGTGTGATTGCTAATTCCGTCATGTCATCATGCACGCGTTACATATAGACAGACAGTCTGTATTAAATCAAACACATATGCACATACCACTACTATTTTCCGTAACATAGCTATAGCAATTTTGTGTTTAAATGATATAATAATGGCTAATATTTTATGTGCTCTTGGCTGGTAGCCTAATAATGTCCTATGACCCTCTGAACATTGCACATACCTATGTTGTTGTTATCCACATGTGCTATGTTGAGGTGTGGTCCTACTGTAACTCTGCAACAGTGTATTCCAATCTATGATTTGAGCTACTGTGTTGATGGCCACTGCTGCCATTTGGTTACATGTTCCTTCCATAACAGCTGTAGTAATATGCCTCCTGAAGACTGTTGACATCGGATGAAGTATTTTATATTTTGCCTTACTAAGGCATGTGTTCTTGTACTGCAGTATATTTCTACATAATTGTCATGCAACTATCACAGTGACAGATACAGTATGGCACAGGTGTGCATGTGTATACATAGCATCTGGAAATTATATCTGACCTACAACAATATTACATCATACAGATTACATGGGCATGTACTTCATCCACATGTAATGCTGTTATATAGGCAAACATATAACATGTTAAGATTCACTTGCAACTTTGTTGAACTCACTGTATACACTATTGTGTTGCTATTCACAAGGATTATACAGGTGTTCCTCAGCAGCATAAAGTAACTGTCAGAATTTGTGTCATTAACTGTTCTGCATGAGCCGCATCCACTTCATTTGTAATGTGCCCACATATAGCAGCAGGGCCTTCACCCACACATTTCCACTGATAAACATACAGGCATATGATGTACAACTGATGTAATGATGTGAAATAGAGTTGTACGACTGTGTTAACAGTTCCACTGTGTTGCATGTTATTCAGACCAAACTTTTTATTTGGAGGTGATGTACAGGTTGAAGTCAAATTGTAGGATAGGTACAGCTGTAGTGTGGCAGTACAATATCACAGATGCACCACTACATCACATCAGTACTGCCACTTGATAGTTTGTATGAACACATATGAATGTATGTCAGGATTTCAGTGTCAATATCAGGGTGACAGTGATTCTGTGGCACATGTGCTGAGTTTTGACATGTACTTATATAAGGTGCTCTATGTATTGTTTAGTATGTATACAATATGTGACAGCTTTCTCACTCATTGATATTAGTATTTGCACTGCTGTACTTTCTATGCACATGGGCATACTTGATGCATTGCCATCAGTCACACATACTACTGCACCATTTATTATAATGGATCGCTTCTTAATTTACACATCAATTGCATATGCTTCAGACAATATCCATTGCTATTACATGTGGAATATGCATGCAATACACAGCTATGTGTAGGGAGACCACTCATAATAGTGGGTTGTTTGTAAGTGCTATCATCCATATGGCTGATACCTATGTTAGCCAGGGATGCTTTAGTCAAGTTTATCACATATGGCACAGCAAGCTCCCACACATCTTGTTGGCCATACAGCACTATTCTTTGTGATACATACCCATTAGATTTGAGAGTGCAGTCTTCCCTTCAAGGTGTTCTACTAGATGATTATACAATACATATTTCTGTGTTACACCCAGTAAATACATAGCTCAGTGACTACATTTATGGCATGGGTTTAATTCTTGCAGGTGTGGCTTGTGGCTTATTTGTCATCTGGCCAGGATTGGCCTTGATTTCAACTCCAAGTTTAACATTATACCTCTTAACCCCTTCAAAAAGTGGTCATTTTTGGAGAAGGGGTGGTAAATTCACCTCATAGAATACTGACATTCGTTATGGTTGTGCATGTCTGTTCCTGCAAAATATGTATAATAAATTACACTAACATATTCTGTCAATGCCTCAGATTAAAAGTCATAGTATTTTAAAAGTGTCCATGACGCTGCTTGTTTCTGTCAAAATTTGTCCAGGAGTCTGTTGCTATGTGTCCATAATTGGTTGAGAGGTATGCTGACATGTCAGTCATATTCAAGCAGTCATTTTGCAGATCTTCACACTATGCACATACCCCCTGTTGTATATAACATCCTTGCTAAATGTCCTCTCCAGTGAGCATGCTCATGATGTTTATATCACAACCCTTCATCTCCATTAACATGTAACTTTGTGTGATCATCCCATATATACCATCATGTGTGATGATGTAATATACTTGCATAGGAGTTGTAAACATCAGTACACACTGTGCTAGCTACATATGTACTTAATGTTTTGATACTGACTTGTCTTGGTAGTGTACATGCATTGACAAATCCCATTATGGGGACATTGCCATATTTACCATCCCCTCTTCTTGTTTCTTCATTCTTATTATTCATGTCTGTGCTCATTTTCATCAGCACACTTTCCCTGCTTAGTGTATGTTTCATTGTATTTGCCCATGCTGTTCCCTTCTGTGAAGACTGGTAGACAAGGGGGAAGGCTGCCAGCCTAGTCAGATAGAATTGTGCAGATAATTCTATCATTTGTAAATATGAATGTTGAAATACAAGCTTGTCTTCTTAAAGGAAAGAATGTGCTGTAAAATGTTGAACTTAAAACAATGTGGCAACATTGCCCTCTGCTGCAAAGAAAGCTAAGTCAAGTATTTCTTGTTGGCCCTTCGAAATTCTAATTATTTCATGGCTGTCTTTGATGTTTACAAGTTGGCTCCACTCCAGCTAGATGAAGGCTTCCAGCCTATTGTTTTAAGGCTAAAGTTAATGACCAGAATTTACATGTGGAATGTCCTTTATTTCTCTAAGTGTAAAATAATGTAAATGCAGTTTCTGTCAGCCTGGGAACACCATTAAAGTGTGAAATGATGTAATGTTTTATCAGAACTGCAGTTTCAATTTAAACAGAGAGAACCAGAAGGCATTAAGCATTTTGTCTTGAACATGCAACTCAGCATTGCCTTATGCTCTCTTTAAGTAAGTAGTATGTTAGAACTGTGTTTTCTCCTAGAAGTAGCTAAGAATTAGAAAGTTTAGACTAAGTGTTTTTCTGTGATGTCAGAACTGTACTACTGATTTATTTTAAGTATGTCTGTGTGATCTCTGAATTCTTGACTAGCACTGACTTGTGCAGTAGAAAGTATTGTCTTGTGGTTTTAATTATTTATTATTAAATATTTAAAACCTTTTAACTGTAGCTGGTTTGTGTAGAGATAAGTTATGCTCTAGAGTACATTGCATGTATATAAGGATCCTGTACCAAGTCACTCCAATAAGCCTTGAGACTGTTTAGTCACATCTACCAATTGGATAGTAATATTGCAAAGTAATAATTGGACACCCTTTTAAGGGCCTTTGAATAGCTGATAAATATTAGCTGGGTGGTGGCAGTAATTACTACCATATAGTCTGGGTAAAAGGGGCACAGCTGGAGAACCTGTGCCGGCCTTCCCCAAAAGTGTCTGTGTGGTTGTGTAAACTCTTATCTCAAAGTGTGTGTGTGTGTGTGTGTGTGTGTGTGTGTGTGTGTGTGTGTGTGTGTGTGTGTGTGTGTGTGTGTCAGCTACCTGGGCAGGGACACAAAGCACTGGTTGGACAGAGAGGGTGCTGGAGATTTTAGCTTTCCCAGCTAGGTTGAGAGCTGGACCCTATAGCTGTGCCAGTGGGGAGTCTCACTGGGGACCTGGGGAGCAAAGGAGCGACCAGCCCAGACTGACTGTGATCTCTGTGTGCTCTTAAGGGAAATTGCACTTTACTCTATGTATTTGTTATCCTTTTCTCATATATGAGACACCCTCTCTGGTGTTAGTGGTGAGGATTGCAGCTCCTTGATTGCTGGGCCAGGGCACGCGCATCACATATTAATTGGTGGCAGTGGTGGGATATCCACCTCACATATTAATTAGTGGCAGTGGTTGGGATATCATCATATTAATTGTTTGGCAGAGGTGGGATATCCACATCACATATTAATTAGTTGGCAAATACTAATTGGCTTGTAGTGGTGCGGGTAGAGTGAATCCTGTAGCTTGTGTACAGTGAGCTTTGAAGGTGTTTTTGTACTCTAAAACAGCCATGCAGTGAATACTCATAGTTCAGATTACAATTGTTTTATTTCTTTTGTTAGCTTAGTTTGTCAGGGTGAGCAGGCAGCATGTCAGCAGAGGAGTATGGAAAGCTGACAAGGATCCAGCTGGCAGAGATGTGCCAGGCTAGGGGACTGGTGCATGGAAACCTGACTACGGCAGACATGATTGCAACCTTGGTTACAGCTGCATCAGAAAACAGCAACCAGGATGACAATCAGACTGGTAGTGGAGATATAATTCCCTCGGAGAATGGACAGCTCAACCTTTCTGCAGTGGACTTAAAAATCCAGCTGGAGCTAAAGATACTTGAGTTGGAGGCCAGGCATGTGGAATTAGAAGCAAATAAGAGACTGTGATGTTTGCAGACTGAGGAGAAAGAGAAACTGTTACATCTGTAAGCTGAGGAACAAGAGAGGCAGAGGCAGCATGAGAAGGAGATGCTGACTCTTTGCCATAGTCAGCGAGATAATGGGGAAGTGAGTAACTCGACCCCAGAAGCACAAAAGGTCAGTAAATTTCTTCCACAGTTAAAAGAGGGGGATAATTTTGATAGTTTTATTCATATGTTTGAGAGGGTATGTAAACCGTATGAAGTTGACCAAGGGCTCTGGGTACGGTTCCTGACCCCCTTACTCCATGGTAAAGCTGTAACTGTTTTATCTAAAATGTCTAACGTTGCATGTTTTGATTATTCTGCTGTAAAGAAATGTCTTTTAGAACTGTTTAAGCTAACACCTGAAATGTATAGGAAAAAGTTTTGTGAGCATAGATGCAAGGCAGATGAAAGTGTGTGTGAATATGTTGCTGAATTGAGCACTTGTTTCCATAGGTGAGTGAGTGGATGTCAGATCACCACTTTTGAAGGGCTGGCATACCTTTTGGTGAGGGAACAAGCCCTTAGCACTTTGCCTGAGAACATGAGGATCTGGTTAGCTGATAGACAATGTACTACGTCAGATGAGTTGGGGAAGAAGGGAGACCTATACCTGGCAAGCAGGGCAGCCCTGCACAGGAAGGGTACCCCAGTACTGCTCACAGGTCTAAAGGAACCCATGGTGGGCAGCACAAACTGCCTCAACAGAATCTGCCAGTAGCAGCAGAAGCCACTTGTCCAGGTACACATCCAGGATCTAGGGTTAAATGTTTTGAATGCAACCAGTGTGGCCAGGTGGCATACAGATGTCCACAGAAGCAAGATGGGGAACAAAAGGTGAAGGAGCCTGTAAGTGGGAAATACTAAATGTCAATAGTAGGTTGTCTTGAGACAACAGGGGTACTAAACTACCATCCTGCAGATGTCCTGATAGGGAAGGATTTGGATGAGGCAGTATCATGTGCTTATGCAGTTGCACACGGTCAGACTAGGAGACAAGCATGTGGGTTTGGTAGCCTGGGGGAGACACAGACAGACTGCATAATTGCTACCAGGCTGGTGAGGTGGTTACTTCAGGGAGGGAGCTACACTGTAGCAGTGAGACTGAAGGTGAGCCACAGCTGCTTGGGGGTACTGATGGCCCCTTGGACAGAGTGACTGAAAAGGTAGAGGTGAGTAGTAGTACTCAGGCTAACAGTGAGGCACCACTGTCAAAGTATGCCAGACTTCCTGTGGAAGGGAAGCTGGGACGGGTTACAAGGAGAGAGTTGAGATAGGCTCAGCTCTCAGACCCTATATTGCAAGGCCTGAGGCAGATAGCTAGGGAGGCACCTGATTCTCAAGGAAAGGATGAATCTGTATAATGGGACAAAGGGTTACTATACAGGTAGTGGACCCCTGAAGGAGGGCTAGAAGGTGAGAGTGTACAACAGTTGGTAGTGCCTAGAGTCTACCATCTGGTGCTTCTAGCCATAGCCCATGATATTCCCTTTACAGGTCATATGGGCATAAAACGTACAAAGAGGTGTATTATGCAGAACTTCTATTGGCCTGGAATTTCCAGATATGTAACAGTGTACTGCAGGACCTGTGAGCAGTGCCAAAAAGTAGGCAAGGCAGGAGACAAGGTGAGAGCTCCTTTGATGCTTTTGCCTGTGATTGCGAAGCCATTTCAGATGGTAGCTATGGATATTGTAGGTCCTATGAGTACCCCAAGTTCCACAGGGAAAAATATACCCTAGCAGTGGATTATGCTACACAATACCTTCAGGCAGTGGCTCTGTCCTCCATTGAGGCAGAGAATATGGCAAATGCTTTGTTAGAGATTTTCAGCAAGGTAGGTTTACCAAAAGAAATACTGACTGACAGAGGTGCCAATTTCATATCAGACCGTCAGGCTTATCTGTGGAAGACCTGTGGGGTGAAGCACATGAAGACCACCCCTTACCATCCCCAGACTAATGGTCTTGTTGAGAGGTAAACTCTACAATCAAGTCCATGCTATGGGCATTTGCAGATCAGTTTAAGAGAGAGTGGGACACATATTTGCCCTATCTGTTGTTTGCTTACAGAGAGGTTCCCCAGGAATCCACAGGTTTTTCATCCTTTGAGTTGCTGTATCGGCATAGGGTGAGGGCACCTCTAGATTTAATTCAAGATGAGTTGGAAGGTAAGTGCGAGTCTCACAAGGAGTCTGTTGTGGCATACGTCCTAAACCTCAGGACAAGGTTCAGGAAACTCATGGGCTTGGCCCAGGAAAACCTGGCAGAAGCCCAACAACAAAAAAAAGGTGTGGTATAACAAGACTGCTTGATCTAGAGAGTATGCTGTGGGGCAGCAGGTAATGGTTCTCATTCCTGTCAGACACAACAAGCTGCAAGCAGCTTTGGAGGGACCCTACAAGGTGGTAAGAAAGGTAAGTGATGTTAACTACATGGTGGAACTGCTAGCCAGATGGCAGTGCCCAAATTGTACCATGTAAACATGATGAAACCTTACCATGATTGGGAGGCCCTTGTGCTGAGAATTTGCAGTGGATTGCAGGAGGAGTCTAAGGGAGATCTGGGGACTGATCTCCTCTGTGAGGCTTGGGCTGACACCTCAGTGGAAGGGGTAGCAATGTCCCAGCAAGTATCTCCTACCCAGGCTTGAGAAATCTGAGCAGTGTTGCAGGAACATGGGGACATGTTCACTGGCAAACCAGGGTGCACCCACCTAGTGCAGAACCAGTTGGATAAAGGACCCCGAAGGCCTATTAGGCAGGCCCCTTATAGGGTGCCTGAGAGAGTCAGACAGACCCTCAGGGAGGAGGTACAGGACATGTTGGAACTAGAGGTGATTCAAGAGTCCAACAGTCCCTAGGCCTCCACAGTGGTGCTGATGCCAAAGAAGAATGGCAGCACCAGGTTCTGTGTGGACTACCGGAAATTAAATAGTCACACAGAGTCAGATGCTTACCCCATGCCTAGGGCAGATGAGACCCTAGAGCAGCTGGGTGTGGCTAAGTATCTTACTACCATTGATCTTACCAAGGGTTACGGGCAGGTGCCCTTGACTCCCAGTGCTAGAGAGAAGTCAGCCTTTGTGACTCCTTTTGACTTGTATGAGTTCACAAAGATGCCCTTTGGGATGAAGAATTCCCCAGCAACTTTACAGAGGCTGGTAGATCATATCCTAGTAGGAGCAGGAGGGTTTGCCCTTGCATACCTATATGATATTGCCATCTATAGCCATTCCTGGCCAGAGCACCTTCAGCATGTCAGGGAGGTGCTGGGCAGACTACATAGGGCAGGGTTGACCATTAAGCTGAGCAAATGTCAGGTGGGTATGACAGAGGTCTCCTACCTAGGACATAGAGTGGAGAGTGGTAAGATAAGGCCAGAACCTGCTGAAGTGGAAGCCATTCAGGCATAGCCTGCATCTGTTACTAAAATGCAAGTGAGGGCATTTTTAGGGAAAACAGGGTGCTACAGAAAGTTTGTCCCCAGTTATAGTACCATAGCTGCTCCTCTCACAGACCTGACAAGGAGAACAGGCCAGATAATGTAGTGTGGACCCCAGCATGTAAGCAGGCATTCCAGAAGCTTAAAACTGCTTTGGGAGGACACCCTGTGTTAGCCACTCCAGACTACAGCAAATAATTTGTTGTACAGGTGGATGCTTTGAACTATAGGGTGGGAGCTGTACTTAGCCAGATTTCTTCAGAGGGAGAAGAGCATCCAGTGGTTTCTCTCAGTCATAGGCTCCAACCCATGGAGGAATGCTATGCAGCTATAGAAAAAGAATGTCTAGCCATAGTGTGGGCACTGCAGAAACTTCAGCCTTATCTATATGGAAGGAAATTCACTGTTAGGACAGATCACAACCCCCTAACATGGTTAAACAGAGCCAGCCAGCAAAATGCCAAGTTGTTAAGATGGAGCCTAGAGTTGCAGGCATATAAGTCAGAGCAGCACCACAGTGGGGTTAGCAATGCCAATGCAGATGGGCTCTCAAGACAGGGAATGAGGTAGGTATATGCAGATAGACCTGACCCTCTCAAGTGGCTTTTCTCAAGGGTCACTTGAAAAACTAGCTTGAATTCTCCAGGGGGGAGAAATGTGAAGACTGGTAGAGAAGGGTGAAGGCTGCTAGCCTAGCCAGATAGAATTGTGCAGATAAGTCTATCATTTGTAAATATGAATGTTGAAATAAAAGCTTGTCTTTTTAAAGTAAAAAATGTGCTGTGAAATGTTGAACTTAAAACAATGTGGCAACATTGCCCTCTGCTGTAAAGAAAGCTAAGTTAAGCATTTCTTGTTGGTCCTTTGAAATTAGAATTATTTCATGGCTGCCTTTGATGTTTACAAGTCGGCTCCAGTTCAGCTAGATGAAGGATTCCTGCCTATTGTTTTAAGGCTAAAGTTAACGACCAGAATTTACATGTGGAATGTCCTTTATTACTCTAAGTGTAAAAATATGTAAATACAGTTTCTGTCAGCCTGGGAACACCATGTACGTGTGAAATGATGTAATGTTTTATCAGAACTGCAGTTTCAATTTAAACAGAGAGAACCAGAATGCGTTAAGCATTTTTGTCTTGAACATCCAACTCAGCACTGCCTTATGCTCTCTTTATGTAAGTAGTATGTTAGAACTGTGTTTTCTCCTAGAAGTAGCTAGGAATTAGAATGTTTAGACTAAGTGTTTTTCTGTGATGTCAGAACTGCATTACTGATTTATTTTAAGTATTTCTGTGTGATCTCTGAACTCTTGACTAGCACGGACTGTGTAGTACAAAATATTGCCTTGTGGTTTTAATTATTTATTATTAAATATTCTAAAACCTTTTAACTGTAGCTGGTTTGTGTAGAGATAAGTTATGCTCTAGAGTACATTGCATTTATATAAGGATCGTGTACCAAGTCACTCTAATAAGCCTTGAGACTGTTTAGTCACATCTACCAACTGGATAATAATATTGCACAGTAATAATTGGACACCCTTTTAAGGGCCTTTGAGTAGCTGATAAATATTAACTGGGTGGTGGCAGTAATTACTACTGTATAGTCTGGGTAAAAAGGGCACAGCTGGAGAACCTGTGCCAGCCTTCCCCAGAAGTGTCTGTGTGGTTGTGTAAATTCTTATCTCAAAGTGTGTGTGTGTCAACTACTTGGGCAGGGACATGAAGCACTGGTTGGACAGAGAGGGTGCTGGAGATTTTAGCTTGCCCAGGTAGGCTGAGATCTGGATCCTATAGCTGTGCCAGTGGCGAGTCTTACTGGGGACCTGAGGAGGAAGGGAGTGACCAGCCCCGGAGTGACTGTGATCTCTGTGTGCTCTTAAGGGATATTACACTTTACTGTGTGTATTTGTTATCCTTTCCTCATATATGAGATGCCCTCTCTGGTGTTAGTGGTGAGGATTGAGGCTCCTTGATTGCTGGGCCAGGGCATGGGTGTCACATATTAATTAGCGTTCTTAACAGTAGAGGGCAATGTTGCCACATTGTTTTAAGTTCAACATTTCACAGCACATTCTTTCCTTTAAAAAGACAAGCTTGTATTTCAACATTCATATTTACAAATGATAGAATTATCTGCACAATTCTATCTGGCTAAGCTGGCAGCCTTCACCCTTCTCTACTAGTCTTCACACCTTCCTCCCATTCTGCAAATAATTGTAGTTGTGTGCCTTGCACATAGTCCACTTTTTTACTGTGTTATTACTGATGTTATTGCAGTATTTGCAACCCTGGTAGTCATTGTTGCTGTCTGCACAATTTTGTTGAGCAAGTTTGCTCAATGGCTACCTTGAATGCATCATGTTTCTGTTGTCGTGTTGCTTTGCAAAGTTTTGTAGAAGCAGCAGCAGTGTTGTTGGCCACAAAACCTTGCTTGTATTTGTGCATGTGTTAAGTGGCAAGAATATGCGATTAGCGCTGCTGCTTATTGCACTAACACAGAAACTCCATGCAGGCTGCACCCAAAGCCTAAACAGAGTTTATTGAGTTCCCGTACTAAACTAAAAGCTGAAGCAAGACATTTGAAAAAAAAAAAAAACTGTTATACATAACAAGTGGGAATAATAAGTTCTTATCATAATGACAGCACTTTCCATATTATCTTTAAATGCAAATCATCTCACATGTATATACAAAAAGAAAGAGCACTGTGCTATATTAAACAATGCAGATTGCAAATATCTATGCTACAGGAGACACAGTTGGAAAAAAATAACGTGAATTTGATAAAAAAAAATGTTTCAGGATGGTTATTCAGCAGAATATGGTGCATGCCCAACCTAAGCTGTGAAATCTAGTACATTCTCTCCAAGAAAGGGGAGAAGAAGTATAACCTCACATGGGAAAATATATTTCTAATTATGTGCAATATTAGTCTGTCTACCTGCATGTCTCTGATGTAATAGCTAGGTGTAATATGTGTAGATGTCTGTGAAAATTGTCTATATGTTGTCTGCACATTGAATCCAGAGACACAGAATTTCATTCAGTCTTTGCACTTGTGTGATTTCTGAATTACAGTAAAATTTACTTTCACTTTGTCTTTGAGACAGGGTCTTGCATAAGGAGACTTTTTTGACAGTTTAGTAGTAGCAGATGGTGCCACTGTTACTGATACAATTGCTATTTTAAGACTGGTTAATGGATATTTGCCCACCCTATATGCTGGTAAGCCTACAGATACTGTTGACTGGCCTATTCCTCCTATCCCTGTGTCTTTTCAAGCAGCAACAGATGACCATATTACTGTAATAGAGGTTAACAAATCAAGTTCTATATTACATGTTAAACACTCAGTTCCTGGTCTAGATGGTTTCACATATTTTTTTTATTATTCGCTTTCAGATGAGCAGTTATTTCCTATAGTTCCTTTATTCAATGAATGGTTACATGATGGATTTACTAATCCTGATTTTCTTCAAATAGCCTTAAAGTTTATTTGGAAAAAGGGAAACTGTCAGTTGCTGACTCGCATTGGCATCTTATATCTTTATGCAATACAGATTACAAACTCTTTTGTAAAATATTGCAATTGCGACTTCGTTTGCGTATGCACTTTTTGATAGATCCAGGAGTTTATGGTATTTCTGGTCTGCTATTAAGGGACTTACGGTTGCTTTTAAAATTTCTTGTTTTTTTATATTTCTATATCTTCCTCAGCTGTATCTTATCTTATCTTGTTATTTAGTTAAAGCCTTTGATAATATCACTCATACAGCTTTATTTGACATTTTGCAAGCCTTTGGCTTTGGACCTTTATTTAGATGTATTATCTTTATTTACTCTTCTACTGTTATTATTCCAGTAATTAATGGTTGGTTAGGATCTGAAATAAAAATGCATATTGACATAAGAAGGGGGTAGTTGGGGGCAGTCTTTTTTAAGGTTAATGTGCAGATGTCTCTCACAACTTAATCCTATCCATGTGCATATATTTTAGTACAATATTTTATGTCTTATGTAGATGATATTACAGTTGTGACTGAGACGCCACCTATATATTATTAAACTTTCTGTTACCAATTTTTCTCATTGTAGAACTTTCTCTTAATCATTTAAAGTTTTCTGGTTTTACCAGTTTCACTGAATACAAATAGTTTACATGGCATTTCCTTTTCAAATCAGGGAATTTCCATTTTGCGTATTCCCTTTGGACTTCCTTCATATGTTGCTGGTGCTTGCAGTGCTATATTTTCTCAAGCATGTCAACATTTGCATTATTGAGGCACATTTCCTTTGTCTTATACTAAATAAGTATACTTTCTAAGTGGTACTTTCCTCAGGATGTTGGGATATGTTTTTTCTCTTCATTTGTTTCCTCTCTCTCTTGGTCATCCCATTTATCAACTGCAGTTTTTAGTTTTTTTGGGAGGACAATTTTAAACCCTGTTCACGAGGAATTATTTATTCACCTCCAGAAAAAGGTAGTTTCTCCTTATTGCATCCAGTTTTATTTTTGCATACATTATTTCTTTTCCCAGTATTATGACATTTACTGGCACTGATCTATCTCTATTGGGTCAACTTTTACCTGCATTGCCTGATAATTTTTGGTCAGCTTGCCTTGCTAGCAAACATTCAAGAGGTTTGGTACAAGAGGAATTAAAATATATTCAAGTTAGTATTCCTGTGATATAGACTTACACACTCTCCTCTTCCAGAAACTCTTCATGAATGGTATCTTATTTTTTTACACACTTTTTATGTTATTGATGGATATTTTAATTATTCTGCACAGTGACTACATGGCTTATATCAACATAGAAACAATACTTTTACTTTCCAATCTGGAAAGATTTTCTTTGGCTCTGCTCTTTATATAGATTACCAGTTCATGCATCTTTGGTTTACCGACCTTTAGATACGAGAGTTTGCTTTCATTCAGATTGTCAATGTCTGGAAACCAGAACATATATTTCTGACATGCCATAGAATGCAAGTCTTTTGGGAAGCTGTGCGTCATAATTTTAATGTTCCACTTTTGTTTCCTCTCACTATGGAAAATGTCTTTATGGGGATTATGGTACTATTTGGACTCCTTCAATAAAACATACTGATTTTTGTTGGCTTCAGCTTTACTTCTTTTTTGGGTGGCTCATTGCACAGAAGCTTTAACTAATAGAGTTTTGTCTGTAGCACATTTGATTAGACAATTACATTTGTGGTTGTGCCAAAAGGATTGCAGTTCAAAAATATCAATTCATTTAATCATTAATCATAGTTACTAATATTTTTTTCAATGTCTTTATTTTCACATTGTATTTTTTTACATTGAATCTATTTTTCCACTTATTGTAATCTTTTTTCCCTTTACCTATTGTACTTAAAGTTCCTGTAATGGACTCCTTTAATTTGAAATGTATATGATTATTTCTTTAATAAATATGTGGATTACTCAAATAGTGGTAGTAGAGGAAAAAACATAATAAACTATGATATGTAGTGGTAAAGGGCTACTGACAAGGGAGGAGAATTACGCTGGCATGTATTTATTTATTCAAAATAAAATTTACGTATTATTCCCCAAGGTACAAAAACTGGGCTAAGCTATACAGAAATTAGATTTCAATGGAACATGTACATTTAATTGAAAATTTTAATATAGATCCAATAATTTTTTTCAGATCACGCACCAATAATAATTAAAATAAAAATGCAGGATAAACAAATAAAAATTAGATACTGGCCCTTAACTACGTATCTGTTAAACAGAGGGAATTTAAGGAATGGGTAGTGGAAATTACTGGGGAGTAATTAGGGAAGGTAGAAATTTCTTCAGAAAATATGGCTTGGAAAGTGAGATAAAAGGAAAGGGGAGTTTTAAAATAGGGTAAAAATAAAAGAAAATGAGATACGGTTATGAAGTAACTGGAATAACTTAGAGGGATTAACAAAGGTTATAGTATTGCAGAACAGGGAGAATCTTACAAAACAAGAAGGGACACAGCTGCAGAGTGCTAAAGAGAAAATAAAGGATTACATGAATAACATGTACGAGTATAGAGAGATTGTTGTTAAGCAACTGTTTTTTGTTAATTACTCCGGAATGCAAAAGCTTTTAG